>NC_056736.1:558071670-558124170 GCF_019279795.1 Protopterus annectens
CACTGCAGATCATGCACTAATAACCAAGTAAAAAATGCAGGGTAATGAAGTAAAAAAGAGAAAGTGGCACTTCCCTACCTAGCTGTTAAAAACAGAGGAGTTTAAGGAATGGGTAGTGGAAATGATTTGAAAACTATTACAGAAGGTAGAAATCTCTTCAAAAGTTATAACCAGTGAGTGGGATAAAATGAAAAGTAGTTTAAAAATATGAAACATAAAAGAGAGAGAGATGGTTAACAAGTAAACAAAAATGATGTACCTCACCAAAAAGATGAATCTGTGCTCTATCTTTCCTCCACCAATGGGTCGCGGATCTGATCTTGGCCTCTTTTTCCACACTTAGGGTCTATATCTCAGGCTCCTTCGCTTACCCACAATTGAGTTTGAGTTTGCCCACAATATACTGAAAAATATTCAAAATCAGATCCATAAAATGTGATACCTCACAAAAAAAGGCAAACAAGACACACAAGGAGTGACATAAAGCAACCTGCTCTGGATCTGTAACAGTGTGAAACTCTTGTATGCAACTAAAGGTCATACCAACAGTGTAACAGGGAATCTTCCATGAGATGGAAGGGGTAATGGAGTTAGGAGGCTCAGGAAAGATGGAAATAGACAACACAGATGCACTGTTATGGTGATCACAAAACGTTTGTCTCTGATGTCTCTTCTGCCTATTCTTCATCCGATGGGAGAGAGTCCCCAGCTACTTGATTCCCAGGGTGATTCTCATGGAAGGATATTCTGGAGGATGGCAGAACTGAAAGCCACACTATCCCTGAAAACATATCCAGTTTGTAAGTAGTAATAAATGTTTGAACATTGGACCAAGTGGCAACAGCAAAGATATCATTAATTGATGTCCTTGATAAGAAGGCAGAAGTGGATACAGATCTTGTTGAATGTGCTTTCGGTAAAGTCAAACCTTCGTCCTTATAGACTTAAAAAGTGCAGCTAGTTAACCACCTTGCTAAGGTAACTTTTGACACAACCTGATCCAATTTCAGTTTGGAGAAGGCAGCAAACAATTCGTCTGACTTCCTAAAGGGTTTTATTCTTTGAAGGCAGAACCACAATTGTCTATGTACGTCTAACAAATGAAACATATACTCCCCTTTACTGTTGAAATTTGAAAAGAAAATGGGCAAATTAATAGTGAATACTGATTCTGAAGCCACCTTGGGTATAAATGACAGATTGGTAGGTAAAGAAACTGTCTTTTTGATAAATAGTATATGGAGGTTGACAAGACAAGGCCTGGAGTTCAGACACTGGCTGAAGTAATAGCCACCAGAAATACAGTCTTCCATGACAAGAACTTTAAATCCACTTTGGCTGCAGGTTCAAAGGGAAATAGGAGAGCACAGTAAGATCCCACAGAGGAGTTGGATCCTTGATAGCTGGTCTGAGAAGAATGGTACCTTTGAGTTAGACTTCACACATCTTAAGACAGAGAGGAACAATTTTCACCAAAGTGGAAATTGGACATTGCAGCTAATCATAGAGTAACTGGCTCCATCACAAAATACTGAAAATGATAAAATTTAGCACTACTGATACCAGAGCTAGTGAAGGGTCTAAACATCTCTTAGATGCTTAAATGGAAAACCTTTTCCATTTTTGTAAATTTTTCTTGTTGAAGCTCTCTGAGATGATGTGATATGTACCACTTGAGAAAGTCTGAATTGCCTGGCCATCACTGGAAGTGGAGTAACCATGCAGTCAATTTTAGGGCTTGAATATCTGGATGAGGCATTCCAGATGTTTAAGACAGAGGGTGTATCAAATGAAGCCACAGGAAGGGGAACCACACCTGTTGAGGCCACTATGGTGCAGTGATGATAACCTGGCTCACAAGCTGTGATGCTTTCTGTAGAAACTTCAGTATTAATGGAGTTGATGGGTATGCATACAGAGGACCAGACAGCCAACTGTGGGTCAAAGTGTCTCTTGCTGCCTCCTCCTCTGGAGGGATCAGGATAAAGAAAGTATAGTTTTGTACCTACCATATATGTAGATGTTAGAGTGTTGACACTGCTGCAGTCATTACACTTGGGTTATCCTGCCGTCACGCGGTCCTGCAGTCAGCCAGGGTTCCAAAGTCTTGGTCCGGCGTCGTTTGCTGTTGCCTCTTCCCTGACGTCAGTGCGACAGGGGTATACAACATGCAGCCAACGCCATTTTCTTCAGTTTTTCTTGCTCCAGATGTCAGGTGCCCCCAAATAGGTAGGCAATTCAAATTGCTAGTAAACAATACAAAAGAAAAGCAAACAACCATTTTTAGATTACTCCCCCTAGGTAAAAAGGGTAGATGTCCTAGGTAAGTACCAGAAAGTAAGAGGGGAAGGAGGGAGGGTAAGATGGACTGCAGCAGTGTCAACACTTAAACATCTACATTTATGGTAAGTACAAAACTGTACTAAGTTCATCGTGTTACACTGCTGCAGTCATTACACTCGGGTGGAATCCCAAAGCTAAGGTAGGGAAGCTGGATCTATAAGGCATTAGGGGTGGCTATAAGGCCCTGCAGTACAGCAGTGGCGAAGCCAGCTCTAGATTTGGAGTATAAAGGCAAATGGTAATGTTTGGTGAAGGTATGCACAGAACTCCATGTTGCTGCTTCCAAAATATCCTTGGTAGGTACTCCTCTGAGGTAGGCAATTGAAGTGGCTGTTGCCCTGGTGGAGTGAGAGCTAATGCTGCTAGGTACAGGTTTCCCATGGTGGGTATAGCAGAAACGTATACAGTGTCCTATCCATTTTGATATAGTCTGCTTTGAAATGGCTTTTCCCTGTACTCCTGCAGCGTATGCTACCAATAATTGCTCAGATTTTCTGAAAACTTTGGTTTTGTCCAAGTAGAAGCGTAACTGTCTGTGAATGTCCAAAGAATGTAGCAATTTCTCCCCTTTGTTCTGTGGTTTTGGATAAAAAGTTGGCAAGTGAATAGTTTGGTTCAGAGCCACACTTGATACCACCTTTGGCAAAAACGTAGGGTTAGTTCTTAAAGACACCCTGTCCTGGTGGAAGATGAGGAAAGGTTCCACTGCCATTAGTGCCTGCAATTCTGAAACTCTTCATGCTGATGTAATTGCCAGTAGCAGAGTAGTTTTCCAAGAGATGTATTTTATTTCTGCTGTGTTAGCTGGCTCAAAAGGAGGTAGAGTTAACTTTTCCAAAACAAAGTTGAGGTCCCAAGTTGGTGTAGGTGCTCTACGGGGTGGTCTTATGTTTTTAGCCCCTCTGAGGTATTGTTTGAGCAAAGGATTAGAAAAAATTGGTGGATCCGTGTTGTAATGAGCAGAGATAGCTGAGGCGTGGATCTTGATGGATGAAAAAGAGAGGCCCTTGTCCAGCATCTCAGTTAAGTATTGCAGTATCTGAGGAATGTTTGGGACAAGAGGGTCAAGACTGTGCGCTTGGTTCCAGGCACAGAATCTCTTCCATTTATCCGAGTATGCTTTCCTGGTGCTAGGTCTTCTGGCCTCCAGAATGACATCCATAACAGCTTTGGAGAGCGGCATTGCTTGCTTGACTAGGGAATTTTCCATGCAGATAGGTTTAAGGTCTTTAGCTGGCTGTGAAGTATCTGATTGTTGTGCTGTGTCAGCAACTCTGGGATTTGAGGCAAAATCCAGGGTGGTTCTTGTGCTAAGTTCTTTAAGATTGGGTACCAGTGCTGGCGTGGCCAGTCTGGTGCAATCAGTATAATTTTTGGCTCTTCCTGGCTGGCTTTTATGAGTACCTTTGGGAGGAGAGGTAAAGGAGGGAAAGCGTATACTTGTAGCTTTTTCCAGCTGAATGAGACTGCATCCACTTTCCATGCTTGTGGATGGTAGCTCCTTGTGCAGAATTTCTGTAATTGGCAGTTCTTTGGGGAAGCAAAAGATCTATGTCCGGGCTCCCTCATTTTGTGTTATCATTCTGAATATTTGTGGATTCAGTTTCCATTCATGTGGGTGTAGGAATGTGTGCCCCCTTGCTTGTTTATGTACCACATAACTGTGGTGTTGTCTGTCTTTAGTAGTAATTGTCCTGGATGCAGTAGGTCCTTGAAAGCTATAATAGCATTTTGTACAGCTAGCATCTCTTTTTGATTGATGTCTTTGCTCTGTGGGCCACTCGCCCTGGATACATATTCCTGCCATGTGTGCTCCCCAGGCGTAATCCGATACATCTGTTATCAGTGTTTGCCTGGCTGTGGGTTGAGTGAAAGGCTGTCCATTGTTGAAGTGACAAGCTTGTGCCCACCATCGAAACTCCTGTTGTAGGCAAGGAATTAGTGGTACAACGGTTTCCAAACTTTGGCAGTGTTGAGACCACACGCTCTTTAGGTACCATTGTAGTTTCCTCATATGCAGTCTGGCATATGGAATTAGTAGTATGCAAGATGCCACGTAGCCCAAGGCCTGCAGAATTTTTCTTGCAGGGAGTTGGGTCTTTGTTGCCATTAATTGAAAATATTGAGCCAGTTGTCCTTGCTTGTCTGGCATGAGATAAGCCATCTGGGCCATTGTGTTCAAGCTGGCACCCAGGAATATTATCTGTTGTGAGGGCACTAGTTTTGATTTCTTTTCGTTTACTGTGTACCCCAGGCAACTTAAATTTTTTACGTACGCCAGATGCTTTAATAGAATGTCCTTGCTCTCTGCTTGAATCAGGCAGTTGTCCAGGTATGGATACATTTGAATTCGTTTTTGCCTGCAAAATGCAATTACTGGTGCCAGGCACTTTGTGAAGACCCTGGGCACAGTAGATAAGCCAAAGGGCAGTGCAGAGAATTGATAGTGCATTGAACCAGCTAGAAATCTGAGGTATCTTCTGCAATTTTGTCTGATAGGGACATGCAGGTATGCCTCTTTGAGGTCCAATGTCACGAGCCAAGCTTTCTTGCTCAGCATGGGAAGAAGCTGCTGTAGTGTCAACATCTATAATTTCGATACATCCAGGTAAGTATTTAGTGCAGAAAGGTCCAGAATGGGTCTCCAGGCTTTGTCCTTTCTGGGAACCAGAAAGAGTCTTGAGTAAAATCCTTGTCCTCGTTCCTGTGGTGGTACCTTTTGAATAGCTCTCATGTCCATGAGTGCTGTAATTCGTCTTTGAGCCTCTGCCCATTGATTTGGTGGCAGATTTGGCATTCCTTTTAGCCTTGGCAGGGTGTGAAAATGGAACCTGTAACCTTCAGATACAATGTTGAGAACCCATTTGTCTTTGGTGATGCAATGCCAGTTGTGATAGAAAAGTGCCAGTTTTCCTCCTAAGGGGCTGCCAAGAGAGAACTGTTTGGCAGCTGTAGTGGAAAGTCATTGAGTCTCTTTTTATAAGGTTGAGGCCTGTCTTCTTCTTTCTCTCCTAAGGGGCTGCCAAGAGAAAACCGTTTGGCAGCTGTAGTGGAAAGTCATTGAGTCTGTTTTTTATAAGGTTGAGGCCTGTCTTCTCCTTCTTTCTGGCCTGGTGTGCCCCACTGTCGAGGCCTGTAAGGCCCTTGTGTCTGACCTCTACCTTTTGGACGTCTGTATCTGCCCCTTTGAGGTCTGTCTGTGACTGGAAAGGACCAATTTTTTGTTGGCCAATTTCTGCTAAAACGAGGAGGCTGAACCTGTAAGAAATCTTTCACCGTTTTCATAGATTTTGCCTGATCCTCCATCTTCATTAATACCTCCTCTGCCTCAACTTCAAACAGCACATCCCGCTGCAAAGGTGCACCCAATAATTTTACCTTAACATGATCTGGTAACGTATGTTCTTTTAACCAAGCATGCCTTCTAATGACAGAGCCTGTAACTGCTGCTCTACAGGAGGCCTCTAAGAAGTCAAACTCACATTGCAAAGTATGTTTTCCCACTTGTTCAGCAGCATGCAATAAATCCTGCATTTCTTTTAAGTTAGGAGGATCTGAATCTGGAAGCATCTTTTGTTTCAACTGAGACATCAAAAATTGCTGATATTTTAGCATGTGAAACTGGCAATTCAAGGCTCTTATTGCTAAAGTTGCAGACGTATATACCTTCTTTCCCCATCTGTCTAAAGCTCTGGAATCTCTGTCAGAGGGAACTGGGTATTTTGCTGATGAGGCCTTAATCCCTTTTGGTCCCTGAGAAATAGTTTCAGGGTCAGCAACAGGGCTTTTGTACAGAAACTTGTGAAAGTCAGGGACTCTGTAATATCTATCAGATTTAATTGGGGCTGGGGACAAGGAGTCAGGGTTCAAACTGGATTCAGTGTACACATCATCCACAATGTCTAGAACTGGCGGGATAGCAAGGGGTCTGTGTTGAGGCAATAAAAGGAAGTCTCTGAGCCTTTCCTTGGATTCTGAGTAATCCTGACCTTCCCAATGGAAATGCTCCCTCATGGTATGTAAGGTCTCCCCCCAAAGGAGTAATCCTCAGGTGGAGAGGCTGATGGAATTGATTCCTCAGCATCAGAATCCTCATAAGGGGGTAAAGAATATCCTAGGTCCGAGGAAGAGTCAGAGGAAATGGACACCTGGTCAGAAGATTCATAGTCTGCATCCTGTCTGGGCCTTTTATCAGGAGGGGGATGGGACCCCCTGATCAGGGTGATTAGGTCCTCGGCCATTTTTAGCATTTGTTTCTTAGGCATGGAAGCCTGTCCTGGAGAGAGTTGTGTCTGTTTCTTGGCTTTTAAGGGGGGCTTAGACTTAACAGAGGGTTTAATGGCTAACTGGGTAGGTCTGAAAACACCCTCTGTAACTGTGGATTGCTCAGCTACTTTGATTCTTTCTGTAGGTTTAGGATCGGTAAGCTGAAGGCCTAGTGCATCCGAAGGCCCAGCCAGCTCCACGTGGGAGTCGGATGCAGTCTGTGGTTCTGTGGAAGCGGTTGTCAGGGACTGCATAGGAGCCTCGCTGAAAACCGGAGAACCGGTGACCGGCCTAGAAGAGGCCTCATCAGTTTTGGGCCTCGGATGCCTGTCCTTGTCCTTTTTATGCATTGCGGTCATCGGAATTTCCGATGGCATGGTGTAATTGAATTTTCTACCAAAATAATGTCGGGCAAAATCAAACCGACGTTTAATAGTGCGCTTGTTAAACCTAGCACAAAACCGACAACCAGTGACGTCGTGGTCAGGGCCTAGGCATGGAATACATTAGGAGTGGAAATCCTTATGAGGTATTTGCTTCCCACAAGAATTAGAAGTTATGTACTCACCATAACGTTCCATCTGAGTAGGTGTATTTATTTGTCTGCAACCTGTGGGTTATGGATCCGATATCGGATCCGAACTGGCATGGTTGACCAGCTATGGATCCAAGCTCTCAGCTCCTCCCCTCACCCATAATGCCCTGCTCTACCCTCATGACCTCAGCTCGAGTTTGCCAAAAGCAATAACACCCTGAAAAAGGGTAACAGAACATATGCAGGAAACTGAAAGGCCAGGGGGATAGGAGGGCGGGATGGTTGCAGACAAATGAATACACCTACTCAGATGGAACGTTATGGTGAGTACATAACTTCTAAATCTGACGTAGGAGATTCATTTGTCTGCAACCTGTGGGACAGAGTCCCCAGCTACCTGAATCTTGGGCGGCCATCATGGAACGATATTCCGAGCACCGGAGCCAAAGGATGCTCTACCCCTAGATGCAAGATCCAACTTGTAGTGGGAAATAAAAGTATGAGATGAAGCCCACGTGGCTGCTGCACAAATATCATCTAGAGGAATCCTAGCCTTAAAGGCTGCCGAGGTAGAGACTGACCGGGTTGAATGGGGTACACCCTCCGGTGGGCCTTCCTGAAGCTTGATAAGCCAATAAGATACATTGTGAAATCCAGCGAGACAGTGAGACTTTAGAAATTGGCTTGCCCAAATTAAATTTAGCAAAGGAAATGAACAACTGGTCGGATTGCCTATGACCAGCCGTCCTGTTTAGATAAAATCTAAGTTGCCTGTGAACATCTAAGGAGTGAAGCTTGTATTCACCTTTGTTTTCATACTTAGGAAAGAAAACAGGGAGGTTAATGGATTGATTAATGTTTGCTTCAGAAGCTACTTTAGGAAGAAAGGACGGGTTGGTCCTGAGGTAAACACGGTCCGGATGAAAGACCAAGTACGGAGGTTTAGCTGATAATGCTTGGAGCTCTGAAACTCTCTTGGCCGAAGTAATGGCTACTAAGAAGGCAGTCTTGAACGACAAGAATTTGAGATCTACCGTAGCCGGTTCAAGGCGGTCAAGGCCTGGAGAACTAAGGAAAGGTCCCAGGGAGGAACCGCTTGTTTTACAGGAGGCCTGAGAAGGAAAGTACCTTTAAGGAAAATTTTACACAACTTGGCCGACATGAGTGGATTGGAGTCATGACCAATGTGATAATGTGAAATTGCCGCAAGTTATACTTTGACCGTGGAACTGCTGGCACCATCATTAAAAAGAGTGGTTAAGAAATCAAGCACTAAAGGGAGAGGAACTGTGAAGGGGTTCAGGCCTTGCCGCTCCGCCCACAAAGAAAACCGTTTCCACTTGCTACGGTAGACTTTCCTAGTGGAAGGTTTATGAGCTGCCACCAGGATCGCCTTAACAGGGGACGAAATACCGGGAGTCCTGATCAGGAGTGGAACTGGAGCAGCCAAGCGGTCAGCTTCAGGTTGTCCAGGTTCGGAGGAGATAAGTGGGATGGATGAGATATCAGATCCGGAATGGGATCTAGAATCCAAGGAGGATTCACCGAGTGAGACCTTAGGAAGGGGAACCAGATCTGTCGAGGCCTAAATGGAGCAATGAGAATCATTCTGCACCCCACCAGAGAGGCTTTCTGAAGAACTTGGAGCATCAGAGGCAAGGGGGGATAAGCATACAGAAGACCGGGTGGCCAAGCATGCACCAGAGCGTCTCTTGGGGAACCTCCTGGAGGAGGTATCAGAGCGAAAAAACTGTCGCACTTGGTGTTTGAGGGAGAGGCAAAAAGATCGCAAGAAGGAGTTCCCCACCGCGAATATGCGCCCGCTACTTGAGTATTGAGAGACCACTCGTAAGGGGTGAGAATGGTGCGACTGAGCTTGTCCGCCAGGATGTTGGACCGACCCGGAATGTGCGTTGCTATGAGAAAGCAGTTGGTGGAGATTGCCCATTCCCAAACTCTCATGGCTTCTCGACAAAGAGGGTAAGACCTGGTTCCTCCTTGCTTGTTGATATACCAGACAACCGACATGTTGTCCGATTGAATAGCAATGGTTCCCAAGGGAAGAAAGTCCTGAAGTGCAGGCAACCCTAAGAGCACTGCTCTCATCTCTAGAACGTTGATATGCAGTAAGGTCTCTGAATCATTCCACGTGCCTTGGACGGTCCGGCCTGCAAAATGCCCCCCCCCCACCCGAGGCGGGAGGCGTCCGTGGTCACCGTGGCGAGAGGGGGAGAAGCACAAAATGGGCGGCCTCCGTGGAGATCTGGAGAGTGAAGCCACCACAGGAGGGACCACTTGCAAGCCTTGCTGATCGCAATGGGATGATGCATAGGAAGAGCAAGGTACGACCACTGTACTAAGAGTGTCCACTGGAGGATGCGCATATTGAACCTGGCGAGAGGAAGAAGTGCTATAGCAGACGCCATGGACCCTAGAGCCCTCAGGACCAACTCCGCGAACTGAACTTGAGTGGAGAATGGCCCGCACCTGGAGCTGCAGATTTTGAACTCTGTCCGCAGTGAGGAAGGCTTTTAAACTCCTTGTGTCTAACCTGGCCCCTATAAAATCTATGATCTGTGTGGGTGCTAGGTTGGATTTTTGTATTTATAGTGATGCCCAGACTGGGAGCAAGATGGAGAAAGGAGTCTCGCCAATAGTAGTAGGTGCCTTGTTCCGGCGGTAACGGGCGAGTCGTACAGGTACGGAAAGACCTGCACCCCTGAAGCCTCAGGTGGGCCGCTACCACTGCTAATACTTTGGTGAACACCCTGGGGCTGTGGTGAGACCAAAGGGAAGGACCCGGAACTGGTAGTGACTGGCTCCCAGCCGGAAGCGGAGAAACCTCCTGGAGCGCCTGTCCATTAGTATATGGTAGTACGCATCCTTGAGGTCTATGGAGCACATCCAGTGATTTTCTCCCAGAAGAGGGAGAATAGATTGCAGAGTGACCATTCGGAACTTTTCCTTGGGAACTGCCAGGTTCAAGAGAGAAAGGTCTAAAATTGGTCTTAGATCCCCGCCTTTTGGCACTAAAAAGAACCTGGAGTAGAACCCTGATCCGATCTGGTCTGGGGGGACGGGCTGGATGGCTCTTTTCTTTAGCAGATGGCCAATTTCTGCCAAAGCGGCCTCCCGTTGACCGGGTGGAACGTCGGGGAGGGACTTCAATTTTGGTAAGTGATGAAAGGGGATGCGGTATCCTCTGGATATGATCTGGAGAACCCAGCAGTCTGATGTTATGGACTCCCATGCCACTAGGTGCTCCGAAAAACGTCCCCCGACTGCCTCCAGAGTGGAGCAGCCGGGCAACCCCTCAGGGTTGCTGCGCGGGCCGTTCAGAGAAGGGTTCTCTGGACCCGAAGTTCCTGGGAGCCCCTCTGCCTCTAGGGCGGCATCCTCCCTGTCCTCCTCTGCCACGGAAGGACTGGTTGTCCGGAGCAGGCTGGGATTGCTGCGACTTCCGGAACCACATCTTCTTCTGACCCTTTTGGTTCCTAGAATAGGGCCTCTGGGGTGCAGAGAAGCGGATTCCGACGGCAGACAGCGTCTTCCCGTCCTTCTCGCTCTGGGTCAAAATGTCGCGAACAGTTTTGCTAAAGAGGGCAGAACCATCGAAGGGGGCATTCGCAAATGATGCTTTGAAGGGCTCTGAGAAATCGCAATGACGGAGCCAGGCCTGACGTCTAGTGGCTAGACCTGCCCCTGCTGCTCTAGCGGCGCCTTCCGTAGCATGGGAGAGTAGCCGCATAGAGGTATTGGTAACTGACCTGAGAGTGGCCATGCGGGTGGAGTGCAGCACTTTGTCCTCCTCCGACATGGACTCTGGGGGAGATGCAGCGTATTCTTTAATAAGATCGTGCTGCATCCTAATCATGTGTGCCAGGTAGTTCAGCGCCCTTACCGAGAAGGTCGCTGAACTAAACATCCGCTTCCCCAAGCGGTCCATCATCCGAGACTCCTTGCTCGGGGGATGGACTGAGGGACTCTCCTGAGCAAGTTCCCTCTTGGTGGCCGCCACCGTCAACATGGCATCTACCAGAGGCCCCTTACTCCAATGGGCACGGTCAGCCGGGGGACTGAGGATCCGGTCGGGCCTTTTAGGGATTGGCTCCACGGTGTCCGGTTCCTTCCACGACCTGGTGGTAATGAGGTCCACCAGGGGGTCGGCAGGAGGGGACACCCAAGAGGTAGACGGGCCCGCTTCAAATGCCTCCAAGAACACGGACTCGTCCAAGGAAGACTTGGGGGCAGACCACCCCCCCTTATGCGGAGCATTTCCATGATGTCTCCAAATGAGACATCCTCGGGGGGTGACCGTGGGGAGCCTTCCCCTTCCTCCAAATCCGTGTCTTCCGTGAGACTCTCAGGGGAGTCAATGTGCCTCCTTTTGCACGTATGCTTGCGAGGAACATCCTCTGGGGGGCTGTCAGAGGACTCCTCGCAAACAGTAACCTGTTCCCGGGGAACAGCTTGGGGCACAAGAGCGGGCTGTCCCAAGGGCCAGATGGTGGAAGCCTGACCCAGTGCAGAGGGAGCGCGTGACGGAGCCGAAACAAGTGCCGGGGGTCCGGAGACCCTCAACAGGGCCCTCTCCACTACATCAAAAGCCGAAGGGGGGCCGACCTCGACCAAAGGATCCGACAATCTGCTCCTCGGATCCGAGAGTGGATCGGAGCCGGCGCGGCCGGATCCGGCGACAGTGCGCCCGACACAGACGGCACCGGCGAGCACTGATCCCCGGATCCGAGGCTCGGATCCAGGCTCCGAGAGGTCGGATCCGTGCACTCGAGGGCAGGGTCGGATCCGGTACCAAGTACTATCGGCGCCGACCCACCCCGCCCGGCTGCTCGGCTCCAACTGCTCAACCCGGTAGCGGGTCGGAGAAGGAGCAATTGGCTTGAAAAGGGTCGAAGCTCCCCAGAGGGGAGGCAAGAGCACTCCCATCTGCATCTGGGCCTGGATGAACCTTCTCATCATCCGTCCAGATCAGCCGACTGGTTATAAGTTGATCTCGACGAGGCTACCGAGGTAGGCCTTGAGTGCCTCCTCGATAGCCTCGACGGAGATCGGGTCTCCTCCTCCTCAGGTCCCGTGAAAACACACTGGAGACCGGAGCCGAGGAGGGGAGAGCCAGCAGACAGGAGGCCAGGGAGAAGCCCGCTTGGCGGGCCAAACAGAGGTCTCGCCCGCTGCTTATGGTGCTTCTCCTCCGTCCTTCTTCCTAGCTTCCTCTCCTCCAACCACTAAAGGGAGGTTGAGTCCCAGGAGGAGGAGGGGAGCTGGAGAGGGACAACCGTGGTAAGAGTTACCCGGAGTGGAGGCCGGAGCCGAGTCTGGTGGCAAAAGACCCGCCAGAACAAGCTTGGACCTCCGCTCCTTCAATGCCCTGAGGTTGAACCCTGCACAAATGGAACATCCAGATGTGAGGTGTTCAACCCCCAGGCATCTAACACACCGAGTGTGGCCATCAGCTGGGGAAAGCTTATGGCCACACTCGGAGCACTTAGAAAAAATAGCTTTGGGCTGCTCAGACATCCCAAAAGCAAACAAACAAGTTACTAGAACTAAAAAGTGAAGTAACAAAAAAAAAAAACACTCACAGGCCCAAACTCACACTACACTACCAGCGAGGGGAGGGATATAAAATTAAGTTTTAAACACTAAAAAAAAAAGTAATAATGTAAGACGGAAACCTACACTTTCACACAAATTTAACAAAAACTTTTAACTTTGAGCACTTTAGAGACTAGAAATAACACTTAGCTGGAGAGCTGGAAAAACACAATCTGGTCACCATGCGCGGCAAACGAGATCTGGGGTCATGAGGGTAGAGCAGGGCATTATGGGTGAGGGGAGGAGCTGAGAGCTTGGATCCATAGCTAGTAAACCATGCCGGTTCGGATCCGATATCGGATCCATAACCCACAGGTTGCAGACAAATGAATCTCCTACTTCAGATATACAGTTATTAACTTTTACTGACATCAGTCTGAAGCAAGAAAAAGTTTCTCCAACGGGGTACTTAGCTTTTTTAGAAGACTTCAGCTCTGGATTCGAAATGAAAATCTCAGGAGTCGGCCGACCGGCAGTTGCGAACTGCTTCTGCTTCGGGCACCGCACGGCAGGAAAGACGGAAGAAAATGGCGTCGGCTGCATCTTATATACCCCTGTCACACTGATGTCAGGGAGGAGGCGACAGCAACCGATGCCGGACCAAGACTTTGGAACTCTGGCTGACTGCGGGACCGCCTGACGGCAGGATAACCCAAGTGTAATGACTGCAGCAGTGTAACACAATGAACATCCTACTGCATTTGGAACTGCAGAGAGAGGCAAAGAAATCTCAGCATGGTTGACCCTACCAACGAAATACAGCTTTGACACTTTTGGATTAAGAGACCAGTCTTGAGGTACTAAAATATACCTGCTTAACCTGTCAGCTGGTATGCTAGACCTGCCCGGTATGTGCATTGCTATTAGACAGTGGTTGGAAGATTTCATCCTCTAACACACTTGCATCGTTTCTCAGCCCAAGCAGTAAGACTGTGTACCTACCCAATTTGATGATGTAAGACACCACCAACATGTTTCATCTGGATAAAGACCATGCCTAAAAGGAGGACCTCCTGAAAGTCCTGCAAAGCTAGGATGATTGCTCTCATCTCAAGGACACTGATGTGACCTCCAAAGGGAACTATGCTGCTTTGGACCATCCTCTCCATATAATGCCCCCTCTCCCACCCTAGTTGGGAAGCATCCATGGTCACCATGGCTATGAGAAAGGGAAGGATGAAGGGACAGTGACGGGACATTTCCAGGGACTGGATCCACCGATCTACATGTTCTCTGAAGAGGTTGACAAAGTATATTGGAAAGGACATGAGCGAACGTCTGATGAACCACTGGACTGCAAACATCCACTGTAACACACTCATATAGAATATCACCAAGAGGACTGGGATAATGAAAGCTGCTATTGACCTTAGAAGCTGTAGCTCCACCCTATCCAAAGGGGTTTAAAAGGATAGCAGTTTTAAAGCTCAATTTTGCTGAGTGGATAATCTGGTCTGTGGTAGTTTGGGTATCTGAATAGAAGTGTCCCAATGTGCATCTATGAATTCAAGGACTTGTGCTGAGATTTGTTGCAACTCACTGCAATGCCTAGTATGGAGCAAAACTGAGGGAAATGGTCCCGGGCCTAAACTAGAAGATGCCAAGTAAGAGGAGTGAGGATCCAATCGGTCAGATAGGGGAACATCCGGAACCCTAGCAGTTTGAGAGGAGTTGCAACCACTGCCACGCTTTTGCTGAACACCCGAGAGCTGTAGTGAGGCCAAAAGGCAGTGCCTTGAATTGGAAATGACAGACTCCCAGCCAGACACAGAGAAACCTTCTGGATTACCTGTCTATTTGTATCCTGAAGGTCTATTGAGCATATCCAATTGTCCTTACATGGCAGGAGGAGGATGGGCTGTATCATGACCATTCAGCACTTGAAGTGTTTGACAAACAGTTTTAGATAAACGAGGTCCAGGATTGTCTTGAGGTTCCCATTCCATTTTGACACTAAAAAATGAATCTCAACTAAGTTCAGAACCCTTGCTAGTTTGGTGGGACCTTTTGGATGACTTTGTTAGCAATTTCACAATCTCCAACTCTGCTGCTTTTCTTTGAAAGGGTGGACACAGGGGGGGGGGTCTTTATGTTTTTTTTTTAATCCATCCCCAACAATAACAGCCTCTGGTGAGGAGACTGTCTACACCCAGACATCTTTGGTGATGAAACTCTAAGACTCTGGCTGCAGAGATAAGTGCCCTGACTGCCTCCAGAGTGCAACTTTTGGGCAATCATTCAGGAGCCCTGACAAGGCTTTTCAGTGAAAGGATCTCTAAAACCTTGAGTCTGAAGACCTCATCTGCCACAAGGGTGATCCCTGCCATTAGAATACCTCCCTCTGCCTCATGGGTGATCTATCCCCAGAAGAGTCTTGGGAAAACCTTTGAACTTATGGAACCACATTTTTTTACCCCCTTTCTGTTTTCAAGAAAAAGTCCTCTGCAGGGTTGAAAACCATACAGCTACGGCAGAAATAGTTTTCCCATCTTTCTCACTCCTGGAGAGTGTGCCTTTGATCTTCAGGCCAAACAGAGTGGACCCAAGGGGGCATTGACAAAAGAAGACTTAAATTTTGCAAAATCATACAACTGCATCCAGGCATGCCTCCATACTGGAATGTTTGTGCCTGCCTCCTTTGCACTGGAAAGCAACTGCATAGATGCATTAAAAAGGGATTGCAGGGTTGCCTGTTGTGAATCCATGGTTTTCCTGCCTTCTGCATACATGGACACAAAGTCCATCTAAAAACTTGTCAAGTGTACCAAGTAATTTAGTGACCAAAAAGTAAAGATCATTGGAAAATAGACACTCTTCCCATAATTGTTCAAAGCCCTAGAGTCTCTATTAGCAGGGTGGACAGACGAGTGCTCCTCAGCAAGCTCCTTTTTAGGGGCTGCTGCTACCACCATGGCATCCACTGCCAAAACTTGCTACAATGAGAGTGGTCTTTAGGGGTGACTAAGGGCTTATTGTTTTTTTTTCCAGGATCTGTTCCACTGCATCCAGTTCTCTTCACACCCAGTGAGAGATAAAGTCAATCATTTCATCAGCCAGGGCAACTACTCAGGAAGAAGCTGAGCCTGTGTCATAAACCTCCAGGAAAATGGATTCCTCCAGAGACAGAGCTTTGGAAGACCAACCTTCTTTCTGTCTCAAAAGTTTAGGATTTCCCCAAAGGGTGAACTGGGGGACCCCTCCCCTTCACAGAAAACTGTAACTTCTGTTAAACACTCCTGTGGGTGGTCAATGTGCCTCCTCTTACACCTATGCTTCTTAGGAATTTTGACAGGGGGATGTTCTAGGGAAGACTTGGAAGTCTGAACGGAGTCCTGGATGTTTACTGCCTTGAGACTTGTGTGGACCGGCTGCTCCGATGGAACAGAATGACCAGATTCAGGACCCAGAACTAATAGCTGTGGAATGGGCGGAGACAAAAGAGGGTATAGATGTCTGAACTCCTAACTTAGAGAAGATTCGCTCTAATGTCTCATAAGCAGAAGCCAAACGGGAACCCAAAACTGCTCCAGTAGGAGTTAAAGCTACCACACCAAGGTGGCCAACAGAATCTCCCTGGCCCTGCCTCGTGACTGAAATCAGAAGAAAGATATGAAAAAGAGTTAACCAAGTTTGACTTCCAAGATGGGTGCACACTGAGTAACAGCTTGTTTCCTGCTCTCCCAGTATGAAAACAGAAATGGTCAGTAGACTTGCGTTTATGGGTAAATTTCAATAACTGCCTAGTAAGTGCACTGCCTTGATGCCAAGTAATAAAGAAATACAGAAGATCAAGAAAAAAATCAGCTACAAAAATTTTTTGATGAAGTGCAATCTAAGGAGGAAAAACAAAAAAAGTGTGTTCAACAAAAAGTGAGCTGTGAAACAGAAGGAGATTCTGCTTCTTGTTTTTCTGGTAAGAAAGACCACAGAGAGACTATCGCTGAAACCTTTTCCAGTATTTCAATGGAAAATGTTGGAGAGAAGGAAGGAATCATGAGAATTGACAAGAAGAATCGAGAGTACACTGGAAATGAAGCAGATACAGGATTTGGCCGATTGAGAAGAACAGTAATAAAACCACTAACTCAATGTAGGATTACAATGCAATAATTAGATTTGTGAAATATGACTGAAAATCTGGAAATATTTGACTTTTTCAAAATTTCTTGCATTTGTGAGGGAGACTAAAATGCCCTACTTCATGTCATTAATGTTCGGAAAATGCTTTGGGGAGGGGAAGAGAGGGAAGAAAGCTAATTGTAAGTAAAGAAAACATTTTCTTTTCTTAATAGTACTGTATTTGTGGTGTATGGTTTTCTTTGCATGCTATTTTTAAATGTAATGAGGATTGTAAACAGATGTTTCTTTTTTTCCCCTCCTCTCCGTTTCCTCTTGTACAGTTTTGAGAAATATAGGCAATACAATGTAAAAAGGCCCAGTTAAAAAGGCACAATAATGTTAAAATTAATGTGCTTATTTTTATTCTAGCATGGGGAAATGACTGTATTAAGGATCTTAGACTAGTTTAAAGAGAGAGCAAGTAAATGAAAAATATTGAATATTATGAGGCTTTTTTTCTAGCAAATGCATGTACACTTAGTAGCAATTCTGCAGCTTGTCTTCATATTTCCATGGAACTATCTGATAAAGAAAAACTGGAGACTGTCTGGTGGAAGTGGACTGGCTGGGGGGAAAATAAAGTAGAGAGAAATTGGCTAGGATATAATGCTCTCTGGAAGCAATTGGGTTTTCCCATCTGGGAGGGCTGTAAAGATAAGACAAAAGCAATTAGACTTGAAGTAAAGTTCTCTCATTTTGTTTTAATGCAATGGGGATACTAATATAAACAGGTGTTTTTTTTCTTTTTCTCCCTTCATTCTTTTTCTTTGTTCAGTTTTAAGAAATGTAGGACATTGCAATGTAAAAATTGGGGGGGGGGGTCTGGTTAAGAGAGTATGACAAAAAAACAGTGTGCTTTTTCCCATGCTTGCATCGGGAAATGACTAGGTTGAAACCCTATATGCTATCCAGTAACAAATTTATTACAAAGCATGTAAATGAAAAAGAATATTCAATATTATAAGGCTATTTTCTGGTAAACAAGGTACCCTTAGCAGTTTTGTGTCTGGTTTGCATGTCATTAGAAGACAATTTGTTAAAGAGAAATGACTTGGAGAAAGTGTTTACTGAAAGCATTTAAGTGTTCTTTCAGCTGGGAGAGCTATAAAGACAGACAAAAATCAAACATCACTTAATTACAGCACAGGCTGTACCATGCATCTATAGCATGACTAACATTTCTTTTAGGTTAACTCTAGCCTGTCTATATGGCTATCAACTTTGAAGTTTTGTTCTTATTAGGAAGAAAAAACTTCAATATTTGAAGATGTACATAGTTGTATGTATTATTAAGTTGATAGTTTCTGTTTGAGGGCTTTCAAAAAGACAAAAAAGTTATGTAATATGTGGCATAGGCTCAAATGGATATGATAAGAAACAACTGTATAAAAGACCAATCTGCTGAAAGTACAGTTGTATACACTTACCATAAATGTAGATGTCCGAGTGTATTCACTGTTGCAGTCATTACATTTGGGTTATCTGATTGCAGTAGCCCTCAGTCGGCCTGATTAACAATGTCTTGGGTCCTACGTCGGTTGCTGTCTCTTCTTCCGTGACATCAGGTCGTCAGGGGTATAAAAACATGCAGCCGACATCATTACATCAGTTTTTCTTGCCCCAGATGTCAGGTGCCCCCCTAATGGGAAGCAATTAAATCTATAAATATACAAGGTTATACCTCCAACAAAAAAGCAAATACACCAAAAAGCTTTTAGGCATTGAAAAGGAGAGAAGAGATATAGCCAAAAAGATGTCAGGGGGCTGGAGGGAGGGTAACCAGGACTGCAACAGTGAATACACTCGAACATCTACATTTATGGCAAATGTACATAACTGTACTATGTTCTTAGTGTTTCACTGTTGCTGTCATTACATTTGGGTAGATTCCCAAAGCCAAGGATGGGAGGAGGAATTTAGATAGCATTAGGACCAGCTATAAGGCCCTGTAAAATTGCAGTGGCAAAGCCAGCTCTGGATTTAGAGAAAATTGGCAAATGGTAATGCTTGGTGAAAGTATGTAGAGAACTCCAGGTTGCAGCTTCCAGAATGTCCCTGGTAGGTACGCCTCTGAGAAAGGCTGTAGAGGTAGATGCAGCCCTGGTTGAGTGGGGTCCGATACCTTGTAGGATAGGTTTTCCATAGTGCTTATAGCAGAAATGAATGCAATGGCCTATCCATTTGGAGATGGTTTGCTTTGAAATAGCCTTCCCCTCTGTCCCTGCAGCAAATATCACCAGCAGTTGTTCAGATTTCCTTTGAGGTTTAGTCCTGTCCAAGTAGAATTTAAGTTGCACATCTAAGGAGTGCAGTATCCATTGCCCTTTGTTCTGTGGATTAGGAAAGAAGGTTGGCAAATGAATGAACTGATTAAAGGCCACACAGGATACCACCTTTGGCATGAAAGAGGGACTGGTCCTGAGGGACACCCTGTCCTCATGAAAGATGATGAAAGGCTCCACTGCCATAAAGGCCTGTAATGCAGATACCCTTCTTGCTGAAGTGATGACTAAAAGGAAAGCTGTTTTCAAAGAAGGAATTTTAAATCTGCAGTAGCAGCTGGATCGAAAGGAGGAAGGGTGAGTTTCTCCAATACAAAGTTAAGGTCCCAGGCTGGAGTTTGAGCTCTCCTGGGTGGTCTTAAATAATTTTTTGGCCCCTCTGAAGAACTGCTTGAGCAGTGGATGAGAAAAGAGGGGAGGGTTCTGTGTTATAATGAGCTGAAATGGCTGAGGCGTGAATTTTTATTGAGGAAAAAGACATGCCCTTGTGAAGCATCTCAGTTAAGTATTGTAAAATCTGAGGTAAACTGGGCACTACTGTGCTCATCCCTTGAGATCGATTCCAGGCACAGAATCTTTTCCATTTTTCAGCATAAGATTTTCTAGTACTAGGCCTCCTTGCCTCTAAAATGATATCCATCACTGATTTAGTGAGGGATGGTAAAGGAGAGCTTAGGTAATTAGCCAGGCTGCTAGGTTCAGTGTTTGAAGCTGAGGGTGCAGAATCTGGTTCTCCTGCTTTGACAGCAGGGTAGGATTCTGAGGCACGTGCCATGGGGCCAACAGTGACACACTGCACAGGTGGGGGTACCAGTGTTGGCGTGGCCAGTCTGGTGCAATCAAAATCATCCTTGGTTTGTCTTGTTTGATCTTTAGTAGTACTTTGGAGAGCAGAGGCAGAGGTGGAAAGGCATAAACTGATAGGTTTGTCCAGCTGAAGGACAGAGCATCCACTTTCCTAGCTTGTCTGTGGGGAGTCCTTGCACAAAATGTTTTCCAGTTAATAGTTCTGGAGGGAGTCAAACAGGTCTATATCTGGGCTCCCTCCATTTGCTTGTCAACATGTTGAAACTCCTTGGTTCAAGTTTCCCCTTGTGTGGGTCCATGAGGTTTCCGCTTAGTCCGTCTGCCAGTGTATTTAGATTTCCTGGTAGGAATAGAGCTTGTAGATGCAGTTGGTAGCTAAAGGCTGTGTTCCACAATGCCATGGCTAGTCTGCAGAGGGGGTAAGAATGTGTACCCCCTGCTTGTTTACGTCACATAATAGTGGTGTTGTCCCGTCTTTACCATTAACTGTCTTGGAAGAATGTGGTCCTTGAAGGCTGTCAGAGCATTCTGTACAGCTAACATTTCTTTATGATTGATGTGATGGTGCATTTGAATTGGGTTCCATTTGCCCTGAATGCACTTCCTTGCCAGGTGCGGCCCTCATGCATAGTCTGATGCATCTGTTAGGGTTCGGGCAGCAGGGGGGTTAAGCGTGAATGGTAGTCCCTTGTTTTGTTGGCAGGCCTCTGCCCACCAAAGGAACTCTAGGCATAGGCAAGGAATGATAGGAATCATTGCTTCTAGATCCGGAGAATGTTGACACCATAGGCTTTTTAGATACCATTGTAGTTTCCTCATATGCAGTCTTGCATATGGAATTAGAAGAATGCAGGAGGCCATGAACCCCAAGGCTTGTAGTATTTGCCTTGCAGATAGCAGGGTTTTTGTGGCCACTTGTTTGAAGTAGGTTGTCAAGTGAATCTATTTCTCTGGCGTGAGGAAAGCCATCTGGGAAGTTGTATTCAAGCTTGCTCCCAGGAATAGAATTTGTTGACAGGGTAACAGGTGTGATTTCTTTTCGTTTATGGGGTACCCCAGACAATTTAGCACCCTTTGTATAAAACCCAGATGATTCAAAAGTATGTCCTGGTTTTCTGCTTGAATTAGACAATCGTCCACATATGGGTATATTTGAATAATTCTTTGCCTGCAAAATGCAATGACTGGAGCTAGACACTTTGTAAATACCATGGGCACAGCAGACAAGCCAAAGGGCAGTGCAGAGAACTGACAGTGCGTGTAGCCTGCTTTGAAGCGTAGGTATCTTCTGCAAGATTCCCCGATTAGAATGTGCAGGTATGCTTCCTTTAAAACTAGCGTTGCCAACCAGGCATCTTTGCTTAGCATAAGAAGCAACTGGTGAAGAGTCAGCATCTTGAATTCTGGAATAACCAAAAAGGTGTTTAGGAGTAGACAGGTCCAGTATAGGATGCCATGAATTGTCTTTTCTGGGTATCAGGAAAAATCTTGAGTAGAAACCTTGTCCCTTTTCCTCTTCTGGAGCCAAGTGAATAGCCCCTATGCTAAGAGAGAGATAACTTGCTTTTGGACCACTGTCCAACCGTTTGGAGTTGGTAACGTGTGGAAGTGAAATTTGTATCCTTGGGACACTATATTTAAAACCCAATTGTCCTAGATAATGAGTCCCCAGTTCTTTGCTTGTAGTGCAGTCTTTCTCCACAAGGGGGCAGTCAGTTGAGGAGTGCTTGGAAGTTTTAAAAAGAAGTAATTGAGACAGTATACCATAGGGGGAATTTTATTATTCCCAGGCCCCCCACAGTGCTTAGTCCTGTGTGTCCCCTGGGACTGAAGCTTGGGTGCTCTGCTGGATCTGGGTTTGGACTGACAAGGTCTGGAAGAGGCAGGACAGGACCAATTCTTAGTAGGCCAATGCCTACTAAATCTTGGAGGTTGTACTTGTAAAACAATTCTTTAACAGTTTGCATAGATTTAGTTTTTTCCTCCATCTTTTTAAGAACAACTTCTGCCTTGTTGCGAAACAGGCAGTCCTGATTTGAGGGAGCATCCAGTAATTTCACTTTAACATGATTTGGCAAGGATTGCTCCTTAAGCCAAGCATGCCTTCTAAATACAGACCCAGTTACCGCAGCCCTGCAAGATGCCTCTAGTGAATCACAACCACATTGCAATGTATGTGTACCAACTTGTTCAGCAGAATGCATTAAATCCTGTAAATCCTTATTTTCAGCACAATCAGGAATCAACATAATTTTCTGTTTAAGCAATCCAATAATATGCTGCTGATACTTTAACATATGAAACTGGCAATTCAAGGCCCTAACGGCCAAAGTTGCAGAAGTGCATACCTTCTTAACCCATCTATCCAGCACCCTGGCGTCTCTATCAGATGGGGTAGGATTTTTGGCAGTACTAACTTTAATGCCCTTGGGTCCCTGTGAAACGGTTCAGAATCCACAGTAGGATTTTTGAAAAGGAACTTGTGAGAGTCAGTAACCCTGTAATATCTATCAGGTTTTCTGGAAGCAGGAGGTAGAGTCAGGGGCCATGCTAGATTCCGAAAAGGCATAATCAACAATGTCCAGTACAGGAGGTATAGCTAAAGGCCTGTGCTGGGGCAAGAGTAAGAAATCCCTAAGCCTCTTTTTAGAATCAGGGAAATCCCGACTTTCCCAATGAAAATGCTCCAAGTGTATGCAAGGTTTCACCAAAAGAGAAATCCCCAGCATCAGAATACTCATATGTAGATAAGGGTAAATCCTGGTCATCAGCGGAAACAGAAATTTCAGAATCCTGGTTAGAAGTATCATATGCAAACTCAGTCCTAGGTCTTAGAGGGGAAAGGTTGGCTTCTCCTGATTAAAGTAATAAGGTCTTCAGCCATTCTTATCATTTATTTTTTAGGCATAGAGGCCTGACCATGCGGTCTGAGCATAAGTTTTCTATGCATGATTCAAGTTTTAGGCCTTGAAGAAGAAGATGGCATCGGTTTAATATGCAAGTCAGTAGGCCTGAATGCACCCTCAGAAGCCGGTGCCTGCACAGCGGCTCTGGAGCCATCCAAGGTAGAGATATCCACAGGTTCCACAGCTGAAGCATCTCGTGGCATACCGGACTCTGAATGGGTCTCAGTAGAGGCCTGCGAATCTGACGTAGCGGGTTATCAGGGGCTGCGAAAGCACCTCACTGAGTACCGGCGAACTGGGCGGCCTGTCTCTGTCTTTATCTTTGTGGTTTTTTCGGAATGTCAGTAGTCGGATGGCTTACCGAAGACATATCAGGATAATTGAACTGAGCACCAAAATATTTAGAAGCGCAAATATACCGACAACGGATACTTCATGGTTTAAATAAGGCACAAAACCGACAGCGAGGTACGTCATGGTCAGGGCCTAGGCAAGGAATACAGTACAAATGAAAATCTTTATGAGGTATTTGCTTTCCACAAGAAAAATGCAATTATTTACTTTTACTGACATTAGTTTAGAGCAAGAAAAAGTTTCCCCAAAGGGGTACTTAGCTTTTAGTTGAAGACTTCAGTTCTGAAACTCGAAAACAAAAATTTCAGGAGTCGGCTGACCGGCACTTGCAAACAGCTTCTGCTTCGGACATTGCATGGCAAGAAAGACTGATGTAATGACATCAGCTGCATGTTTTATACCCCTAACATCACAGAAGAAGAGACAGCAACCGATGTAGGACCCAAGACTTTTGTTAATCGGGCCGACTGCGGGCTACTGCAAGCAGATAACCCAAATGTAATGACTGCAACAGTGAAACACAAAGAACATCAGTATATGCATGTAACATAAAAGTTGGAACTAGACATTTAACAAAAAAGCAGTGATACATAAAAGGTGGTAATGATAACTATTTAAGAAAATGATGCTTTCTGTAATGTCTTTCAACATGAATAGTCTTACAGATAATATAAAAAAGAAAGAGTAATAAACTTTATTAAAATGTAGAGTGCAAATAGCAGGAGACATACAGTACAGTTTTGTACCTACCATAAATGTAGATGTCCGAACTGGATAGCATCTGCAGTCATAACAAGTGGGTTGTCCTGTCGTCAGGCAGCCCTTCAGTCGGCCGGATTCCAAAGTCCGGGTCCGGCTTCGGCTGATGTCGCACTCCACCCGACGTCATCTCTGTTGGTCTTCGGGTATAAAGGCATCAGCCGACGCCATTTTCCTCAGTGTTTCTTGCCCCAGATGCCAGTAGCCCTCTTGCAGGCTAAAATTTGGGTAGATGCCAATGTTTTCAAATAGATAGAGGTAAACACAACAATAAGCATGTATGTACATATACACAAACAAATACACCATAAAAGACTCCCCCCCAACAGCTAGCTATTAGAAGGGTAAACACCCTAGGAGTACCACAGAGGGGATGGAGGGAGGGTAATCCTGACTGCAGATGCTATCCAGTTCGGACATCTACATTTATGATAGGTACAAAACTGTACTATGTCCTTCATGGATGCATCTGCAGTCATAACAAGTGGGTAGAATACCATAGCCAACTAGGGAGGAGGATAAAAGTAGATTATGGTGTGTTTAGGATCCCTTGCAGTACAGCAGTGGCAAACCCTGCTCGGGATCTGGAATATAGAGGCAAATTATAATGCTTGGCAAATGTATGCACGGAGGTCCAAGTAGCCGCCTCAATAATGTCTTTGGTTGCCACTCCTCGTAAGAAGGCTGTGGTAGTGGCTGTTGCTCTTGTAGAGTGAGGTCTTATGTTCTGTGGAATTGGTTTTCCATGGAAGGAGTAACAGAATCGTATGCAATTTCCTATCCATTTGGAGATTGTCTGTTTGGAAATAGCTTTTCCTTCCCTTCCTGTTGCATAGGCTACAAAAAGTTGGTCAGTCTTTCTGCTATTTTTTGTTCTGTCCAAGTAGTAGCGTTGCTGTCTATGTACATCCAAGGTATGCAGTATTCTTTCCCCTCTGTTTTGTGGGTTGGGAAAGAAGGTAGGTAGGTGGATTGCCTGGTTTAAAGATACTCTGGATACCACCTTAGGCATAAATGTAGGATTAGTCCTCATGGACACTCTATCTTGGTGGAAGATTAGGAAGGGTTGCACTGCCATTAAGGCCTGTAGTTCTGAAACCCTCCTTGCTGAAGTAATTGCCAGTAGGAAAGCAGTTTTCCATGACAGGTGTTGTAGGTCTGCTGTTGCTGCTGGTTCAAAAGGTGCTAGTGTCAACTTTTCTAGCACAAAGTTTAAATCCCAAGCTGGTAATGGTGGTTTCCTTGGAGGTTTTACATTCTTGATTCCTCTGAGGAATTGCCTGAGCAAAGGGTGAAAAACAGGCGTATCAAAGCTGTATCCTGCTGAAACAGCTCAGGCATGTGTCTTGACGGCGGCCTAGGACTGGCCTCAATGAAGAAGTTCGCCAGATACTCCAGAATGTTAGGCATATCTATGTTTGACACATCTTTTCCTCTTTCCGCACTCCAGATGACAAACCTTTTCCATTTTCCAGCATAGTTCCTTCTTGTTGGAGGTCTGCGTGCTTCAAGAATAATGTCTTTAACTCTTTGGGAAAGTTCTGGAATAGCTGCTGTTATGTGATGGTCCATGCAGTCAGTTGCAAGGTTTTAGGTTTGGATGTATGATGCTGTAGTTGTTCTGCGTTAACATCAAAGGCATCAGGGAATTGTCCACATATTGTTCGAGACATGCTCCTCAATAGTGGGTACGAGTGTTGTGTTGACCAGGTTGGAGGTATCAGGATTGTCCTTGGACGCTCTTCCTTGGTTTTCAGTAGTACCTTGTGTATCAAAGGAAGAGGCGGGAATGCATATGCTGTTAGGCCTTTCCAGTTGAAAGAGAGCGAATCCACTTTCCATGCTAATGGGTGGAATGTCCTTGTGCAGAATTTTTGAGCTGGTGATTGAGAGGTGATGCGAATAGGTCTATCTGTGGCATTCCCCATTTCTTTGAGATGGTCTTGAAGATGTCCGGTGAAGCTTCCATTCGTGGGCATCCAAGTGGTTCTGCTTAATATGTCTGCTAGGGTATTGTCTTTCCCTGGTACAAATATTGCCTGTAACTGGATGTTGTAGCTGAGTGCCAGGGTCCACAGCTCCAAGGTCATTCTGCATAGGGGGTATGAATGAGTGCCTCCCTGCTTGTTGATGTACCACATGACTGTGGTGTTGTCTGTCCTTATCATCAACTGGCCCTGTTTGAGAAATGGTTTGAACTTTTGGATTGCCAGTTTTACTGCCAGCATTTCTTTTAGGTTGATGTGCAGTTGAAGTTGATCCTGTGTCCACAATCCTTTCACGCATTTGTCCAGCATGTGGGCCCCCCATCCTAGGTCTGAAGCGTCTGTTGTGATGGTCTGGCTTGCTTGACATCTGCGAAAGGGTAGGCCTGGGTTTGACTGGCATGCCTGAGCCCACCATAGGAACTCCTGTTTTAAGCATGGAATTAGTGGGATTTCTGTTTCTAGACTGTGTCTGTGTTGGGACCATAAATTCTTTAGGTACCACTGTAGTTTTCTCATATGTAGTCTGGCAAATGGAACCAAGATTATGCATGATGCCATGAAGCCCAAGGCCTGCAGTACTTTTCTTGCTGTTAACTTGTTCAGTTTTGTTAGTGCCAAGAAGTATAGAGGGAGTTCTTTTTGTTTTTCTGTAGTCAGGAATGCCATTTGTTTTACTGTGTCCAATTCGCCCAAGAATGTCCTTGTTTGGGATGGTATCAGCCTTGACTTTTGTAAATTGACTGTGTATCCCAGTGCTTGTAGCAAGTAAATGACCCTTTGTAAATCTGTTGTCAGCTTGCTTTTGTTGTCCCCTTGTAGCAGGCAGTCGTCCAGGTATGGGTAAATTTGAATTCCCTGAAGTCTGCAATGGGCGATTACTGATGCCAGGCATTTTGTGAATACTCTGGGCTAGTAGATAAGCCAAAAGGCAATGCTGAGAATTGATAGTGCTCTGATCCTGCAAGAAATCTGAGGTATCTTCTGCAGATTGGTCGAATGGGGACGTGCAGGTATGCCTCCTTGAGATCTAGAGTTACCAGCCAAGACTCCTTGCCCAGCATGGGAAGAAGTTGCTGTAGGGTCAGCATTTTGAATTTTGGGACAATGATGTATGTATTTAAGGTGGACAGGTCGAGAATTGGTCTCCAACTTTTTCCTTTCTTGGAACTAGGAATAGTCTGGAGTAGAACCCTTTCCTTGCTCTGCTGTTGGCACTCTTTCCACAGCTCTCATGTTTGCTAACTCCATTATCTGGCGTAGAGCCTCTGTTTTTGATTTGGAGGTAGATTTGGCATTCCTCTTTTGACTGGAAAAGTGTGGAAGTGAAACCGTAACCTTGATCTATGGTTTGTAAAATCCACTTGTCCTTTGTTATGTAGTGCCAGTTCTTTGAAAATAAGGTTAACTTTCCGCCTAGAGGAGCTGCTATTTGTTCCCTGGTAGGCGGATTTAGGGTTAAGTCACTGTGGTTGTGTTGATGTAGTGGCAGTGGCTGTGTCTGTGCCTCTGTTGTTACCTTGCCACTGTCTTCCTCTGTAGGCACCTCCTCTGGATTGGTTTCTGCCTCTGGAACATCTATTCCTGCCCCTTTGAAATTTTGTGGAGTCAGGAAAGGACCAATTTTGGCAGGCCAGTTCCTGCTAAACCTTGGGGTTGAACCTGCAAGAAATCTTTAACAGTTTGAACAGATTTTGCCTTTTCTTCCATTTTCTTCATAACCTGCTGGGCAGATGTACCAAACAAACTTGTCTTGTCCATAGGAGCATCTAGCAACTTAGCTTTAACATGATCCGGTAAAGCTTGTTCCTTTAGCCATGCATGCCTTCTTATCACTGTGCCTGTCATGGCTGATCTAAATGAAGCCTCCAGTGCATCATAGCCACATTTTAAGGAATGGTTGCTAACCTGTTGTATGTTATTTACCATCTCTAATACATATTTCTTATCAAGAGATTCATCAGTGGTTAGTTTTTAGTTAACTGATCCAGCATAAACTCTTGGTATTGTATCATGTGAAACTGACAGTTTAAAGCTCTAGCTGAGAGAGTAGCTGAAGAGTAGACCTTTTACCGCATCAATCTAGTGACTTTGCTTCCCTATCAGAAGGAATAGGGTTTTAGCTATGGTCGCGGCTACTGCCTTGGGGCCCTGGGATATAGTTTCTGGGTCTGCAAGTGGAGCCTTGTAAAGGTGGTGATGAGTATCTGGCACTCTGTAAAATCTGTCTGGTTTGGCAGGGGCTCGGGGTAAAGAATCTGGAGCGGAGCAAACATCATTGAAAGCATCATCCACCACAGAGAGAACAGGGGTATAGCTAAGGGCCTGTGCTGTGGGAGGTGCAGAAAGGTCCTAAGTCTTTTCTGGAGTCTGAAAAATCCTGTTGCTGCCATTGGAACTGTTCTCGCATGGCATGCAAGGTTTCCCCAAAGGAGAATTCTTCTGGTGGGGAAGCAGCTGGGATGGATTCTTCAGCATCAGAATCTTCAAAATTGGAGAAGGGAGCCTCTGGCTGGTCAGTTATGTCTGATTCATCAGCAGAATCATCAGAGGACACTGGCTCGGGGGCTCTGCCCTAGGTCTCTTCTCTGGGGGCTGAGAGGCCCTGTCAGGGTGAGATTGAGATCCTCTAATTAAAGAAATTAAATCTTCTGCCAAAGTAAGCATTTGAGAACTAGAAGAGGGCCTGGATGGGGGTGGTTTAACAGGCACTGTTTTAGTAGTCTTGGCTGCTTTAGCCCTGGCGAAGGCCTTAATGGACATGGCTGCTGGAGGCCTAGCAGCACCACGTGCTGGGGTAGACACATCGAAGGGATGGTGTCTGATAAGTCAACCACCGTAGTGGGTAAAATTTCTGAAGTCGTTTCAAGAGTTGTAGCAGGGGCCTCAGTTGTAGGAATAGGTTCAGCTGTACTTTGTTCAGTTTTCTCGGTTTCGCCGAAACCGAGACACTCGCGGTTTGTTTGACCATGGTTTCGCCGAAACCGCGGACCGCGAGTGTCGGTCTTTATCTTTGCGTTTTTTGCCAGATTGGGTAGTCGGAGGATCCGACGGCATAATGTATGCAAAATCAGAACCGAAAAACTGTTCTGCGAACTCCGACCGACGCCTAAGCGCTCGGCCGGTTGAAAGAAGCACAGGCCGAACAGGCTGCTACGTCGTGGGCTGGGCCTAAACAAGGCAGACAGTAAGAGTGGAAATCTTTATGAGGTATTTGTTTCCCACAGTTTAAACAATTGTTAACTTTTTCTGACATCGGCTGAGGCAAGAAAGAGTCCCCAACGGGTACTTAGCTTTAGAAGTCTTCAAGTAGTATTCGGTAGAAGTAATCTCTGGATCCGACCGACCGGCACTTGCGAACAGCTTCTGCTTCGGCGCCACGGCAAGAAAGACTGAGGAAAATGGCGTCGGCTGATGCCTTTATACCCGAAGACCAACAGAGATGACGTCGGGTGGAGTGCGACATCAGCCGAAGCCGGACCCGGACTTTGGAATCCGGCCGACTGAAGGGCTGCCTGACGACAGGACAACCCACTTGTTATGACTGCAGATGCATCCATGAAGGACATCTGGAAAGAACTGAACATTTAAATTTGATAAAGAAAGGTTTGTAGGATAGTTATTCAGTGGAGCATCGGGGTAAAGGAAAAGAGGAGTAGTTATATCAATTGCAAGTGGAGCTCCAATAGTGATGGAAGAGGGAAAAAAGATAATGGAAGATACTAAGGGGCTACTGGCAAGGGAGGAGGATTACACTGGCATGCATTTACATCCCCCCTATAACTGCTATAATGGAGCTTAAGAAAATTCTGGAAGAAATAATCAGTCTTTGGCAAGGAATATTACTTATAGGAAGAGACTGGAATTTGGTTTGCAACAGTGAAGATGTGTCTGGGGGGCCTAGAAGGAAAAATATAACAAACGAGGGTAGATTTTTGAAGAAATTTATGAAAATGTTTGGCATGGAAGATGTAAATTCAGTACTAGGGGTTCAGAGTGAATTTACAGATTACTCACAGAGATACAAAAATTGGGCTAGGCTAGATATATTTTATATCTCACAGGAACGTGCATTTAATTGAAGGTCTTGAAACGCATCCGATAACTATTTCAGACCATGCGCCAATAATAACTAAAATAAAAATGCAAGGTAATGAAATGAAAGTGAGACACTGGCGCTTTCTCACCTATCGGTGGGAAAAAGAAGGATTTAAGGAATGGGTCATGGAATTAATTCACGAGCTACTACAGAAGATAGAATTATCTTCTGAAAACATAGCTAAGGAGTGGGATAAAAATTAAAGTGCAGTTTAGAATTGGGTTGGAAATCAAAGAAAAGGATATATGGTTAAACAGTAACAGGAATTATTTAGAGGGACTGAAAGTATTGCAAAATATGGGGAATCTCTCAGAACAAGAAAAGGAGCAATGCAGAATGCTAAACAGAAACGAAGGGATTACCTTGATAACAGGCATGAGTTTAGAAAGATTGCTGTGAACCAACTGTTTTTGATAAGTCTAGAGCACAAAAACTTTTAGCACAACTCTTCTGACAACATAAAGTGGAAAGGGCAGTCACCAAGCTTAGGGAGCCTATAGCAAGGAAGATAACAGACCATGTAGAAGTTATTAAAATATTTCAGAAACTTTATGAAAATTTGTATAAAGCAGAGAAATGTGGAAATCAAGTAAAAGTACAAATGGAAATGTTTATGGAAGAATTAAATATGCCAAAGTTAGAGGTAGATGAGGCTCAATTACTAACAGCTAGGATAGGAAGGGATGAGATAAAAGTGGTTATGCATAACCAATCTACAGGAAAGTCCCCAGGAATAGATGGTATTCCTGTGGAAGTTAGGAGGGAAAAAACTAAAAGATCTGGAAGGTTTTAACAGTATTTTAAGAGGAGAAGTACCACCATCCTGGAAGAAGGCGGTGGTAATGGTTAATACCTAAAGAGGGTAAAGACCCATCGGATCCAGTTTCATACTAAATTTCAATACTAAATCAGGATTATAAAGTGTTTATGTCTATAATGGCTAAAAGAATGGCAAAAATGATACCAAAATTGATATGGATCAGTGGGTTTTTGTGGAGGGGAGGCAAACATTTGACAATATTATAGAACAATGGTGATCCAAAGGGAAACAGAATGTAAAAAAATACCGCTGTTGATGCACATCTTAAGCTGGGATTTTATGAGGAGGATAAGTGAAGCTTTTGCATCCCCTGATAAAATTATAAGGTTGATTAGGAGGATATATTATGGATCAGAGGCAAAAATTAAACTGGGTGGGTTCCTCTCTGAAAAGTTTTGTTTGAGCAGAAGAACTAGGCAGGGGTGTCCTCTTTCCATTTTGATATTTGTATTATATTTAGAATGTAAGAAAGTACCACTTTTATTGATGGGTCTTGATGCAGAGAAAGCATTTAACAGAGTAGACTGGCACTTCATGAGAACGGCAATGGAAGCATTTGCTTTCCCTGATACAATTACACTGACTGCAGCTAAATAAGTTTGGTTGTAGAGTCTCAATGTATTTGTTTTGGTGATTTTAATAGGCTATGTTAACTCACTCTGTTTTCTGTACAATATTTATGATGACTATGCTAATTCTGATGTCCTTATTTTATTGCTTTTAGCATTGTATTCTTTCCTTTTGACTTCTTTTCAACTTTTAGAGCCACTGAGCACCTGGTCGCTTCACCCCCCCCCCCCCCTTGTGGGAGCAGGGACTCCTCTCACTCCAGCTAAAAGCAAAGAAAACTCTAACCAGCAATCAAAAAATAGTCAACAGCCCCAGCTTGAACTCCGGGAACCTTGTTGTTGCCACTTATGTGTAGTGTAGGTGCTTGCTTTTGTGACTACTGTTATGCCTTGTTAAATATACATTTTGATACATTTTGCTTAACTTATCCGTTTTATGTTAAGGCATTTAGCCCCTCTTAATACAGTCATAGCCTTCAGTCCCTCCTCCTCAATACTTATTCTTCACTAATTAAACACGAAACAAAGGTGCAAAGTCTCAAGCTGCTTTAATCTTTAGCAACATAGTGTGCAGAAAACAATGAGAAAAGGGGAATACAAATGTAAGAGAATAAAATCTGTCATTGCAGACTAGTAAACAGCATACAACTTCTACCTGTGGTGTACTCTTAATGACGGTTTACAACATTACACCAACCAGTTTCACACCCCACTACATTAGTTCCTCCCCCTCACTTCATCTTCTCCTCTCTACCCCTCCAGTCAGGTAGAAGTACACAACACTCAATACTCCCAAAAAATCCTACCAAAGCACCCACTTACATTTTTCTAACATTATATCTCTCCCTACTGATTTTACTATTCATACATTATTCCCTATTCACTGCAACCTCACACACTAGCTCAACCTCAAAATGAAGCCTTTTAATACAACAGCCCCCCCATATCGCTACTAGCGTAACACTTGTACTCCTACACTCTCTTTCCACTTATGACACTCATTTACTATTCACTACTCCCCCTCCCTAGCAAGCTTCCTCATTCCACTACCCAAGTTGTTCACACCACCACACTATAGCCTCAACCCTGTTCCACACCACCTATATAGACTATCACACAATCAAAGTCCTTCCTCATCATCCCACATCACCAGTAGCTCTGAAATATTCAAAACTTCAACACAAACTCTCCAAGCTCCTTTTACACATAATTATGCATTTAAGATGCTCAGGAGACATTCACCCTAATCCTGGTCCCATCCCCAAATGTAGTTAATTAGCCAGCCCTTCACCATCAACACTTGCTATGCTCCACCATAGATGCAAATCCTCCCTCCTTATCCTTGATATGAATGTAAGAAGTACAGCAAAGTCCATGACCTACATGCCGCAATATCCCTTCAGTACCCAGACACTGTAACACTAAGAGAAACATGGCTTCAACCAGGTATCAGTAGCAATGAAATTACTGCCCCTGGTTATAACATCCTACATAAAGATAGGAAAAACAAAAAAAGGAGGGGCTGTTGCAATCTTATTCAAAGATCACCTTGTACTAGACCTTCTGGACCTCTCCATACCGGAATTTGATAATGCAGAATTAATAGCTGTTGAGTTAACAATTAACCCCAAAAAACACCTAAATATCATAGCTGGATATATTCCATCAGGCAACAATAACACCACACTTGAAAGTATATTACAATGAACCTCCATACCTCTCCCACAAGAAACTATACTAATGGTCGACTTTAATATCGATTGGTTCCTCTGTTCCTCTCCAAACCCTACAGCCCATGTAAACCTTTATGGCTTCACCCAACTCATCACATCTTCCACTAGGACTGATAAAACTTTTAAGTGTCAATCCATTCTCAATTGTTTTTTGCTTAGCAACTCCACTACTCCACTCTCTCATCCCACTCAAGATGCCTAGTGACCACAACCCAACCTTTCCGCTAAGAAACCACATTCATCAAAACTGCCATCCCTCCATCCGTCCAATCAAAAGCAAAAAAAAACTTTGATCCAAGCAGGTTTATCTCTGCCCTAAAAAACTATAATCGGGAAACTCTCAAGCACCTGATTGTAGAAGAAGCTGTTCTCTTCTCTAATGCCACTTTCTTAAACATACTCAACTATCATTCCACCTAGAACCATTAAAGTGCTTAGCCAGGGTGCGTATTTTGATTTCAAAGAATCCAGATCCCTACTTAGAACCAGAGAGAAAATCTGGGAACAATATTGTAAAACCAAATCCCATATAACTATACAAACCTTCCTAGAACACTGAAATACAGCAAAGAAAAAACAACTAGTAAAATTAGACAAAAGCAACTACTATTACAACATACAGAATAATCATCAAAATAACCCTCAAAAATTCTGGGCAGCAGTTAACAATATATTGCATCCTGGAAAATCAACCACTCTCACCCAAACAACAACTCCATGAACTTAGCCACTCAATTTAATACTTACTTTACAGAATCAATTCAACAACTTGCATTGACCCAGACCAGCTCCAACCACACCCCTCCCCCAAACCACAACAGCTTACACCCACTCAAAACCAACAAACAGTTTAAATTAAACCCAGTCTCCACTAACAATCAAAAAAATACTAAAAATACTTAAGCCCACTACCTTAGCTACCGACAATCTCCCTGGTGAATTCCTGGAAATTGCAGCAGAAGCAATCGGATACCCTGCATCCATACTTATAAACAGGTCATTATCTGAAGCTTACGTCCCCACCATCTGGAAAATCTCCCACATCTTACCATTGCACAAAAGGAGGTAACGCCACTGAAATAAACTATTACCCAATTGGAATTCTATCCCCTCTCTCAAAAATTCTGGAAAGGGTTGCACACACCCAATGTATGGACCATCTCCTTACACACAAGCTCCTAATACCAAACATTGTTTTCGCCCCTCTCACAGCACCACCACAGCCCTACTGTCCTTTACTAACAAAGTTAACCAGCATAGAAACAATGGTCAATTTGGATAAGCCATATTCTTGGACCGTCCAAGGCTTTTGACATGGTCAACCACTCCAAACTCATCTACGCCCTCTCCTCCCTTAGCCTCAGTCACCCCACTATCACCTGGTTTCAAAGTTACCTAGCAGAACGTCAACAGACTGGCTTGCTGGCAACAAGATTTCTCACCCCTTCGCCCGGTCACCTTAGGGGTTCCCCAAGGCTCCATCCTTGGTCCTCTTCTTTCTCTTTTTACCAACCAGCTCCACTATCCTACACCCCAGGCCTCAGTGGTTCAATACACTGATGACACTACCCTGATTTGCTCAGCTTCCTCCCTCAAAGACCTCCATACCATTACTCAAGATTCCTTCTTATCCGCCGAATCCTGGTTCACTAGCTCCCAACTTACCCTAAATCCCAACAAAACAAAACTTCTTCTCTTCCACCCAACCAAATACACCTCCCCTTCCACAACCTTCAGTATCCTCTCAAAAAAATAAATAAACTAATCACCCCAACAAGCCATACCAAATTAATAGGAGGGGAAATTGACAATAACCTGAAATTTGATATTCACATTGCCCAATCCATTAAAAAAGTTCACAAAAAATAGGTCTCCTATATAGAAACCATAGATTTCTTACAAATAACACAAAAGACACCATTGCTAGAACCTGCCTCCTCTCAACTCTCCATTATGCCTCCCCAATCTTAACCAACCTCCACAAGACAGATCTAGCCAATCTCAAAGCCTGTTACAATAAAATCTCCAAGTTTGCCACCAATGCCTCATACAAGTCACATCACTGCTCATCACTTAAGCAGCTCAAGTGGCCTGAAATCCCTCGCCTTCTTCTCTTTAATCAACTCATTTGCCCACAAAATACTCAAAAACTCTGCGCTCAGAGATCACATTCAGCCATATTCCTCCTTAAGACCCCTTCGCTCCAGCAACAAACTACTTCTAAACACCACCAAAGCTAATAATTCAGCAGGTGAAAAACTTTTTTCCAACTGCACATCTCCAAACACCGGAATAATCTCTCTAATTCACTAGTAACTCTTCAACACTTGAATTTAAAATACTTCTAAAAACGCACCTTACTAACACCTGGCTCTGCACCTGAATTCCCCTGGAAACCTATTCCTCCTTTTCACTCTATTACCATTAATCTTACTCTAATAGCATGCTCTACCACCAATGGTAGTTTCACTTTAACTGTACATAATCATTTGGATATATCCACCAAATGTAAACAATCATTTTTTTATGTAAAATTACTGTTGCTCTACTTATTGTGCCTGAAACCACTGTATTGTATGTATCTGCTTCTCGCTTGGCTGTATCAGTTTCTCCATTGTATGTAATTGTTACTCTTGGAGCTTTTCTCCCCAGGCCTCTGCTGAAAAAGGACTGGTGTCCAGTCAGAATTTCCCAGTAAAAAAAATATAAAATAAAATAAATAAATTATAAGGTTAATTACAAGAATATATCCTCAACGATAATTTCTGCTTGAGGAGAGGAACCAGGCAGAGTTGCCCCCTTTCTAAATTATAATGCAAACAACAAAGGGGAAAGTACAGTTGTGTACACTTACCATAAATGTACATGTTAGAGTGTATTCACTGTTGCAGTCATCACACTTGGGTTATCTGCCTGCAGGCAGCCCTCAGTCGGCCTGAATACCAGAGACTTAGTATATCTGCATTGGATGCTGTCGCTCCAGGACTGACGTCAGGGGTAATAAAAACAGGCAGCCGACACCATTACACCAGTTTTTCTTGCCCCAAATGTCAGGAGCCCCCCAAAAAGGGAGCTAAGTTATGGTGGGGAAAACACCACCAGTAAAAAGTAAATACCAGTACCAATACCTCTGAAAAGGGGTGAGTAATACACAGAGAGAGGAGAGAGAGTGAAGAGAGAGAGAGAGAAACCGGGGGGGGGGGGGCTGGAGGGAGGGAAACCAGGACTGCAACAGTGAATACACTCGAACATCTACATTTATGGCAAATGTACACAACTGTACTATGTTCTTCGTGTCTCACTGTTGCAGTCATCACACTTGGGTGGATTCCCAAAGCTAAAGAAGGGTGGAGGCAGTCAGAGTTAGGGCTGGCTAGTATGCCTTGCAGGACTGCAGTTGCAAAACCTGTCCTAGATTTGGAAAAGATAGGCAGTTGGTTATGCTTAGTGAAGGTGTGTACAGAACTCCAGGTAGCAGCTTCCAGGATGTCCCTGGTAGGGACTCCCCTAAGAAATGCTGTAGAGGTAGATGTTGCCCTAGTGGAATGTGTTCTGAACCCCTGAGGGGTAGGTTTCCCATGGTGCTTGTATCAGAGATGGATGCAGTGAGCTATCCATTTGGAAATTGTTTTGAAATGGCCTTGCCCTCTGCCCCTGATGCAAAGCTGACTAGTAACTGGTCAGATTTTCTGAAGGGCTTAGTCCTATCAAGGTAGAATCTGAGCTGTCTGCGCACATCCAAGGAGTGCAGGATCCTTTCCCCTTTATTCTGAGGATTAGGGAAAAAGGTTAGCAAATGGATGCTAGGGCTAGGCTTATAACTGCCCCAGGGCAGATAGCCTAGTATGAACCTATGAACCTATGGATTGGTTTAGAGCCACACTGAACACTACTTTAGATATAAATGAAGAATAAGGATTAGTCCTGAGGAAAACCCTGTCAGCATGGAAAACAAAACAATGAAGGGTTCCACAGCCATAAGTGCTTGTAGCTCGGACACTTCTAGCTGAAGTGTTGGCCAGAAGCAAGTCTGTTTTCCAAGAGAGGAATTTTAAATCTGTTGATGCTGCAGGTACAAAGGGGGGAAGCATGAGCTTTTCTAGTACAAAGTTAAGGTCCCAAGCAGGGGTGGGTGCTCTCCTTGACTGCCTTAAGTTGTTTGACCCTCTCAGGAACTGTATGATAAGAGGGTGTGAGAAGAGAGGTGGCTCAGTGTTGTAATAAGCTGAAATGGCTGAGGCATGTATCTTGATACAGGCCTTTGTGGAGTAGATCTGCTAAGTAATCCAGGATGAGAGGCAGGGAGGGCAGGGCTGTGTCCTCTCCTTTAGATTGAAACCAGGAGCAGTACCTTTTCCACTTATCAGCATAGGATTTTCTTATACTGTGTCTTCTGGCTTCAAGAATGACGTCCAGCACCTGTTTGCTTAGGGTTGCTGAGAGAGAATTTAAGGAATAAGCCAGGCTGCAAGATTTAGGGTTTGCAAATGGGGATGCAAAATCTGCCCCTACTGCTGAGAGAGCTTGGTTGGTTTCTGGTGTAGGTGCCAGGGTGGCACCGGTGACAGGCTTCGCAAGAGTGGGTACCAGTGCTGGTGTGGCCAGTCTGGGGTAATCAGAATTGTCCTTGGTCTATCCTGTCTTATCTTGAGTAATACTCTTGAGGGAAAGGACAGAGGGTGAAAGGCATAGATTGAGAGATTTACCCACTGAAAGGATAGGACATCCACTTTCCAGGCCCTGCTGTGAGAGTCCATGGTCTAGAATTTGCTGAGATGGTGGTTGTAGGTGGAGGCAAAGAGATCCACCTCTGGCGTCTCCCATTTCTGAATCGGACGGTTGAAAGTGCTGGGCTCCAATTGCCACTCATGTGGGTCTAGGAGGTTTCTGCTCAAGTTGCCTGCCAGTGAGTTTTGTTTGCCTGGCAGGAACTGAGCTTGCATATGGATGTGCATGTCCAAGGCCATGTTCCACAGGGCCATGGCTAACCTGCACAGTGGGTAAGAGGTGGTTTCCCCCCTGCTTGTTGATGTACCACATAACTGTGGTGTCTGTTTTTATTAGAAGTTGTCCTGGAAGGAGTTGGGACCTGAGAGCTGTCAGGGCGTTCTGCACCGCTAGCATCTCTTTTTGGTTGATGTGCAGATGAATTTGACTTTGGCTCCAGTGGCCCTGAATGCATTTGCCACCTATGTATGCTCCCCAGGAATAGTCTGGGGAGTCTGTGGTTAGGGTCTGGGTGGTGTGGGATTGAGTAAAGGGCAGTCCCTCGTCATGGTTGTATGCCTCTGCCCACCAGAGGAACTCTACCCTTAGACAGGGAATGATAGAAATGACAGTTTCCAGGTCCTGAGAATGTTGGCACCAAAGGCTTTTTAAGTACCACTGAAGTTTCCTCATATGCAGTCTTGCATATGGAATTAGCAGTATGCATGAGGCCATGAACCCTACGGCCTGCAGTATTTTTCTTGCGAATAGCTGGGTTCTGGTGGCCATTTGTTTGAAGTAAGCTGACAGAAAGACTAGTTTATCTGGAGTGAGGAATGCCATCTGGGATGTTGTGTCCAAGCTTGCTCCCAGGAATACAATATTTCGACTGGGTACCAGTTTTGATTTCTTTTCGTTGATGGTGTACCCCCAAGGAAATGAGGTTTTTCACAAATGTCAGGTGCTGCAACAGCAACTCTTGCCTGTCTGCCTGAATCAGGCAGTCATCCAAGTATGGGTAAATTTGGATATTTCTTTGCCTGCAGTATGCAATGGCTGGGACCAAGCATTTTGTGAATACTCTGGGCACAGTGGATAAGCCAACGAGAAGTGCAGAGAACTGATAATGCATAGATCTGGCCCTGAAACGGAGGATACTTCCTGCATGACTCCCTTATGGGTTTGTGCAGATAGGCTTCTTTTAAGTCTAGGGTGACTAATCAGGCATCCTTGGCTAGCACAGGTAGAAGCTGTTGCAGAATAAGCATTTTGAATTTTGGTACCACCAGGAAGGTGTTGAGAATTGAAAGATCCAGAATTGGGCGCCAAGAGTCCTCCCTTCTGGGTACCAGGAAGAGTCTGGAATAGAATCCTTGACCCATCTGTTCTACTGGAACTTCCTGAATAACTCTGATGGAGAGCAGGGATTGAACTTGGTTTTGTGCCTCTGTCCACTGCTTGGGAGGAAGTTCTGGGAACCCTCTTTGGGTAGGCAGTGAGTGAAGTAAAATTTGTACCCCTGGGATACAATGTTGAGGACCCATTGGTCTTGAGTGATGGACATCCAGTTTCCTGCATGAAGGGAAGGTTTTCCTCCTGGGGCACAAGCAATTAGGCAGGGATGGGGAGTGGAGAAGAGAAGTCATTGCGATTTTTTTTCGTAAAGAGGTGGCTTACCACTCCCTGCTTTGGGGGTGGGGGCACTCCATTGCTTAGATCTCTGCATACCCTGAGACTGTAGTCTGGGTGGACTGTTTCCCCTGGGTCTGTCTTGAGAAGGCCTGGAAGGGGCTGGGAAGGACCAGTGTTTGAAGGGCAATGCCTACTGAATCTGGGGGGTTGCACTTGTAAGAATTCTTTAACAGTCTGCATAGACTTAGATTTTTCTTCCATCTTTTTAAGAACCTCTTCTGCTTTGGTGTCAAACAAACTGTCCTTGTTCAAAGGAGTATCTAGTAACTGATTTGACATGGTCTGGCAATGTCAGCTCCTTGAGCCAAGCATGTCTTCTCAGTACAGAACCAGTGACTGCTGCCAAACAAGATGCTTCTAGGGCGTCAAAGCCACACTGCAAAGTATGCTTACTGACTTGGCTTGCAGAGTGCATAAGCTCCTGCAATTCTTTACTTTCTGCTCAGTCTGCAAAGGTAGCCACTTTTTGTTTAACAAATTCCATAATATGTTGCTGGTACTTCAGCATGTGAAACTGACAATTCAATGCCCTAATAGCAAGAGTTGAAGTATATACCTTTTTACCTAATCTGTCCAAAGCTCTGGAATCCCTGTCCAAAGGGGTGGTATTCTTGGCTGTAGCTGTCTTGATACCTTCAGGCCCCTGGGAAATTATCTCTGGGTCAACAGTAGGATTCTTGAAAAGAAATTTGGGAGTGTCAGGTACTCTGTCGTACCTGTCTGGTTTCCTATGGGTAGGAGGTAAAGTATCAGGAATAAGACTGGATTCCATAAAAACATCATCAACAACATCCAGGACTGGGGGTACTGCTAAAGGCCTGTGGTGTGACAAATCTAGGAATTCTCTGAGTCTCTTTTTGGACTGAGGATAGTCTTGGCATTCCCAGTGGAAATGCTCTCTTAAAGTATGTAAGGTTTCACCAAAAGAAAAATCTTCTGGAGGGGAAGCAGAGGGAATGGATTCCTCTGCATCTGAATCCTCATAAGCAGATAAGGGCATGTCTTCATATAAGGGCATGTCTTCATAATCAGATACCTCAGAATCATCGGACTCGTAGTCTGTTGAAGCTTCAGGGGACTGGTCTCCTTTTCCTCTTAGCAGGGGAAGGCCGACTTCCCCTAATCAGCGTGAAAAGGTCTTCTTCCATTCTAAGCATTTGTCGTTGGGGCATGGGAGCAGGTGCATGGGCTTTGGTCATCTGTTTTCTAGGTGTAGTGCATACTCTTGGCCTAAGAAACGTAGTAGTTTTAGATAAAAAAGAAGTTGTTGGTTTGAGTCGAACATCGGTTGAGCGAAGATAGTACAGTTGTGTGCACTTAGCATAATTGTAGATGTTAGAGTGTAGTCACTGTTGCAGTCATCACATTTGGGCTATCTGCCTGCAGGTAGCCCTCAGCCGGCCTGAATACCAGAGTCTTTGGATTTCTGCATCAGATGCTCTCTCTTCTTCCATGACGTCAGGTAGTCAGGGGTATAAAACATGCAGCCGATGCCATTACATCAGTTTTTCTTGCCCCAGATGTCAGGTGCCCCCACAATAGGAAGCAATTATATGGTATGGTACACCCCCATCAAAAAGCAAATACACCAGAAAAAATATACCAAACAAGAAGGAAAGGTACAGCCAAGAGAAGTCAGGGGGCTGGAGGGAGGGTAACCAGGACTGCAACAGTGAATACACTCGAACATCTACATTTATGGTAAGTGTACACAACTGTACTATGTTCTTAGTGTTTCACTGTTGCATTCATCACATTTGGGTTGATTCCCAAAGCTAAGGAAGGGAGGAGGAAGTTAGAGAGCATTAGGGCCAGCTATTAAGCCCTGCAAGACTGCAGTGGCAAATCAAGCTCTGGATTTAGAAAAGATAGGCATGTGGTAATGCTTGGTGAAGGTATGTACAGAGCTCCAGGTAGCAGCTTCTAGGATGTCCCTGGTAGGGACTCCTCTGAGAAAAGCTGCAGAGGTAGATGCAGCCCTGGTGGAATGTGATCTTATCCCCTGTGGGGTAGCTTTTCCATGGTGCTTATAGCAGAAATGAATGCAATGGGCTATCCATTTGGAAATGGTTAGCTTTGGAAAGGCCTTCCCCTCTGCCCCTGCAGCAAAGCCAACTTGCAGCTGTTCAGATTTTCTGAGAGGCTTAGTCCTGTCCAAATGAAATTTAAGTTGTCGGTGCACGTCCAGAAAGTTCAGTATTCGTTCCCCTTTGTTTTGTACATTAGGGAAAAAAGTAGGCAAATGAATGGACTGATTTAGGGCCACACTAGACACCACCTTGGGCATAAAGGAAGGTTTAGTCCTGAGGGAAACCCTGTCCACAGGGAAAATAATGAAGGGTTCCACTGCCATGAGGGCCTGTAATTCAGACACTCTTCTTGCTGAAGTAATGGCTAGAAGGAAGACTGTTTTCCAAGAAAGGAATTTCAACTCTGCTGTTGCAGCTGGCTCAAGGGGGGGGGGGGGTGAACTTTTCCAATACAAAGTTAAGGTCCCAGGCTGGAGTGGGAGCTCTCCTGGGGGCGGGGGGTCTTAAATTTGTGGCCCCTCTAGGGAATTATTTTAGCAAGGGGCGAGAAAAGAGGGGTGGCTCAATATTACAATGTGCTGAAATGGCAGAGGCATGAATTTTAATTGAAGAGAAGGATGGGCCCTTGTGGAGAATTTCTGTTAAGTACTATAGAATATGAGGCAAGCTGGGCACCGTTGTGCCCATCCCCTGAGCCTGGCTCCAGGAACAGTATTTTTTCCACTTTTCAGCAAAGGATTTTCTAGTACTAGGCCTCATTGCCTTCAGAATGACATCCAACACCTGCTTATTGAGGGGTGCTAGAGGAGAGCTCATGGAATTAGCCAGGCTGCAAGGTTCGGGGTTTGAAGCTGAGGGTGCAGAATCTGGCCTGCCTACTGGGACAGCAGGGAAGGAGTCTGAGGCAGGTGCCATGGTTGCAGCAGTGTCATACTGCGCAAGAGGGGGTACCAGTGCTGGTGTGGCCAGTCTGGTGCAATCAGTATTGTCCTTAGCTTATCCTGTTTGATCTTTAGTAGAACCTTCGAGAGGAGAAGCGGAGGGGGAAAGGCATAAACAGAGAGGCTTTCCCAGGTATAGGACAGGGCATCCACTTTCCAGTTCGACTATGGGGAGTTCTTGTGCAAAATTTGTTCAACTGGTAGTTCTGAGGGGAGGCAAACAGGTCTACCTCTGGAGTCCTCCCATTTGTTCCTCAAGAGGATGAATATTTTGGGTTCTAGTTTCCATTAGTGTGGGTCCATGAGATTTTTGCTTAAGTCATCTGCCAGTGAATTTAGTTTGCATGGCAGGAATTGAGCTTGTAGGTGTACCTGGTAGCTCAAGGCTGTGTTCCACAGAGCCATGGCTAGTCTGCAGAGAGGGTACGAGTGGGTCCCCCCCCTGCTTATTTATGTACCACATAACTGTGGTGTTGTCTGTCTTTACCAACAGTTGTCCTGGAAGAATACGGTCTTTGAAGGCTGTCAGAGCATTCTGTACAGCTAATATTTCTTTTTGATTGATATGCAGGTGCATCTGTCTCAGGTTCCATTTGCCCTGCCATGTGAGCCCCCCCATGCATAGTCTGATGCATCTGTTAGGGTTTGGGCGGCAGGGGGTAGAGTGAAAGGGAGTCCCTTGTTGTGGTAGCAGGCCTCTGCCCACCAAAGGAACTCTTGTCTTCATACAAGGAATGATAGAAATCATTGTTTCCAGGTCCTGAGAAAGTTGACACCATAGGCTTTTTAGATACCATTGGCATTTCCTCATATGCAGTCTTGCATATGGAGCTAGTAGAATGCAAGAGGTCATGAACCCCAGGGCTTGCAGTAATTTCCTTGCAGATAGCTGGGGTTTTGTGGCCAATAGTTTGAAGTAGTTTGTCAAATAAACTTGTTTCTCACTTAATGGGATGTGCAGGTAAGCTTCCTTTAAGTCTAGGGTTGCCAGCCAGGCATCCTTGGCTAGCACATCAAGGTGAGATTTCTTTTCGTTGATGGTGTACCCAGTGAGGTTAGAAGTTTCTTTACGAATGCCAGGTGTTGTAATAGCAAGTCCTGGCTTTCTGCCTGAATCAGACAATCATCCAAGCATGGGTAAATTTGAATATTTCTCTGCCTGCAAAATGCAATGGCTGGAGCTAGACACTTTATGAATACCCTGGGCGCAGTAGATAAGCCAAACGGAAGTGCAGAGAACTGATGGTGCATGGAGCCTGCCCAGAAGCGTTGGTATTTCCTGCAAGATTCACTTAATGGGATGTGCAGGTAAGCTTCTTTTAAGTCTAGGGTTGCCAGCCAGGCATCCTTGGCTAGCACAGGAAGAAGCTGTTGAAGAGTTAGCATTTTGAATTTTGGAACTACCAGAAAGGTGTTGAGAATAGAGAGGTCCAGGATAGGACGCCAGGAATGGTCTTTTCTGGGTACCAGAAAAAGTCTTGAATAAAAACCTTGTCCCCTTTGTTCTGCTGGGACAGGTTGAATAGCCCTGATTCTGAGAAGAGAGAAAACCTGTTGTTGGGCCTCCACCCACTGACTTGGGGATAGGTCTGACCAACCATTTGGGGTTGTTAGTGTGTGGAAGTGGAATCTGTATCCTTGGGAAACTATGTTGAAAACCCTATGTTCTGGGTAATGAGTTCCCAGTTTTTTTGCATGCAGGGCGAGCTTTCCTCCTAAGGAACAGGTAGTTGAGCAGGGCTTGGAAGGGTTAAGGTTAAGTCACTGTGCCATTTTTCCGTTGGGGGGGGGGTGGCTTACTACTCCCTGCTTTGGAAGTGGGAGCCCTCCACTGCTTAGGTCTGTGTGTAGCCTGAGACTAACCTAGGTGGTTTGCTGTTCCTGGGTTTGGATGAGAAGGCCTGGGAGGGACTGGAAAGGACCAATTCTTTGAAGGCCAATGCCTACTGAATCTAGGAGGCTGTACTTATAGGAAATCGTTAACAGTTTGCATAGATTTAGCTTTTTCCTCTATCCTTTTGAGGACTTCTTCCGCTTTGTTGCTAAAAAGGCGGTCTTGGTTTAAGGGAGCATTCAATAATTTAGCTTTAACATGGCCTGGCCTTCTAAGTACAGACCCAGTGACAGTAGCTCTGCAAGATGATTCTAAAGTGTCAAAACACATTTCAAAGTATGTTTACCAACTTGTTCTGCAGAATGCATTAAATCTTGCAATTCTTTGTGTTCAGCACAGTCAGGAATCAACATTATTTTTTTTTTGTTTAAGTAGTCCCATAATATGCTGCTGATACTTTAACATATGAAACTGGCAATTTAAAGCCCTAATGGCCAAAGTAGCAGAAGTGTATACCTTCTTACCCCATCTGTCTAAGGCTCTAGAATCTCTATCAGAAGGGGTAGGATTTTTGGCAACAGTAGCCATAATGCCTTTTGGTTCTTGGAAAATGGTCCCTGGATCCGCAGAAGGATTCTTGAAGAGGACCTTGTGAGAGTCAGGTACTCTGTAGTACCGGTCAAGTTTTCTGGGAGCTGGAGGTAAAGTGTTTGGGGTAAGGCTAGATTCCAAGAAAGCATCATCTACAATGTCCAGAACAGGAGGGATAGCTAAAGGCTTGTGTTGAGGCAGGAGTAGGAATTCCCTAAGTTTCTTTTTGGACTCAAGAGTAATCCTGGCTTTCCCAGCGGAAATGCACTCCAAGAGTATGCAAGGTTTCACCGAAAGAAAAATCTTCTAGAGGGGAGGCAGAGGGAATGGCATCGTCTGCATCAGAATCCTCATAAGTATATAAGGGCAAATCCTGGTAATCAGAAGGAGCAGAAATATCAGATTCCTGATCAGACGAATCAGAAAGAAATTCAGTTCTAGGTCTCTTAAAGGGGGAAGGCTGGCTTCCATTAATTAAGGTAATAAGGTCTTCAGCCATTCTAAGCATTTGTTTTTGAGGCATATGGGTCTGAGCCTGCAGTTTGTTCGGTCTTCTAGGCATAGTGCGAGATTTTGGCCTGAAGGATTCAGAACTTCTGGATGGAAACGATGGCATCGGTTTAATATGAATGTCTGGAGGCCTGAATACACTATCAAAAGCCGGTGCCTGCACAGCAGCTCCGGACCCACCCAAGGTAGAGACATCCGCAGGTTCCATAGTTGAAGCAGCATCTCGTGGCATACCGGACTCCGAATGGGTCTCAGTAGAGGCCTGCGAATCTGAAGTAGTGGGTATTAGGAGCTGCAAAAGCGCCTCACTGAGTACCGGCAGACTGACGACTAGCTTAATGGAAGCGTCATCTGGAATTTCTGACCTAAGCGGTCTGTCTGTCTTTATCCTTACGTTTTTTTTCAGAAGATTGGTAGTCGGACGGCTTAAAGCCATTTTGGAGTACTGAGATTGAGTACGAAAGTAACTGGCTGCAAAAATAGCCCGACGACAAATAGTTCGGGGGTTGAACAAGGCACCAAACCGACAGTGAGGGATGTCGTGGTCTGGGCCTAAACAGGGGATGCAGTAAGAATGAAAATCTCCGAGGTATTTGCTTTCCAGAGGCAAGACAACTGTTAATTTTACGGACATCGGTTGGAGCAAGAAAAAGGGTCCCCAATGGGGTACTTATCTTTTTTGAAGACTTTGGGTCTGAAACTCGAGAACAAAAATTTCAGGAGACGGCCGACCGGCACTTGCTAACTGCTTCGGGCACCGCACAGCAAGAAAGACTGATGAAATGGCATCGGCTGCATGTTTTATACCCCTGATGACCTGACATCATGGAAGAAGAGACAGCATCCAATGCAGAAATCTGAAGACTCTGGTATTCAGGCCGGCTGAGGGCTACCTGCAGGCAGATAACCCAAATGTGATGACTGCAACAGTGAAACATAAAGAACATCTACCTCAGAAGCCGGTGCCTGCACAGCGGCTCCGGACCTATCCAAGTAGAGACATCTACAGGTTCCATAGTCAAAGAAGAGTCATGCAGCATACCGGACTCCGAATGGGTCTCGGTAGAGGCCTGCGAATCCACAGATGTGGGCATCAGGGGCTGCAAAAGCACCTCACTGAGTACCGGCAGACTGGCGACTAGCTTAACTGAAGCGTCGTCTGCAGCTTTGGACCTATGTGGTCCATCTCTGTCTTTATCCTTACGTTTTTTCAGAATATGGGTAGTTGGATGGCTTACCAAAGCCATTTTGGAATACAGAGACAGAGCACGAAAGAATTTAGCAATAAAGAGCCCGATGACGAATGGTCCGGGCATTGAACAAAGCACAAAACCGACAGAGAGGTACGTCGTGGTCTGGGCCTAAACAGGTGACGCAGTAAGAATGAAAATCTCTGTGAGGTATTTGCTTTCCACAGGCAAGACAATTAACTTTTTCTGACATCAGTTAGAGCAAGAAAAAAGGATCCCTAATAGGGTACTTAGCTTTAGAAGACTTCAGGATTATTCAATTCGTAAATGAAATTTCAGGTAGCGGCCAACCAGCACTTGCTAACTGCTTCGGGCTTCTCAGCAAGAACGATTGATTTAATGGCGTCAGCTGCCTGTTTTTATACCCCTGACGACTTGACGTCAGTCCTGGAGTGACAGCATCCAACGCAGAAATAATAAGTCTCTGGTATTCGAGCAGACTGAGAGCTACTTGCAGGCAGATAACCCAAGTGTGATGACTGCAACAGTCAAACACGAAGAACATCCACTGGCACAGAAAATAAGGGACTCAGAAATTCAAAGATATAATTGGTATGGTAGTAACGAAAAGTTGGCTTTATTTGCAGATGACATTTCTTTATACATGACAAAACCAGAAAAGGGACATTACAGTGTTATGCAACATTGTAAGACAGTTTCAAATCTTCTTGGGATACAAAATTAATGATGCTAAAACAAAGACAATAATGGTAAATTATGCACCCACAAACAAATTGGTCCAACAATATCCATACTTATGGGAACATGATAAAATGAAGTATTTAGGTATATGGATTAGAAATGACTCTGTGGTGCAGCTAAGGATATGTGGGAAGAGACTAAACAGAAGATAATACAAAAATTGAGAAATTGGAAGCTTTGTTATATGGATACCAAGATACATGCCATTAAAATGTTTTTAGCCCCTTTAGTCTTATACACAGGTCAGGCATACTTTTATCAACTGGAAGAAAAGCTGTGGATAGCAATGGTCAAGTGGGATAAGGTGATTTTACCAATCACAAGAACAAGGTGGACTAGGATTACCTAATTTGAAGGGGTATTTTAGAGCAACACAGTTAAGGATGTTATACATTGCACAATCAGAAAACTATAATTCAAAGTGGAAAGGAATGGTGCTGACACATGGAGGAAGCTCAAGAAATAAGGAGAGATTGGAATTTTAGATGCAGATTCTTACAGAGAACAACCAAAGTCATAGATAGTACTATATTTGTAAAATAGCAGGGAGTATTCCAAGAACCAAACCAGCACGAGAATGGAGATGAGAGATTTTCCCAATAGGGATGGCTGCGATCAGGGATACAGCTAATTAGGCAAGAGGGGGGTGGAATTTATTGGAGAAAACTGGAAAGGAACCAAGGTATTGGGAGCAAATAAACTAGAAAAGGAAAGAACAGAATGGGAAGAGGCCAAGGATTTATATGGACTGCAGGTTAGAGATTGCCTTCCCTATCAAGGACTGATATCAGAGTATAGGCAAAGAGAAAGAAACAGGGGGCTCCTAAATGAAAGACCAGTACTGGTAGAGTTTTTAATAGAATCTAGAACATAAACTGCCATTAAAAAAGGAATAATTGGTAAAGCATATAAAATATTGCATGATAATTTTAAGAATCAATCAGAGGAGCTTAGAAAGGATTGGGTAGAGAGATTGGAGAAGCAACTCACAAAGAGACAGTGGGAGATGTATATACATCTCCCAAATATGCAACAAAATCTAGAAGATTTAGGGATCTTTGCCTGGAAGTGTTTACATAGGTATTTTTGTACCCCAAGTAGACTCCAGAGTTTTTCTTCAGGTGGATAGCAAATGTTGGAGGTGTGACAGGCAAGAAAGAGGTAGCTGGGAGCATTTTTTGGTAGTGTAATGAGCTGGCAGACTTTGGGGATTCCCTGCAGGCCACTTTGTCAGATATGCTGGGCGAGTGAATGAGCGGTGAGATTTTGAGTTACGATACAGAATCAGAATTGCCTAGACACAGTAAATCCTGTGTCTAATTATGGTGGCTGCCAAAAAAGCAGTTACTAGAAAATGGAAATCAAAGTCTAGATCAACTTTACTAGAAGTAGCGAATACAGTAAAGTACAGTTGTCATAAATGTAGATGTTTGAGTGTATTCACTGTTGTAGTCATTACATTTGGGTAATCTGCTGGCAGGTTGCCCTCAGTCGGCCTGATTAAAAAAGTTTTGGGCCCTGCGTCAGTTGCTGTCCCTTCTTCCATGACGTCAGGTCATCAGGGGTATAAAACATGCAGCAGACACCATTACATCAGTTTTTCTTGCCCCAGATGTCAGGTGCCCCCCAAATGGGGAGCAATATATATATATATATATATATATATATATATATATATATATATATATATATATATATATATATATATAGCGTCGCCTCACAGACGTTGCACGTTCGATTCTCAGTTATAGCGTTAATGGGCATTCCTTCGTTGAAGGCTGTGTGTTAGGCCCAGCAAGCCAGCACGTAAAAATCTACTGCCAATCATTAGCAGACCGGAGTTCCGCTGTGGCAACCCCTAACCGGAAAAAGCCGAAAGACAGTTTTATATATAGGGTGATTGATAAACGGATACGCAGAACAGTAGAATGTAAGATGGGAGATGAACAGTTCGGATTCAGATCAGGATGCAGCACAACTGACCCGATGTTTGCATTGAGAAAGATACTTGAGAAGAAACTAGAGAAGAGGAGAGAGTCTAACTGGGCTTTCCTAGACTTGGAGAAAGCATATGACAAGGTCCCAAGAAAGCTGATCTGGGCAGTACTGCGGTGGTTTGAAGTCCCAGAAACATTGGTAGAATTAGTACAGGCTATGTACAAGGACCCAGTGACTCAAGTATGAACAGTGTTTGGCCTCACTGAGGGGTTCCCAGTGGGAGTGGGTGTACACCAGGGTTCAGCTCTTGAGCCCACTGCTGTTCATACTGGTAATGGACTACATCAGCAAACAGGTTGGAGGGATCAGAGCAACAAAGCTGCTGTATGCAGACGATGTGGCAGTACAGGCAGACTCTGATCTAGAACTTCAGCAAAGGATAGGAGAATGGAATGCAAATCTGAAGGCACATGGGATGAAACTAAGCACATATAAAATGGTGGTAATGGCAGCAGATTGGGGAAATCAGAAGAAAGTGAGAATAGAGACAGAAGGAAGATAGTGGAAAAGGTAAACAACTTCAAGTATCTGGGAGGGGTGGTTGATGAGAAGGGTAGTCTGAATGAAGAGGTCAAAGCTAGAATCAGAGGGGCTGCAGCCAACTGGCATAGAGTATCAGGTGTAGTATATGACAGAAGAATGCCAAAGAAGCTGAAAAGTAAGGTGTACAAGACAGTGGTGCAACCAGTACTACTGTATGGTACAGAAACCTGGGCAGTAAAGGCAGAACAGTTGAAGAAGCTAGAGGTGATGGAAATGAAGTGCCTGAGAAAGGTGGTAGGATGCACACTGCGGGACAGGCGAAAAAATGAGGACATAAGAGAAGAAACCAAAGTAGCTCCAACTGCAGAAAAGATCAAAGAAAACAGATTACGATGGTATGGGCACATGTGTAGAAAAGCAGAAGACAATCTGGTGAGGGAGATTTGGAACAGACAGGAAGAAGGTAAGAGGAAGCGAGGACGTCCAGCAAAGAGGTGGATGGATTGTGTGAAAGAAGATCTGCGACAGTCAGGCATGAGTGTTGAAGAAGGCAGGAGAGTGGCACTGAATCGAGAAAGTTGGCGACAGTTAATACGATACCCCGACCCCATGTAAATGGGAAAAAGGGGGTGATGATGATATATATGTGTGTGTATATATAATTTAAAACACAAAAAATATATACCTCCAAACAAAAGCAAATACACCAAAACGGCTTTTTAAGCATAGTAAAAGAAAGGAGAGGTATAGTAAAAGACAAACAGGGGGCTGGAGGGTTAGTAATCAGGACTGCAACAGTGAATACACTTGAACATCTACATTTATGGTAAGTGTACACAACTGTACTATGTTCTTCGTGTTTCACTGTTACAGTCATTACATTTGGGTAGATTCCCAAAGCTATGGTTGGGAGGATGGATTTATACAGCATTAGGAGCAGCTATAAGGCCCTGCAGGACAGCAGTGGCAAAGCGAGCTCTGGATTTAGAGAAGAGAGGTAAATGGTAATGTTTGGTGAACATATGAACTGAGCTCCAGGTAGCAGCTTCTAGAATGTCTGTGGTATGAACCCCTCTGAGAAAAGCTGCAGAGGTAGATGCAGCCCTGGTGGAATGAGATCTGATCCTCTTGGGGATAGGTTTACCATGGTGCATATAGCAGAAACTAATACAATGGCTTATCCATTTGGAAATGGTCTGCTTTGAAATAGTCTTTCCCTCTGCCCCTGCAGCAAATGCCACCAATAGTTGTTCAGATTTTCTTAGAGATTTTGTCCTGTTTAAGTAAAATCTAAGTTGTCTGTGTACATCCAATGAATGCAGAATCCACTCACCCTTGTTCTGTAGATTGGGAAAGAAAGTAGGCAGATGAATGGTCTGATTAAAAGCCACACTGGATACCACTTTAGGCATAAAAGATGGATCAGTCCTGAGAGCCACCATGTCGGGATGAAAAATAATGGAAGGCTCCACTGCCATAAGAGCCTGTAATTTTGAAATCCCTCTAGCTGAAGTGACTGCTAAAAGGAAAGCTGTTTTCCAGGAGAGGAATTTTAGGTCTACAGTAGCAGCTGGCTCAAAAGGAGGGAGAGTGAGTTTTTCCAAAACAAAACTGAGGTCCCATTTAAGAGTTGGTGCTCTCCTGGGAGTTCTTAAATTGTTGGCCCCTCTGAGATACTGCTTTAGCAGAGGATGAGAGAAGAGGGGAGGTTCTGTATTGTAATGAAGATAGGCCCTTGTGAAGCATCTCAGTTAAGTATTGCAGAATCTGAGGAATATTGGGCAACACTGTGCTTATTCCTTGTGATTGTTTCCAGGCACAGAATCTTTTCCATTTGTCAGCATAAGATTTTCTAGTAGTAGACCTTCTAGCCTCCAAAATGACATCCATCACAGGTTTGCTGAGGGATGCCAAGGGTGAAATTAGTTGATTAGCCACGCTGCAAGATTCAAAGTTTGGAGCGGAGTGTGCAGAATTTTGATAGTTCTGCTGAGACAGTAGGTAAGGTGTCTGAGGCAGGTGCCACGGAGGAAGGTGTGACACATTGCACAGGAGTGGGTACCAGTGTTGGAGAGGCCAGCCTGGAGCAATCAGAATCATTTTTGGTTTGTCTTGTCTGACTTGTAGTAGAACTTTGGACAGCAAAGGTAGAGGGGGAAAAGCATAGACTTTCCAAGCTTTTTTGTGATCAATTCTTGTGCAGAATGTGTCCAAATGATAGTTCTGGGGTGAGGCAAAAAGATCTATGTCTGGCCTCCCCCATTTGTGTCTCAACATATTGAAAACTTGTGGTTCCAACTTCCATTCGTGTGGGTCCATAAGATTTCTGCTTAGTTCGTCTGACAGAGTATTTAGCTTTCCTGGCAGGAATTGAGCTTGTAGTTGTATTGACAAATCAAGGCAGTGTTCCACAATGCCATGGCTAGTCTGCAAAGGGGGTACGAATGTGTACCCCCCTGCTTGTTTATGTACCACATAACTGTGGTGTTGTCTATCTTTATCATTAGTTGTCCTGGATGAAGCCTTGAAGGCTGTCAGTGCATTCTGTACAGCTAGCATCTCTTTCTGATTG
>NC_056736.1:558134170-558391670 GCF_019279795.1 Protopterus annectens
GGTGGCTCACGGGAGAATATTCTTCAGAACAGTGGACCCAAAAGAGGCACTGTTCCTGGAGGCCAAAACCACTTTGTAATGAGTGATAACTGCAACACAAATTCTATCAATTGGTAATCTCACTCGAAAGGCAGCGGAGGTTGCTATGGCTCTTGCAGAATGACCCTTTACTCTTCTGGGAAGCTCTCAGTCTCAAAATTTGTAAATAAAAGTAATGCAATCTGACAGCCATTTTGAAAGTGTGACTCGATACAGGAGTACCTTTCCTGTAGTCTGAAAATGATACAAGTAATTGGTCAGATTTTCTGAAATCCTTTGCCCTATGTAAGCAGAAGCATATTTGCCTTAGTACATCTAGTTAGTGCAGCATGTATTCTGCCTTGTTGCCATAGTTGGAGAAAAAACTGGTAGGTCTATGGATTGGTTCAAATTAGACTTGGCAAACTTTGGGTAGAAAGGGTTTGTTCATAGGAATATTCTGTCTTTGTGGAAAAGCCTGTAGGGGGCTTTATTGACAATGCCTGTAGCTCTGAGATCCTTCTAGCAGAAGTGATGGCTCTCAAACGGATTGTCTTCTATTTTAGAAAATTTAGATCACAGGATGATACAGGTTCAAAATGTGGAAGAATCAAACGGGATAAAACAAGACTTAGGTCTCATGGTGCTGGAGGGGCTTTAATGGGTGGTCTTAATAAAATAGATCCCTTAAGGAAAGCCTTGCAAGGTCTGTGGGACATCACATTTGGCCCTGATTTAGCTATGTGGAAGTTAGATATTGTTGCTAACTGAACACAAATAGTAGTTGCAGCTGCACCCTCATTAAATAGCTTTGCCAAGAACTCAAGAATGGAAGGTGTAGGGGGCAGAGAAGGGATCAATGTGGTTATTCAAGGTTCAAGAAGAGAATCTCTTCCATTTGCTGACATACCACTTCCTCGTTAAAGCCTTATGAGATGAAATCAAAACATGTTTGATGGGGAGAGATTAGGGAGCCTGGCTATGATTGGAATCAGAGCAGCCAAGTTGTCAATTTGAGGGATTGAAGGGAGGAGTTGAGCATCCCTGATGCATGAATCAGAAGGTCCAGAACTGGGTCCGGAATCCATGGCTAATGCTGAAGATGAGGCCAAAGGAAGGGGAACCAAATCTGACAAGGCCAGTAAGGGGTAAATGAATATCAAATTCCTTCCCAAGGAATTGGCTTTCTGAAGAACTTTGGGTATCAACAGAACGGGAGGAAAGGCGTAGAGGAGACCAGAGGGCCAATCATGAAAAAGTGCATCTTTTGGCGACTCCCCCAGAGGGGGGATAAGGGCAAGATAGCTGCTGAATTTAGCATTCATGGAGGTGGCAAAAACGTCACAGCAAGGCTGGCTCCATTTGCGGAAAATCATCTCCACTACTTCTTTTAGGGACCACTCGTGAGGCATCAGAATCGCTCTGTGTTTGTCCACTATCATGTTGGATCTCCCTGGGATGTGCACTGCTACCAGAAAGCATTAGGAGAAGGCTGCCCACTGCCATACTCTGAGGGCATCCCGACAAAGGGGATAAGACCCGATTCCTCCTTGTTTGCTTAATGTAACACACAACCAACATTGTCTGTCTGTATTGCAATCATTCCTAGCGGAAGTGTCTTGGAATGCCTGCAATGCTACAAGCACTGCCCTCATCTCTAGGACGGTGATGTGCAAATGGGCCTCGTGATCCTGCCAAGTGCCTTGGACCGTCCTTCCCAGATAATGCCGCCCCCATCTGGGAAGAGTCTGTGGTCACAGTGGCTACAGGTTGTGGAAGAACAAAGGGTCGACCTAATGTCACATGAGTGGAGCGCAGCCACCAACGAAGATCTTTCTTGCAAGATTCTGTTATCATAATTTGCTGGGACATGGGTAATTCCTGCATGGACCATTGAGTGAATAGTAGCCACTGCAGGATTCTCATATGCAAAAGTGCTAGTGGGATTGAGTTTACTGCTGCTGCCATGGTCCCCAAAGACTTTCAGGACTGTTCTTGCTTGTACTTTTTTCTTGGAAAGTAGATTGTTGACTTGACCTCTTTCGGGGAGAAGTTTTGCCCTCATTTTTGTTGTATCTAGATCTGCTCCTATAAAAAAAGATACGTTGAGATGGCAACAAGGCAGACTTTTTTGTAATTTATTGCGATTCCTAGGTGGGCTGTAAGGTGGTGTCTCTTGCTTTTATTAGTAGATGCTTGGTGGTGGCAGTTAGGAGACAGTCGTCTAGCTACGGAAACACTCTGAATCCCAGGCATCTCAATGAGCACTGCCAAACACTTGGACACCCTGGGCGCTGTAGTGAGACCAAAGGGCAGAGCTCAAATCTGGCAGGGACGGGCTCCCAGCCGAAAGTGCAAATGACCCCTGGATCGCCTGTCAATTTTTATGTAGTAGAATGCATCCTAGAAATCTATAGAGCACATCCAATCATCTTGTTCCAGAAAAGGGAGTACTGACTGCAGTGTTACCATCCAGAACTTTGATTTTCTTACTGATTTGTTTAATCTGCTGAGATCCAGGATGGGTCTTTCCAGTCCACTGTTTTCTTTGGAACTAAAAAGAACACAGAGTAATTTCCAGATCCTACTTGGTCTGCAGGGACTGTTTGGATGACTTTTATCTAGCAAATTTTATTTCTAGAGTTGCCTGTTCCCTCTGACTGGGTGGAATGTTTGGGATTTTTTTATGTTTGGGACAGGAAAGGAAAAGGGTATAGAGTAGCCTCTGGATATGATGCTTTGTACCCACTTGTCTTTTGTTATTTTTAGCCAGGCTTCTGGTTACAAAGCTAAGTGACCCCGACTGCCTCCAGAGATGGACAGATGGGTCTCCTTTAGGAGTTCTGAAAGGGCTTATCATGGAATGATTTCCTGTCACCCTGATTTTGTGGACCCCCTCTGCCCCGTGGTCGACTTCTTCCATTACTGCTTCCCCCTCTGCCTTTGGGGGAAGAATCACGACATGCATCCTGAAAAGAGCTCTGGGATTTTCAGAACCACATCTTTTTTCCCTTTTTGCCTTTCAGGTAAGGTCTAGAAGATAGGGAAAAATGGACTCCTATGGCAGAGAGAGTTTTTCCTTCTTGCTCACACCTGGTTAGTGCGTCTGTGTCTGACTTTTAGCCCGACCAAGGATGAACCATTACAAGGGGCATTAACAAAGGAAGATTTAAAGGGTTCAAAATGTCACACAAGTGCATCCAAGAATATCTCCTTAGGGAAATTCCTGAACCCGCTGCCCCACTCGCTCCATCTGCTGCATAAGAGAGAAGTCTCATGGAGGAGTTGACCACTGAGTTTAAGTTGGATAGCTGAGAGGAAACCTTCTCGGATACCCCTTCAGCTACTCAACCTTAGAGAGCATCTCCTAGCTCTTTCAGGAGATCTCTCTGAAGTCTGGTAAAGTTTGAGAGATAATTCAGCGACCTGAGTGCAAAGGGCGCTGAAGAAGAGGTGTGCTTTCCGTATCTGTCCATCGTACGGACAGAAGAGAATATCTCTGAAAGTTCCTTTTTTGGGGCTGCCACCACCATAGCATCTACTGGGACACCTTTCATGGGAAATGTTTCATCTGTGGGGGATGTTATAAACATATCTGGCCTCTGGGGAACAGGCTCCACTTGAGTCTGGAGACTCCCACACCTTTCAACAGACTAGGTCCATCAGTTCATCGAAAGGTGGAGACACCCAAGTGGCAGTAGGGGGGGAGACCCAAAAGCCTTCAGGTATACAGACACCACCTCAGAAGGGTTGATGGACTTCCTGTAAATTCTTAAACAGAGAGCCATCTGGAAGTCTGTGAAGGAGACATCCTCAGAGGGTGACCGTGGGGACCCTTCTGACTCATCAAGGTCTGTATCAGATGTGATGGACTCCTCTGGGGAGTCTAAATGCTTCCTCTTGCAAAGTCTCTTATGAGGGACCTCTTCAGAAGGGTATTCTGGAGAGGGTTTGCTAGAGAGGGGTTCACCCAATGGGGCATCCTGAGGTCTGGGGTCTCCGCATGTCTGTGGATGCAGTGGTGCCATGACTGATACCGGTGCCTTTGGGTGAAGAATGTCAAGATCTGAGAGTGGAGCCATCTGTGGAGATGGCACTCGCCTCATCACCTCGTAAGCCCCTCGTCCCTGATCTGAAAAGACCTCCTGCTCCGAAAACCCAGAAGCCATCACAAAAACCAAGGGGGTTGGCTCTGAGGCTGATGTAAGAGCTAAGCTCACCTGAGCCAAAGCCCCGAGAGGCAAGTTCAGATTAGAGAGCCATTTGGTCAGACTCTCCTCCCCAGACCTGACTGGAGAATGTTGGCTCCTAGACTAGAGCTCAGATGGAACAGAGGATGTTGGAGCAGTAGTCTGTCCCAAAGATCCTGGTGAAGGTCTCAGGTTTGCTGGTTCCACTACAATCAGTTCCAGACACACTGGCTCTGAGGTCCCAGATAAGATCGGAGGAGGAATCGATGGTGAAAGGGTAAAGTCTTGGTTGGTTCTGAATCCCTCTGGGTTAGAACCAACAGTGTGGCCAGAACTGGTATCCTTAATAGCCTCCACACCAAATGATCCACATCACCATCAGAGAGGCTCCTGGAGGATCGAGAGGAGGGGTTAGGAGATCTGGCAGACAAAGAAAGAAAGGAGATCTCAGAGTAGGAGAAACCGGCTGCAATTCTGGGGACCGTCTCTGTAGGTGAAACTCTGTCAGCACTGAAACCACAGAAGGAGCAAAGGTGGTAGGTTTTTCAGACCCAACAGTCTTCGGGTTCGAAGATGACACTTTTGACGGCTCCAAATGCACACTAGAAGGGGATGACCTTTCTTCCTGACTTTTTGGATCTGGAAGACGGGGATTTTGACAACTCTAAAGTACCCTGACTGTCTTCAATTGCCTCTGTGAAGGTGGTCTTCAGCAAACCTCTCAAAATAAGCTTGTTTTTTTTTTTTTTTTTGAAGAAAAACCCAATGGCTAAAAGAATGGCAGATGGCACATGATTCCTGTAAATGGACTGCTCCAAGGCAGTATACACAAACAGTGTGACCAACAGTTTATTAAATTTTCTGGTCCCACTTTTATATTTCTTAAACCCAGAGGGTTTAGTCTCCTTAGGGTCCTTAGATATTATTGGCTGTACAACAACAATGTACAGTTGTGTACACTTACCATAAATGTAAATGGAGTGCATTCACTGTTGCAGACATCACATTTGGGTTATTCCTAGTCCTCAGCCGGCCCGAATACCAGAGAATTAGTATTTCTGCGTCAGTTGCTGTCACTTCAGGACTGATGTTAGGTCATCAGTAGTATAAAGTAAGGCAGCAGACACCATTACAATCAGTTTTTCTTGCCCTATCCTGTCAGGAGCCCAAAAGTAGGGGAGAGGTTCTGGTGGAAGAACCCCACCAGTAGAAAGTAAATACCAATATGTCCCTTGTAAGGAAAGAGAAGAAAAAAAGGGGGATGGAGGAAGGGAAACCAGAATTGCAACAGCGAATACACTCGAACAGCTACATTTATGAGAAGTGTACACAACTGTACTATGTTCTTACTGTTTAACTGCTATGGTCATCACATTTGGGTTGATTCCCAAAGCTGAGGAAATGGGTGGAGGCAGTCAAGGAAACTAGGGGTTGGCTAAGATGCCCTGCAAGACCGCAGAGGCAGGTGGTAATGTTTGGTAAAAGTGTGAACAAATGTCCAGGTGGCAGCCTCCAGGATGTTCCTGGTGGGGAGTCCTCTGAGGAAAGCTGCAGAGGTGGAGGCTGCTCTGATGGAGTGAGCCCTCACCACCTTGTGGGGAGGCTTTCTGTGTTGTTTGTAGCAGAAATGGATGCAGTGTGCTATCCATTTGGAAATGGTTTATTTGGAGATGGCTTTGCCTTCTGCCCCTGTAGCAAAGGTAACCACCAATTTATCAGACTTTATGAAGGATTTAGTCCTGTCTAGATAGAATCTGAGCTGTCTTTGCACATCTAGAGAGAGTACAGGATCCTTTCCCCTTGTTCTGGGAATTAGGAAAAAAGGTGGGCAAATGAATGGATTGGTTGAGAGCCATAGTGGACACCACCCTGGGCATGAAGGATGGATTAGTCCCGAAGGATACCCTGTCAGCATGGAAGATGATGAAGGGTTCCACAGCTATGAGTGCTTGCAGCTCAGAGATTCTTCTGGCTGAAGGGATTGCAAGAAGGAAAGCAGTCTTCCAGGAGAGAAATTTTAGGTCTGCAGAAGAAGCTGGTTTGAAGAGGGTCAGGGAAGGGGCTTTTCCAACACAAAGTTGGAGGTCCCAAGCTGGGGTTGGTGCTCTTCTGGGTGGCCTCAAGTCGCTAGCTCCTCTTAGGAACTGTTTGATCAAGGGGTATGAGAAAAGGGGCTGCTCAGTGAGAAAATGAGCAGAGATAGCAGAGGCATGAATTTTAAAACAGGAAAAAGAGAGGCCACTGTGTAATAGGTCAGCTAAGTAATCCAGGAGGAGAGGGAGGGAGGCCTGTGCCGTATTGTCTCCCTTAGCCTGAATCCAACTGCAGAACCTTTTCCATTTGTCAGCATAAGACTTTCTAGAGCTAGCCTCATGTACAACATCTAGAACCATTTTACTGAGGTTGGCAAATTGATCGGGGGTTAGTGAATAAGCCAAGCTGCCAAACTGAGTGTCTGCAATTGGGGATGCATTAATTCCCCTTCCCTCTGGTTCAGAAGTTTGGAATCTGAGGAAGATGCCATGGTGGCAGTGGGGACAGGCTGTACAGCAAGGGGTACCAGTGCTGGCGAGGCCAGTCTGGAGCTATAAGAATTGTCCTTGTTTTTCCTCCTTTACTTTGAGCAGAAATGAGGAAAAGCATAGACCGTTACAGGGGAAGGACAGGGCATCCATTTCCAAGCCATGCAATGATGCTCCCTGGTGCAGAATTTGCTGAGCTGATGGCTGGTGTGTGAGGCAAAGAGGTCGACCTTCGAGGTGCCCCATTTCTGAGTTATTAGGGTCAAGGTTCTTCTGTTGAGCTGCCACTCGTGTGGGTCCAGAAGATTTCTGCTTAATTGGTCTGCCAGAGAGTTGAGAGAACCTGGTAGGAATTGTGCTAACAGGTGGAGTTGCATGGCAGAGGCTGTGTGCCAAAGGGTCATGGCCAGTCTGCATAGAGGGTAGGAGTGAGTCCATCCCTGCTTGTTGATATACCACATTACAGTGGTGTTATCTGTTGATCAGGAGAGCCCCTGGGGAAAGAAGGGGCTTGAAAGCTATCAAGGGCTGCTGGAAAGTCATCATCTCTTTTTGGCTGATGTGCAGAGGGATTTGCTGTGGGCTCCATTGGCCCTGTATGCACCTGCTGTCCAGGTGTACACCTCAGGCATAGTCTGATGCATCTGTGGTGAGGGTCTGGGTGGCGGGGGGTGGTGAGAAAGGTAGTCCCCTTTTTGTGGGAGCATGTTGTTGCCCACCAAAGAAAATCTTTTCTGAGGCAAAGAATTACAAGTACAAAAAAAAAAAAAAAAAAAGAGTCTCCAGGTCTTGAGACTGTTAACACCAAAGGCTTTTTAGGTACCATTTAAGTTTCCTCATATGCAGTTTGGCATATGGAATGAGTAGTATGCAAGATGCCATGAACCCCAGAGCTTGGAGGATTCTTCCTTGCAGATAGCTGGGGTCTGGTGGCTAGTTGAGAGAAGTAGGCTGTCAGGAAATTTTGCTTTTCTGGTGTAAGGAATGCCATCTGGGATGCTGTCTCCAGGTATGCTCCCAGGAATATAATCCTTTGGGTGGGCACCTGTTTGGATTTCTTTTTGTTGATTATGTACCCTAGGGAGGTTAGTAGGGACTTTACAAATGCCAGGTGCTTGAGCAGCTTTTCCTGGCTGTCTGCCTGAATTAGGCAGTCGTCTAAGTATGGGTAAATCTGGATATTCCTTTGTCTGCAAAAGACAATGGCCAGAGCCAGACATTTTGTGAAAACTCTGGGAGCAGTAGAGAAGCCAAAGAGAAGCGCAGAGAACTGAATCGGAGATATTTCCTACATGATTCCATGATAGGAATATGGAGGTAGGCCTCTCTTAGATCTAGGGTGGCTAGCCAAGCATCATTCGAGAGCATGGGTAGCAGCTGCTGGAGGGTGAGCATTTAATTTTGGGATCACCAGGAAAGTGCTTAGAATAGCTAGATCAAGGATGGGGTGCCAGGTGCCCTTTTTTCTGGGTACCAGAAAAAGTCTGGAGTAGAAGCCTTGGCCTCTCTGTTCTGCAGGAACGTGCTCTACTGCCCTCATAAAGAGTAGGGAAAGGACTTGCTTTTGCAGGACAGCACCTGCTGAACCTGGGTGGCTGGACCTGTAAAAAATCCTTAACTGTCTGCATAGATTTTGCTTTTTCTTCCATCTTTTTTAAGACCTCTTCTGCCTTAGTGCCAAATAAGTTGTCTTCTTGCAAGGGGACATCCAACAATTTAGATTGGACATGGTCTGGCAGGGGCTGTTCCTTAAGCCATGCATGCCTTCTAGTTACAGTTCTGGTGACTGCTGCCCTGAAAGAAGCTTCTAGGGCATCAAAACCACAGTGCAAGATATCTTTAGTTACTTGACTTGCAGAATGCATTAACCCTTGTAACTCTTTAGATTCTACACAAGCAGGAAAAGAAAACATTTTTGTTTGAGGAGTTCCAGGGTATGTTGCTGAAATTTTAGCATATAGAACTGACAATTTAGTGCCCTGATAACAAGAGTAGCTGAGGTGTATACATTTTTACCCCATCTGTCTAGTGCTCAGGAATCCCTATCTGAGGGGGTGGGATTCTTAGCAAAGGTTGCTTTAATTCCTTTAGGCCCTTGAGAAAATATCTCGGGGTCAGAAGTAGGATTTTTAAAAATAAATTTGTGAGAGTCAGGGACTCTATAGTACCGGTCTGGTTTTCTGGATGCAGGAGGAAGGGTGTCAGGAGTAAAGCTGGTTTCCAGGAAAACATCCTCCACAACATCAAGGACTGTGGGGGGGGGGGGGTCTGTGCTGTGGAAGATCTAAAAATTCTGTGTCTCTTTTTTGACTGAGGGTAGTCCTGACTCTCCCATTGGAAATGCTTCCTTAAGGTATGGAGGGTTTCACCAAAGGAAAAATCCTCTAGGGGAGAGGTGGAAGGGATGGAATCCTCTGCATCAGAATCCTCATAAGTAGAAAGGGGTTGCATGTCTTCATATTCAGATGCATCAGTCTCATCGGACTCTTGTTCAGACAAAAAGTACAGTTTTGTACCTACCATAAATGTAGATGTCCGAACTGGATAGCATCTGCAGTCATAACAACTGGGTTGTCCTGTCGTCAGGCAGCCCTTCAGTCGGCCGGATTCCAAAGTCCGGTCCGCTTCGCTGATGTCGCACTTCACCCGACGTCATCTCTGTAGGTCTTCGGGTATAAAAGCATCAGCCGACGCCATTTTCCTCAGTGTTTCTTGCCCCAGATGCCAGTAGCCCTCTTGAAGGCTAAAATTTGGATAGATGCCAATGTTTCCAAAAAGATAGAGGTAAACACAAAAATAAGCATGTATGTACATATATACAAACAAATACACCATAAAAGACTCCCCACCAGCTAGCTATTAGGAGGGTAAACACCCTAGGAGTACCACAGAGGGGAAGGAGGGAGGGTAATCCTGACTGCAGATGCTATCCAGTTCGGACATCTACATTTATGGTAGGTACAAAACTGTACTATGTCCTTCATGGATGCATCTGCAGTCATAACAACTGGGTAGAATACCATAGCCAACTAGGGAGGAGGATAAAAGTAGATTATGGTGTGTTTAGGATCCCTTGCAGTACAGCAGTGGCAAACCCTGCTCGGGATCTGGAATATAGAGGCAAATTATAATGCTTGGCAAATGTATGCACGGAGGTCCAAGTAGCCGCCTCAATAATGTCTTTGGTTGCCACTCCTCGTAAGAAGGCTGTGGTAGTGGCTGTTGCCCTTGTAGAATGAGGTCTTATGTTCTGTGGAATTGGTTTTCCATGGAAGGAGTAACAGAATCGTATGCAATTTCCTATCCATTTGGAGATTGTCTGTTTGGAAATAGCTTTTCCTTCCCTTCCTGTTGCATAGGCTACAAAAGTTGGTCAGTCTTTCTGCTGTTTTTTGTTCTGTCCAAGTAGTAGCGTAGCTGTCTATGTACATCCAAGGTATGCAGTATTCTTTCCCTCTGTTTTGTGGGTTGGGAAAGAAGGTAGGTAGGTGGATTGCCTGGTTTAAAGACACTCTGGATACCACCTTAGGCATAAATGTAGGATTAGTCCTCATGGACACTCTATCTTGGTGGAAGATTAGGAAGGGTTGCACTGCCATTAAGGCCTGTAGTTCTGAAACCCTCCTTGCTGAAGTAATTGCCAGTAGGAAAGCAGTTTTCCATGACAGGTGTTGTAGGTCTGCTGTTGCTGCTGGTTCAAAGGGTGATAGTGTCAACTTTTCTAGCACAAAGTTTAAGTCCCAAGCTGGTAATGGTGGTTTCCTTGGAGGTTTTACATTCTTGATTCCTCTGAGGAACTGCCTGAGCAAAGGGTGCTAAAAACAGGTGGATCAAAGCTGTATTCTGCTGAAATAGCTGATGCATGTATCTTGATGGAGGAGTAGGACAGGCCTGAATGAAGAAGTTCGCCAGATACTCCAGAATGTTAGGCATATCTATGTTTGACACATCTTTTCCTCTTTCCGTACTCCAAATGACAAACCTTTTCCATTTTCCAGCATAGTTCCTTCTTGTTGAAGGTCTGCGTGCTTCAAGAATAATGTCTTTAACTCTTTGGGAAAGTTCTGGATTAGCTGCTGCTATGTGATGTTCCATGCAGTCAGTTGCAACGTTTTTAGGTTTGGATGTATGATGCTGTAGTTGTTCTGAGTTAACATCAAAGGCATCAGGGTATTGGCCACATATTGTTCGAGACATGCTCCTCAGCAGTGGGTACCAGTGTTGTCTTGGCCAGTTTGGAGCTATCAGGATTATCCTTGGACGTTCTTCCTTGATTTTTAGTAGTACTTTGTGTATCAAGGGAAGAGGTGGGAATGCATATGCTGTTAGGCCTTTCCAGCTGAAGGAGAGCGAATCCACTTTCCATGCTAGTGGGTGGAATGTCCTTGTGCAGAACTTTTGAGCTGGTGATTGAGAGGTGATGCGAATAGATCTATCTGAGGCATTCCCCATTTCTTTGAGATGGTCTTGAAGATGTCCGGTGCAGCTTCCATTCGTGGGCATCCGATGTGGTTCTGCTTAATATGTCTGCTAGAGTATTTTCTTTTCCAGGTACAAATATTGCCTGTAACTGGATGTTGTAGCTGAGTGCCAGGGTCCACAGCTCCAAAGTCATTCTGCATAGGGGGTATGAATGAGTGCCTCCCTGTTTGTTGATGTACCACATGACTGTGGTGTTGTCTGTCCTTATCATCAACTGGCCCTCTTGGAGAAATGGTTTGAACTTTTGGATTGCCAGTTTTACTGCCAGCATTTCTTTTAGGTTGATGTGCAGGTGAAGTTGATCCTGTGTCCACAATCCTTGCACGCATTTGTCCAGCATGTGGGCCCCCATCCTAGGTCTGAAGCGTCTGTTGTGATGGTCTGGCTTGCTTGACATCTGCGAAAGGGTAGGCCTGGGTTTGACTGACATGCCTGAGCCCACCATAGGAACTCCTGCTTTAAGCATGGAATTAGTGGGATTTCTGTTTCTAGGCTGTGTCTGTGTTGGGACCATAAATTCTTTAGGTACCACTGTAGTTTTCTCATATGTAGTCTGGCAAATGGGACCAAGATTATGCATGATGCCATGAAGCCCAAGGCCTGCAGTACTTTTCTTGCTGTTAACTTGTTCAGTTTTGTTAGTGCCAAGAAGTAAAGAGGGAGTTCTTTTGTTTTTCTGTAGTCAGGAATGCCATTTGTTTTACTGTGTCCAATTCAGCCCAAGAATGTCCTTGTTTGGGATGGTATCAGCCTTGACTTTTGTAAATTGACTGTGTATCCCAGTGCTTGTAGCAAGTAAATGACCCTTTGTAAATCTGTTGTCAGCTTGCTTTTGTTGTCCCCTTGTAGCAGGCAGTCGTCCAGGTATGGGTAAATTTGAATTCCCTGTAGTCTGCAATGGGCGATTACTGATGCCAGGCATTTTGTGAATACTCTGGGCGCAGTAGATAAGCCAAAGGGCAATGCTGAGAATTGATAGTGCTCTGATCCTGCAAGAAATCTGAGGTATCTTCTGCAGATTGGTCGAATGGGGACGTGCAGGTATGCCTCCTTGAGATCTAGAGTTACCAGCCAAGACTCATTGCCCAGCATGGGAAGAAGTTGCTGTAAGGTCAGCATTTTGAATTTTGGGACAATGATGGATGTATTTAAGGTGGACAGGTCGAGAATTGGTCTCCAACTTTTTTCCTTTCTTGGAACTAGGAATAGTCTGGAGTAGAACCCCTTTCCTTGCTCTGCTGTTGGCACTCTTTCCACAGCTCTCATGTTTGCTAACTCCATTATCTGTTGTAGTGCCTCTGTTTTTTGATTTGGAGGTAGATTTGGCATTCCTCTTTTGACTGGTAAAGTGTGGAAGTGAAACCGGTAACCTTGATCTATGGTTTGTAAAATCCACTTGTCTTTTGTTATGTAGTGCCAGTTCTTTGAAAATAAGGTTAACTTTCCGCCTAGAGGAGCTGCTATTTGTTCCCTGGTAGGCGGATTTAGGTTAAGTCACTGTGGTTGTGCTGATGTAGTGGCAGTGGTTGTGTCTGTGCCTCTGTTGTTACCTTGCCACTGTCGTCCTCTGTAGGCACCTCCTCTGGATTGGTTTCTGCCTCTGGAACGTCTATTCCTGCCCCTTTGAAATTTTGTGGAGTCAGGAAAGGACCAATTTTTGGCAGGCCAGTTCCTGCTAAACCTTGGGGTTGAACCTGCAAGAAATCTTTAACCGTTTGAACAGATTTTGCCTTTTCTTCCATTTTCTTCATAACCTGCTGGGCAGGTGTACCAAACAAACTTGTCTTATCCATAGGAGCATCTAGCAACTTAGCTTTAACATGATCCGGTAAAGCTTGCTCCTTTAGCCATGCATGCCTTCTTATCACTGTGCCAGTCATGGCTGATCTAAATGAAGCCTCCAGTGCATCATAGCCACATTTTAAGGAATGGTTGCTAACCTGTTGTATGTTATTTACCATTTCTAATACATATTTCTTATCAAGAGATTCATCAGTGGTTAGTTTTTTTAGTTAACTGATCAAGCATAAACTCTTGGTATTGTATCATGTGAAACTGACAGTTTAAAGCTCTAGCTGAGAGAGTAGCTGAAGTGTAGACCTTTTACCCCATCTGTCTAATGACCTTGCTTCCCTTTCAGAAGGAATAGGGTTTTAGCTATGGTCGCTGCTACTGCCTTGGGACCCTGGGATATAGTTTCGGGTCTGCAAGTGGGGCCTTGTAAAGGTGGTGATGAGTATCTGGCACCCTGTAAAATCTGTCTGGTTTGGCAGGGGCTGGGGTAAAGAATCTGGAGCGGAGCAGACATCATTGAAAGCATCATCCACCACAGAGAGAACAGGAGGTATAGCTAAGGGCCTGTGCTGTGGGAGGTGCAGAAAGGTCCTAAGTCTTTTTCTGAAGTCTGAAAAATCCTGTTGCTGCCATTGGAACTGCTCTCGCATGGCATGTAAGGTTTCCCCAAAGGAGAATTCTTCTGGTGGGGAAGCAGCTGGAATGGATTCTTCAGCATCAGAATCTTCAAAATTGGAGAAAGGAGCCTCTGGCTGGTCAGTTATGTCTGATTCGACAGCAGAATCATCAGAGGACACTGGCTCAGGGGGCTCTGCCCTAGGTCTCTTCTCTGGGGGCTGAGAGGCCCTGTCTGGGTGAGATTGAGATCCTCTAATTAATGAAATTAAATCTTCTGCCAAAGTAAGCATTTGAGAACTAGAAGAGGGCCTGGTTGTGGAGGGTTTAACAGGCACTGTCTTAGTAGTCTTGCCTGCTTTAGCCCTGGCGAAGGCCTTAATGGACATGGCTGCTGGAGGCCTAGCAGCACCAAGTGCTGGGGTAGAGACATCCAAGGGAATGGTGTCTGATAAGTCAGTGGCAACCACCGTAGTGGATAAAATTTCTGAGGCCGATTCAAGAGTGGTAGCAGGGGCCTCAGTTGTAGAGATAGGTTCAGCTGTACTTTGATCAGTTTTCTCGGTTTCGGCCGAAACCGAGACACTCGCGGTTTGCTTAACCATGGTTTCGGCCGAAACCGCGGACCGCGAGTGTCGGTCTTTATCTTTGCGTTTGGCAGATTGGGTAGTCGGAGGATCCGACGGCATAATGTACGCAAAATCAGAACCGAAAAACTGTTCTGCAAACTCCGACCGACGCCTAAGCGTTCGTCGGTTGAAAGAAGCACAGGCCGAACAGGCTGCTACGTCGTGGGCTGGGCCTAAACAAGGCAGACAATAAGAGTGGAAATCTTTATGAGGTATTTGTTTCCCACAGGTTAAACAATTATTAACTTTTTCTGACATCGGCTGAGGCAAGAAAGAGTCCCCAACGGGGTACTTAGCTTTAGAAGTCTTCGTAGTAGTATTCGGTAGAAGTAATCTCTGGATCCGACCGACCGGCACTTGCGAACAGCTTCTGCTTCGGGCGCCACGCGGCAAGAAAGACTGGGGAAAATGGCGTCGGCTGATGCTTTTATACCCGAAGACCAACAGAGATGACGTCGGGTGAAGTGCGACATCAGCCGAAGCCGGACCCGGACTTTGGAATCCGGCCGACTGAAGGGCTGCCTGACGACAGGACAACCCAGTTGTTATGACTGCAGATGCATCCATGAAGGACATCTACAGGGGCAGATCTCTTTTCCTTTTGGAGGTGGTAGCTTGGCTTCCTCTGATCAGCATGATAAGGTTGTCCGCCACTCTAAGGATTTGAGACTGAGGCAAAGAAGCAGGTGCCCGAGACTGGGTCGTCAGTTTTGGGCCTAAGAAACTCGGTAGTTTTCAAAAGATTAGTAGTCGCGAAAGAAGAAGTCTGTCTGTGTCGAGAATCGGTAGTGCAAAAGGACTTCCTTGGAAGCTGGTGCCTGCTCAGTGGCTCCGGACCCACCCAAGGTAGAGACGACCACAGGATCCTTAGTTGAAGAGTTTTGCGGCATTCCGGACTCTGAAAAGGTCTCAGTAGCAGCCTGCGAATCCACAGAAGCGGGCATCAGGGGCTGTGAAACCACCTCACTGAGGACCAGAGAACTGATGACTAGCTTAACGAAAGAGTCGTTGGTAGGTTTGAATCTGTGTGGTCTGTCTCTGTCTTTATCTTTACTTTTTTTTCAGAAGATTGCTGTCGGATGGCTTACCAAAGCCTTATCGGAGTTCAAGGAGTGTAAGCGAAAAATATCCAGCTACAATAAGGGCCCGACAACAGATATTTCTGGCATTCAACAAAGCACAGAAGTGACAGCGGGGGACGTCGTGGTATGGGCCTAAACAAGTGATGCAGTAAGAATGAAAGTCTCTGTGTGGTATTTGCTTTCCACAGGCAAGACAATTGTTAACTTTTTCTGACATCGGTTAGTGCAAGAAAAAAGGATCCCCAAATGGGGTACTTAGCTTTAGAATACTTCAGCTTTAAAATCGGTAGATGAAACTCAGATAGCAGCCAACTGGCACTCATGCGAAATGCTTCTGCTTCGGGCTCCACGGCAAGAAAGACTGATGTAATGGCGTTGGCTGCCTTGCTTTATACTGCTGAAGACCTGATGTCAGTCCTGAAGTGACAGCAACCGACGCAGAAATACTAAGCCTCTGGTATTCTGGGCGGCCGAGGGCTACCCTGGCAGGGATAACCTAATGTGACGACTGCAACAGTGAAACACGAAGAAAGTACAGCTGTGTACACTTACCATAAATGTAGATGTTAGAGTGTATTCACTGTTGCAGTCATCATATTTGGGTTATCTGCTTGCAGTAGCCCTCAGTCGGCCTGATAATCAAAGTCTTGGGTCCTGCGTCAGTTGCTGTCATCTTCCATGATGTCAGGTAGTCAGGGGTATAAAACATGCAGCCGATGCCATTACTTCAGTTTTTCTTGCCCCAGATGTCAGGTGAAGCAATTTTCTATAGATATATATATATATATATATATATATATATATATATATATATATATATATATGGGATAGGTTTTCCATGGTGCTTATAGCAGAAATGAATGCAATGGCCTATCCATTTAGAAATGGTTTGCTTTGAAATAGCCTTCCCCTCTGCCCCTGCAGCAAATGCCACCAGCAGTTCAGATTTCCTTTGAGGTTTAGTCCTGTCCAAGTAAAATCTAAGTTGTCTGTGCACATCTAAGGTGTGCAGTATCCATTCTCCTTTGTTCTGTGGATTAGAAAAGAAGGTTGGCAAATGAATGGACTGATTAAGAGCCACACTGGATACCACCTTGGGCATGAAGGAGGGATTGGTCCTGAGGGACACCCTGTCCGCATGAAAGATGATGAAAGGCTCCACTGCCATAAGGGCTTGTAATTCCAATACCCTTCTTGCTGAAGGGATTGCTAAAAGGAAAGCCATTTTCCAATAAAGGAATTTTAACACTGCACTTGCAGCTGGCTCAAAAGGAGGAAGAGTGAGTTTTTCCAATACAAAGTTAAGGTCCCAGGCTGGAGTTGGAGCTCTCCTGGGTGGTCTTAAGTTTTTGGCCCCTCTGAGGAACTGCTTGAGCAGCGGGTGAGAAAAGAGGGGTGGTTCTGTGTTGTAATGAGCCGAAATGGCTGAGGCGTGAATTTTGATGGAGGAAAAAGAAAGGCCCTTGTGAAGCATCTCAGTTAAGTATTGAAAAATCTTAGGTAAATTGGGCGCTGCTGTGGCCATCCCTTGAATTTGGTTCCAGGCATAGAATCTTTTCCATTTTTCAGCATAAGATTTTGTAGAACTAAGCCTCCTTGCCTCCAAAATGACATCCAACACTTGTTTACTGAGGGATGGTAACGGAGAGATTAGGTAATTAGTCAGGGTGCCAGGTATAAGGTTTGAAGATGAGGGTGCAGAATCTGGCTCTCCTGCTGTGACAGCAGGGTAGGGGTCTGAGGCAGGTGCCATGGAGCCAACAGTGACACACTGTGCAAGAGGGGATACCAGTGTTGGCATGGCCAATCTGGTGCAATCAGTATCATCTTTGGTTTGTCCTGCTTGATCTTTAGTAGTACTTTGGAGAGGAGAGGCAGAGGAAGAAAGGCATAAACTGATAAGATTTTTCCAGCTGAAGGACAGAGCATCCACTTTCCAAGCTTGTTTGTGGGGAGTCCTTGTGCAGAATTTGTCCAATTGGTAGTTCTGGGGGGAGGGAAACAGGTCTATATCTGGGCTCCCCCGTTCGTTTATCAACATGTTGAAAGTCTTTGGTTCCATTTTCCACTCGTGTGGGTCCATGAGATTTCATCTGCCAGCGTATTTAGTTTTCCTGGCAGGAATTGAGCCTGTAGATGCACTTGGTAGCTCAAGGCTGTGTGTTCCACAGAGCCATGGCTAGTCTGCAGAGGGGGTAAGAATGGGTACCCCTGCTTGTTTATGTACCACATAACAGTGGTGTTGTCCGTCTTTGCCACTAATTGTCCTGGAAGAATGTGGTCCTTGAAGGCTGTACAGCTAGCATTTCTTTTTGATTGGATATGCAGATGCATTTGACTTTGGTTCCATTTGCCCTGAATGCACTTCCCTCCCAGGTGAGCCCCCCATGCATAGTCTGATGAGTCTGTTAGGGCTTGGGTGGCAGGGGGTAGAGCGAATGGTAGTCCCTTGTTTTGGTGGCAGGCCTCTGCCCACCAAAGGAACTCTAACCGTAGGCAAGGTACGATAGGAATCACTGCTTCTAGATCCTGAGAATGTTGACACCATAGGCTTTTTAGATACCACTGTAGTTTCCTCATATGCAGTCTTGCATATGGAGTTAGTAGAATGCAGGAGACCATGAACACCAAGGCTTGAAGTATTTGCCTTGCAGATAGCAGGGTTTTTGTGGTGATTAGTTTGAAGTAAGTTGCCAAATTAATTTGTTTCTCTGGCATGAGGAAAGCCAGCTGGGAAGTTGTGTTCAAGCTTGCTCCCAGGAATATAATTTGTTGACAGGGTACCAGATGTGATTTCTTTTCATTTATGGTGTACCCCAGACAAGTTAGCACCTTTTGTACAAATACCAGATGATTCAAAAGTATGTCCTGGCTTTCTGCCTGAATTAGACAATCGTCCAGGTAGGGATATATTTGAATATTTCTTTGCCTGAAAAATGCAATGACTAGAGCTAGGCACTTTGTGAATACCCTGGGTGCAGTAGATAAGCCAAAAAGCAGTGCAGAGAACCGATGGTGCATATAGCCTGCTTTGAAGCGTAGGTATCTTCTGCAAGATTCCCTGATTGGGATGTGCAGGTAGGCTTCCTTTAAATCCAGTGTTGCCAACCAGGCATCTTTGCCTAGCATAGAAAGCGCCTGGTGAAGAGTTAGCATCTTGAATTTTGGAATCACCAAAAAAAGTGTTTAAGATAGAAAGTTTGAGGATAGGACGCCCTAAGTTGTCTTTTCTGGGTACCAGGAAAAGTCTTGAGTAGAAACCTTGTCCCTTTTCCTCTTCTGGTTTGAATAGCCTTTATGCTTGAGAGAGAGAGTACTTGCTTTTGAGCCTCTACCCACTGATTTGGAAGTTTTAAAGTGAAGTCATTGAGACAGTTTACCATAGGGGGGAGTCTTACTACTCCCCGATTTGGAAGTGGGAGCCCCCCACTGCTTAGTTCTGTGCGTACCCTGGGACTGAAGGCTGGGTGTTCTGCTGATTCTGGGTTTGGACTGAGAAAGCCTGGAAGAGGCAGGAAAGGACCAATTCTTAGATGGCCAATGCCTACTAAATCTTGGAGGCTGTACTTGTAGGAAATCTTTAACAGTTTGCATAGATTTAGTTTTTTCCTCCATCTTTTTAAGAACTTCTGCTTTGTTGCCAAACAGGCGGCCCTGATTTAAGGGAGTATCTAGCAATTTAGCTTTAACATGATCTGGCAAAGATTGCTCCTTAAGCCAAGCATGCCTTCTAAGTACAGACCTAGTGGCAGCAGCCCTGCAAGATGCCTCTAGTGAATCAAAACCACATTGCAAAGTATGTTTTCCAACCTGTTCAGCAGTATGCATTAAATCCTGTAAATCCTTATTTTCAGTACAGTCAGGAATCAACATCACTTTCTGTTTAAGCAACTCGATAATATGCTGCTGATACTTTAACATATGAAACTGGAAGTTTAAGGCCCTAATGGCCAAGGTTGCAGAAGTGTATACCTTCTTACCCCATCTATCCAGAACCCAGGAGTCTCTATCAGAGGGGGTAGAATTGCTGGCAGTAGTAGCCTTAATGCCCTTGGGTCCCTGTGAAATGGTCTCAGGATGTGCAGCAGGATTTTTGAAAAGAAATTTATGGGAGTCAGGAACCCTGTAATATCGGTCTGGTTACTAGGAGCCGGAGGTAGGGAATGAGGAGTCATGCTTGATTCCAAAAACACATCATCAACAATGTATAATACAGGAGGTATTGCCAAAAGCCTATGCTGAGGAAGAAGGAAATCCCTGAACCTCTTTTTTTGATTCAGAGAAATCCTGACTCTCCCAATGAAAATGTTCCCTTAAAGTATGCAAGGTTTCTCCAAAAGAATAATCCTCAGGAGGAGATGCAGATGGGATAGATTCTTCTGCATCTGAATCCTCATAGGGTGAAATAGAAAATTCCTGATCAGAAGAGGAATCAGAAGAAATGGAAACCTGATCTGAAGATTCATTATCAGTGTCTTGCCTAGGCCTCTTAGCAGGGGGGTTGGGAACCCCTGATCAAGGTAATTAAGTCCTCAGCCATTTTGATCATCTGTTTTTTAGGCATAGGGGCCTGAGCACGTGGCTCGTGCGTCATTTTTTTAGACTTTGAAGATGTTTTTGATCTTGTTTTTGAAGCTGGCATCTGTTTTATATAAAAATGTTGAGGCCTGAAAACACCCTCAGAAGCCGGTGCCTGCTCAGCGGCTCCGGACCCATCCAAGGGAGAGACATCCATGGGTTCAATACTCTTGAGAATCTCGTGGCATACCGGACTCCGCATGGGCCTCAGTAGAGGACTGCGACTCAAAAGTAGCAGGTATCAGGGGCTGCAAAAGCACCTCACTGAGTACTGGCCAAACGGCGACTGGCTTAGGAGAAGCTTTGTCATCGGTTTTGGACTTCGACTGTCTATCTCTGTCTTTTTCTTTGCATTTTTTGTGAACTTCGGTAGTCAGATTGCTAACCAATGACATTTCAGGGTAATTAAATCTGGATCCAAAATATTTTAAAGCAAAAATATACCAATGCTTAATAGTGCGTTGGTTAAATCTAGCACAAAACCGACAGCAAGGCATGTTATGATCTGGGCCTAGGCAAGGAATACAGTACAAATGAAAATCTTTATGAGGTATTTGCTTCCCACAAGTAATGCAATTATTAACTTTTACTGACATCGGTAAGGAGCAAGAAAAAGTTTCCCCAATGGGGTACTTGGCTTTAGTTGAAGACTTCGGTTCTGAAACTCGAATGCGAAAATTTCAGGAGTCGGCCAACCGGCACTTGTGAATTGCTTCTGCTTCGGGCACCGTGTGGCAAGAAAGACTGAATAAAATGGCATCGGCTGCATGTTTTATACCCCCGACGACCTGACGTCATGGAAGAGGAGACAGCAACCAACGCAGGACCCAAGACTGTTATTCAGGCCGACTGAGGGCAACCTGCCAGCAGATTACCCAAATGTAATGACTGCAACAGTGAAACACGAAGAACATCCTTGTATTGGGGTAGGAAAGCCTTTTGTTGTACTGAATCTATCAGTGTGCCCAGAAAAAGACTCCTTGCCTGACACGGAGGTTGGACTTGTGGAGGTAGAGAGCAAGGCCTACCTTCTGGATGCAGTCCATGGTAATTTGCAGGACTGAAGTTCCAGGATGGATTTTTTCCTGGTTAAGGCAGTCATCCAGGTAAGGGCAAATGTAAACCCCTAAGGTTCTGCAATAGACAATGCCTGGACCTAAGCATTTGGTGAAAACTCTGTGAGCAGTGGTCAAGCCAAATGGTAAAGCACAGAATTGGTAGTGTAATCCTGCTGCCACAAACTGAAGATATTTCCTGCTCTCCTTTGTTATAAGAACATGAAGGTAGACCTCTTTCAGGTCAAGGGTAACCATATAAGCTCCCTGAAAGATCATAGGTTAAAGTTTTTGTAGGGTTAACATTTTGAATTTTGGAATGTGCAGTGCAGAAACTTGCTAAACTTTGACAAGTTTAAGTTTAAAACTGGTCTCCAGATGCCTTCCTTTCTTGGGAGCAGAGAGAAATCAACTAAAATCCAGTGCCCTCCTCTCCTGTAGGAAGTGGCTGAATGGATGCTTGTTGCAGAAGTTAGTTGGTGGAGGGGGGGGGGTGTCAGTCTTTCGGGAGCTTTGGTAACCCCCAAGAAGTTTTTCACCCTGAACTATTTTAACCTTTTTCTATGACATTTAAGACCCACTAATCCCCAGTGATGAGTTTGCACTGCTATATAAAGCAGCAGAGGGACGCCCTGCTAGAGGAAGGAGAGGGCTCACGGACAGGGAAGCTTGTTGTGCACAGTCATAAGTGCTCTCTGGGGGGGGGGGGGATAGAGGGTCCTTCAATCCCAAAGATCTACAGCATTGTTCAGATCTCCACCTTCTACTTTGTCTTGGTCTCTTACCTGGGGGAGGTCCCCCTTTTTCTTGCTTTGGAGGCAGAGGCCAAGATTTAGAGGGATAATTCCTGTGACAGCTAGGTCTGGGAGACAAAATTACTTTACAGTTTTGATACATTTCCCCTTTTTGTCCAATTTCTCAAAGACTTTCTCAGCAGGGGGACCAAAGAGGAACTCCTTATCCAGTGAGGCAGCCAGGAGTTTGGACCTTCACTTGGTCTGAAACAGGCAGAGTTATCAGCTAGGTTTGTCAAAAAGTAACAGAATATATAGCAGCTGCTTTACATGATTCATCCAATGCATCATAGCCACATTTCAGAGAATGAGTGGATACCTGGAGTGCCATCTCCTGTATGTCCCTCTGTAGGATCTTGTCTGCAATACCTCTGCTGCAACAACAATCTCACCTTCTAAGGACTCCAAGTACTTTAACATGTGAAAGTAGTAGTCAACAGCCCTCACAGCCAGGGTACCGGATATGTAGGTCTTTTTGCCAAATCTAACAGTCTGTTCTCTAGGTCATTAGCCAAAGGGCACCCTTGGTGGTTCAGTAAACACTACTAAGAGATCTGCTTAGGAGTTCTTGTAAGGGCACTTGCAGGTGTCAATCACTCTATAAAAATGATCTGGCTTTCTAGGGACAGGTGGAAGGAAGTCAGGGTGCAAACATATCATTAAAGACATCATCTGGAAATATATGAACATGGGGAACAGTTGGTGGGCTTGGGTAGACTTTGTAATGGGTTTGGGCCTGAGAAAATCCTTTACTCTCCCAAGCAAATGCCTCCATGTTATGCAAAGTATCCGCAAAGGATAAAGCCTTAAGGGGAGAAACAGAATAGAGGTTGTCAGAGTCTGACTTTGGGAAAATTTGAGGAAGGAGGTGTACAGTATAAAACAACTTCTAATCTATGGATTCTGAGAAATCTGTCTCCTCCCAAACATACAACTTCCTTCTACCAGGAGAAGCATCAGAAACAGATACCCATAGCTGGCTGGACTCCCTGGGACTTCATAAAAACCATGAAATCCAGCACCAGCTTAGCATTCCCTGTGCCCCAACCTGGGTTGATGCACTTGAAGACTGGGGCATACACTGGGACAAGCTAACCAGTTTCTCTGGTTTGGGGGTCCAAGGTTTGAAACCAAAGTCTCGGAATTTGGGCAAGCGACAGTCACCTTCATCTTGCTCCCTGAAATTTCTGCACACTTTACTACCGAAGAAGAAGTAAAGCACTCTCCCTCGGTCTGCAAAGCGACTTCAGCCCCTACTGATGTCAGTGTGGAAGTAGTCATACTAGAGTGACCTTGACCTTTTATAATGGCAGTCTCCCAGGGATTTGCATTAGGGGTCTCAGGCTTAGTGGTTGCTGGACCAGGAGACTGCAAAGGCACTTTACCAGAGTTGTCAGCTGACCTGACTGTTGACACAGAGGATTCTTAGTCATCTGCAATATCCTTCTTCATTTTCTTATCTTTTTGTTTCTTGAGCAAGGAACTGGCTGAAGCAAAGGCATGCAAAGAAGTGGGTCAAGCTGGGTCCAAGGAATCCATGTAGGCTGCAAGGACCTCAGCCCTGTGTTTAAGGATTTTTGGGCAATACCTAACACAATTCTGACAACCAGAAATGTCATGCTGAGGCCCCAAACACAGCAAAAAAAAAAAAATGGAAATCTCTATGCAGGATCTGCTTGCTACACTTCAAGTGGTTATTGACCTTTTTAAACATTAATTAGAAGAAAATGGTCCCAATGGCGTACTTATCTGAAGGAGGTTGTTGGTAATTCTAGAAAAATGAGCCAAATGATGGACTGATAGATCATTTGATAAACACAGTAGCGCATCAGACTGCACAGCTAAAAAGAACTGAAAATGACATTTACTGATGTGTCTCATACTCTGATGTCAGTACTCGGACATCCATTGGCTGGGGATAATGCAAAGACTCTGGGAATCAGCCCAGTCACAGGTTTCTATATGGCAGGAAGACCCAATAATCAGTACTGCAACAATGACTACAAAGAATATCAACATTTAAACTTTTGACATCAGAGTTGTCAATGCCAATGGCTGTGGTCCCAAGTTAGAAACAACAAATGATGCAGACAGTTCTCCAGGTGAATATATCAACAACTCCTGAATTAATTATTGTCTCCTTGAGACCAGTGATGGAATTGGAGGTCGGTGAAAAAACGGATGATCTTACACATAACAGAAGGACAAAATAAAGAGCATTTATGTGCCCTAAAACCATTGTGGCAAAGCCAGCAGACATCATTTGCTGCACTCTAATGAAGGGGCACACAAACTTGTTGCAGTCAATTTGTGGTAGAAGGCTAGAGATGGACCTGTATCATGCGGTCAGTTTTCTCAAACCCAAAGCAAGAGACCTACTGATCGGTTAGAAACGTCAAGGCAAAGGTTCTCAGAAGTTTACTGGGAGACTTTAACAGTAACAGACTAGCTAAGAAATTACATCAAAAAAGACTAAGCAGAAAACATATCATTAACTTTGGTCTGGGGGGGGGGGGGGGGCTGGGGACCTGAAGACATCTGTCTATGCTTTTCAGCTGTATGACTGATTCTTTTTATGTCCGGGAGAATCAACATCCACTTGTTTGGCCCTAGAGATCCATGGAATCAGCTCTGAAGAAGTTGTTTTCCAGGTTGAAGCTCCACCGGAACAGACACAAACTCACTCTCGATTTCACACAATTTCTTTCTTTCTCAATATATTCGAGGTGAAGCACTTACAAATGTCACACAATCAAAATGATCTTCTCCAAAAAGATACAGGCAAACAGGGCAATTGTTTTACAGCAATATGCTAACACCACAGTAACCTTTCTAAAACGAACCACCACACAACAGCAAGCAGTTGACATTACAGCTGTTAACTCTAACAAATTCACATAACTGATAAGAGCTAAAATAAGAGAACAGTAAGGTGAAGAAAAATATTTAAAGCCTAGGGAAGGAAACAACAGACGAAAAAACTGACCAAAATAATGAAAAAGGCAGCTGAGTGATGAGATTTTGGATCATTAACTGAAGGAAGCTAAAATAAGGTGAAGTGCAGGCAAAAGAATGACTTTTTTTAAATACACCACAAAAACGACTTTAGATCTGTTTCTCAGATGTGGCCAAAATACATGGCATATGAGGCCTAAGAGAATGGTTTGCACAGCATCATGGATAAGACGTGAGGGGTTAGAATTTGGAAACGTTTCAATTGCTAGCCAAGTGTCACCCTACTCACATCTCTCTCTGGTCTACAGTACTGACCAAATGCACTTTAGAGGGACGGATTCCTGTCCCAGAGACTTCCTATACTCTGGAACAAGCTACCCATCTGTGTCAAGCAACGTTCCTCATTAGCACTCTTCAAGAAAAATCTTGATGAGTGGATGGGAAATAGGAAATACACCCCAGGGATCAATTCTGCGTCTCTGCTGGACAGTGGCACAAGAAAATAACTTTCTTGGGTGGCGTAAGCTATGGTACCTTGCTGGCTAGACTTGCGTAGGCCTTTGGGCCAATAGCCTAGTACCTACCTATGAACCAATGAACCATCACATTTTTGTACAGTATAGTTTAAGATTATGCAGATTCCTCTCATCACATGGCCATGCAAATTTCAGTGAGCTCTTAATTAAGAGGTGATAAATGGAACATGAAGGGATACTTTACTGTAGGTTTATAGGTTCATAGTAGGTGCAGCCAGTCTCGACCCATGAGCACCATCAACCATGGTAATGTACTTAGCCCACTAAGCCACGACAGCCACCAGATAAAATGAGTTTACATTCTCTCAGCAAAATTGTAAAAGCTTACAAACTGGAAGCATCAATAAAACGTGACTAGTTGCAGGTTTTACTCTGATTACACCTTTATTTATTAGGTCCTACATGTAAACCTAGTTGCTCAGCAAAGTTACTTATACTTTACTGCATATTTTGCTTGTTCTTTATATCTAGATAAAAACACTAACCATCTTCCAATTAGTTATACTGGTTGAAAATATGCTTTAGTCCTGCTATACGACTGGTCATTAAATGTCCAATGTACAGTGGCATCTATATCCTTCTACTCCTTTATATCCTCCTTTGCTTCATTACTTTACATATAAACTGACCTAATAAAGCCAAACTTCACAAGAAATTCAGGACTGCCATATTACACATTATAAATCTCCCAAACATGCACAGGGTATATAACTCATGAAGAATTATCATAGCCTGATTCCTGGGAGTACCGCGGATTTTTGTACAAGACATTCTCTATGCACTACAGATAAAAGTTTCTCCTTTTCCCAAACAGCAAGATCCCCTTTAAGCAATGGCAATCACATCAGGAAAAGGTACACTCTGAAAATGTACCAACTACCATATGGCCATACTTCGACATTTGTGATTAACCATCACTTTCTGCTACATGATTTGAACTAAACAAAATATTAAACCAAGATCAGCAGCAGATGGGTCATCAGACAACAGTCTTCCAGCTCAGAAAGCATTACAAATGTTACCTCGCACCATGTTCCCTACATGTTTTGAAATGGAAGTCTTAACTGGCATTATGATCTTGAACCATCACAAAAGAACCGTCAATGAGTTTCCTTTATATAAAATTATACAAAGTCGCCATCTCCTGGGCCAGCTAAGAACTGCTGCATACAAAGACAGCTTTTAAACTAAAATGGTTTTAGATACAGTGGCCCAAGTATAAAGCCTAGAGAACTGATCTACAAAATATCAAATAGCTTATGCTGAAACACATCTACGCACAGTATTTCACTCTAACATCATACATTACTTTTGCATCCTAAAGGTAATACTGAACTTCACTCAGTTAACTAAATTTACTAAAGTTGAAAAGATTACTAAAGTTGAAAAGTATCTATGCATGTGTACTCGGGAAGGGTGGAGGGGGAAGAAAAGCTAATGAAATTTACCAGCACCTTACTGGAAGTTTAACATCGCCTTTTTACTTACTGGCCACATCTTATTTCTCTTTGTTCCCCTGCCCTGCAGTCAGTACCCACTACAATTTCAAGATCTTTTAATAGTTTCAGAAGATGGTGATACAAATACAGAAGTTCCTTCCTTCTCAGTGAGTACATTCCAAAACGGAATCATCATCCCTGCTCTGTACTCTTGAAGGTTAAAGTTAATATTTTCATGCTCCTGTCACAAAACTGTCAATGTGGGAACCTTGTTGGCTAGGCTTACTTCAGTACCTACCAATGAACCTCTGAACTAACTTGCTGAACAGCATATTTAAAAAAAGACTTTAGAACATGCTGCCATAAAGACAGGAACTCCATCTACTCCACCAAAACCACTCTGGGGAAAAATAGCTTATCAGATGCAACGCTGATTAATAGGACTCCGTTGGTTTTCCTTTTTTTGGGGGGGTGGATGGGAATTGAGGTTAATCAGAAACTAAAGGCTGACAGCTAATAAAGTTAAATTCTGGAGATGAAGCAGACCGCAAGAGGTTATAAAGACACAGTAGTACATAAAGCTTGCTACAAATGTAATGACATATCTACATTCTCTGAAAATTCCTATCAACTAAACCTGGTTTTATAAATTTATCCAGGTGACTCAAGGAACACCGAGGACTTGTTAATTACTGAAGTTGCAGGCATTAGGATCCCTTCCCTTTATATTGTGTGCTGCACATACTACAAAATTTTGAGGGGAGGTAAGTTTGTACTCAAAATATATTGAAACATTATTACAATTAAGTGCTAAAAGTAAATGCAGCCTGAATGGTTTTGCTGTTTTTGCCTTCTAAATATGAAGCACAACAATAGAACAGGCTCACCAACTGTCAACTGGCTTACAAGCAGAACACACACACTCAAATTGGGTGACTCCACATCAACCAACAGACCTGCTACCAGCAGGGTGCAACAGGGGTCCGTGCTGGGCCCCCTACTGTTTGGTGTATACTTCTCAGACGTTCAGGTCAAAACTAAGGGGTTGTAGCTGACCAGGTTTGCAGACAACTGCAAACTAGATGCAATTATTGAATCCCCAAATGTCAGTCTACTCCAGGAGGGTTCATGCTGTACAAAAAAACGTATCAAAAGGAAGGTGCCGGCTGCACAAGTAAACAAACAAAAAGCACCAGTTCCACAACGATAAGGCTCAAAATAAAAGTAGAGGTTTATTAGGGCTCCTGCCAAACTCAGTAGACACAATACAATACGCTGTGTAAAATCACATCAAACGTTTCGTCAAGCCTTCTTCAGATAATACAAACACATAAAGCTACTTGTCAGTTGTTTAAATACATTTGAATATAATTGAATCAACCCATACAACCAATGAGATAAAAGGATTAATTAAGTACTTAATGATAAATTTAATAAAAGTGATAAAGTGCCATTTACAGTGCCAAAGTATAACTATAAAACCTATTTGCTAAATGAATAAGCCATATATATTGTCAATTTTAGTAAATGCTTATTTGAATCTCATTCAAAGTTAAAATTGAGAGTTAACAACCTCATTCATTAAAAATTATAAATTAAAAATTAAAAAACCTTCCTTTAAGTTACAAGCTGTTAAGTGAACAATACTACACTCTACTGGTCAGAATTGATATTGCAACTTCAAGTGTTTAAAAGGAATAAGCAGAAAAAATACATGTATAATATAATTTAAAAACTTTTTCTTAAAAATACTTCTAAAATTAACATATCATAATTTAGCTGCCCTTAATTTTAAAACAGGTGCTAAGGACACCATGTCATTAATCCCTGGATATTTATTTGATTCCAGGGTAATCTGCCAAAATAATTCCCTGTACTCCAGTAATGTTTCCCACATTCCCCCTCTCGGGTCAGTGGGTACCACTTCAACCACAAAAAATTCAAAACTAGAACCTTTACAGGTTAATGTGTGTTTGTACAGGGAATTATTGGCGCATGATGTTCTGATATCATATACATGTTCGTAAATCCTTTGTTTAACTCTTCTTTCGCTTTTACCCACATAAAAAGCATTACAGTTTTTACACAAGGCGATGTAAATAATCCCTTTTGTATTACAGTTAACAAAGGATTCACATAGTAAAGTTTTGTTCCTTGCTACTAAATGGCAGCTGTTTCCTACTTTTAAATATGAACAATACCTACAGGCACCACATTTAAAAACCCCAACTTTCTTCTTCTTTTTATCAGTGATTCCTTTACAACCAGTCTCTATAATTCCTTTTATATTGTTACCTTTCTTATAAATAAATTTAATTTTATGTTCAAAAATCTGACCTAGGTCCGATACTTTGGAAAAGTTATCCCATTCCTTTTCAAATATTTTCTTCACTATACTAGATTGACCATCGTAGGTGGTGATGAGACCTGAAACAAACCCATCGTTTGGGTCACCGTCCAGATGTGTTCCCGCTACTACTTCTGACTTACCAAGTATAGGTGCAAATCTAGTTTTTCTCCCTCCAGGACTTCGTTCTTAATGTCCTCAAATAATACATGTGGGTATCCTCTTTGTGTAAACATCTTGTACAAGTTTTCACATTCTCTCCTAAAAGTTTCATCATCTGAGGTCATTCTACATATTCGGACTAGTTGCCCTTTCAACACACTTTTTTCTGGTGAAACGGGTGGGAACTGGAGAAATGCAAGTAAGTATTTGAAAATGTCTCCTTTCTATGTACCTTTGAAACAAATAGATCATTTGCTTTGGTAATGTTAACATCCAGGTAACATAACACACCGGTGTCAAAATTCATTGTGAACTGGAGAAAGTGTGTGGTCTCATTGATGTATTCAACAAATATATCAAAATCATCCTTTGTACCTTTCCAGAAAAAACACAAATCGTCAAGGAATCTACAATACAAGGTCCACTTGTCAAGAAACCTAGGAATCAAGATGTATTTGTTCTCCCAGTATGCCATAATAATGTTTGCATATGTAGGTGCACAGTGAGACCCCATGGCCACCCCTTTCGTCTGCCTGAAATATTCACCTTCAAAGAATAGAAAATTGTACTTTAAAACAACTTCCATAAAAACTAAAATAGTGGTAAATTCATTTTGGGAAATACTCCTTAAAGGTAACAACATCTCTTCAAACCACCTTAAGCCAGTTTCATGTGGGATACTAGTAAATAGATCTACAACGTCCAATGTGGCAAATCCTGTTGTATCCTTATACATAGAAGTTTCTATTTTCCTAAGAAAATCCCATGAGTCTTTTAAAATGTTCTTGTTCTCATTTACCAAGTGTTTAATTTTCACATCAATATATTTAGCAAGGGGTGCAGTTATAGATCCTTCAGAGGAGACAATAGCTCTAAGAGGTGGGTCGTTTAGATCTTTGTGCACCTTCGGAATCCCAAAGATGCAAGGTATTTTAGGTTTTGATACCGTCAGAAAATTAAAGGTTTTTTGGTCAATAGATCCCTCTAGTAGTAGGTCCTGCAATATTCCCCTTATCCTACTATATGCAATGTGTATTTCATTCAAAGAGGTCCTACTATATTTGTCTGTGTTGTTCAAAATATTTAACATTTTTCCTTCATACACAAAACGATCCATGAAAACAACGCCCCCACCTTTGTCAGGTTTCATAACCCTGATAGATCTATCCTTGCTCACAGTTTCCAAAATTTTCTCTTCGTTGTCAGATAAATTAGGACGGACGTAGTGCTGTGATAAAGACTTCCTCAATTCATGTTCAATTTTTAATTCAAAGTTTCTTAACTGGGGGTGTAAAGGGGGGTTAAATGTACTCTTACGTCTTAGTTCATCACATGTGCCTGTAGTACTGTTACCCTTAAAAAATATTTCCAAGTTTTTCTTTCTGGTAAAGAGTTTTATATCCACTAGTAGTTTGAACAAATTAGTCCTGCGTTGTGGTATAAACCCAAAACCTTTTGAAAAAACTTCAAAATGTGTGGTAGTGAGTGTAGTGTTTGAGTAATTAAATATGTTAAAATCATTGTATGTCCATTTTTTACCTTCATTCAATATCCCTAGTAGCGGTTCCACTGTTCGTGCCTCCAAGATGGGTGCCCCCCCCTCCGTGTGTAGTTTTTTGAATTGTAATCTACAGGGTCCTTCTGCATCAATCTCTCAGATCTACGTAAGGGGGGAAACTCTTCTACATCAATGTCATCGTCTATATGTGTAGGACTGCTTGGTAATACATCTTGCTCATTTTCATTTTGCAAATCTAAATTAACCCTCTTATTCCAAAACTTAGGTTTAGGGTATTGTACCTTATTTTTATATTCATACATGTCTCTCTCAATTTTACCAAATTTCCTATTCTGTACTTCTATACAATGAGATTCAATGTCTTTAAGCAATGTTTTATACTTAACTTTGTTTTCTTCCACAGTGAACAAAAGATCATTAATAACTGCCTTGTTAATTTCTTCTATTGTGTTAGACAGTTTAGACATTTCATTTTCATTATTTAAAATTATGGCCTCCATAATCGCAAAACCACAATTATCAAATGCTTTTAACAAGTTGTTATAAAATTCAGTTCCTTCGTGTACATTATTTGGGTACTTGCTTACCCGTAAACCTTTAGGCACTATTTCTAATTTTAAACAGTGCCTAAGGTATGCATTGTCCATCTCAAACATCTCAACATGATATCAGAACATCATGCGCCAATAATTCCCTGTACAAACACACATTAACCTGTAAAGGTTCTAGTTTTGAATTTTTTGTGGTTGAAGTGGTACCCACTGACCCGAGAGGGGGAATGTGGGAAACATTACTGGAGTACAGGGAATTATTTTGGCAGATTACCCTGGAATCAAATAAATATCCAGGGATTAATGACATGGTGTCCTTAGCACCTGTTTTAAAATTAAGGGCAGCTAAATTATGATATGTTAATTTTAGAAGTATTTTTAAGAAAAAGTTTTTAAATCATATTATACATGTATTTTTTCTGCTTATTCCTTTTAAACACTTGAAGTTGCAATATCAATTCTGACCAGTAGAGTGTAGTATTGTTTACTTAACAGCTTGTAACTTAAAGGAAGGTTTTTTAATTTTTAATTTATAATTTTTAATGAATGAGGTTGTTAACTCTCAATTTTAACTTTGAATGAGATTCAAATAAGCATTTACTAAAATTGACAATATATATGGCTTATTCATTTAGCAAATAGGTTTTATAGTTATACTTTGGCACTGTAAATGGCACTTTATCACTTTTATTAAATTTATCATTAAGTACTTAATTAATCCTTTTATCTCATTGGTTGTATGGGTTGATTCAATTATATTCAAATGTATTTAAACAACTGACAAGTAGCTTTATGTGTTTGTATTATCTGAAGAAGGCTTGACGAAACGTTTGATGTGATTTTACACAGCGTATTGTATTGTGTCTACTGAGTTTGGCAGGAGCCCTAATAAACCTCTACTTTATTTTGAGCCTTATCGTTGTGGAACTGGTGCTTTTTGTTTGTTTACTCCAGGAGGGTCTCACATAGACCAATGATTAGTGTATCGGTCACAGTCGCAAACTGAATGCAAAGAAATGCATCATCATTCAGCACAAACAATATCCCCCTCGTGCCATCAAAACAACAACAAATCCCTAAGTACCCATGAAGAGGTAAGGGACCTGGGAACACAAGTTGACTGTGACCTTAACTTCGACCACCATGCATCTGCCATAGTAAAGAAAGCTTTCTACATAGCACATTTGATTAGTAAAGGCATTGCCTCATGAGCAAAAGTTATAACCCCCCATACTCTGCACTTAACCAGCCTATAATCGAGTACAACCGCCTGTTTGGCATGTACCATACTAAGCACCTATAGCAACTGGAGAAACCTCAGAGGTTTCTAACAAAAAAAAAAAAAATCAAGGGGCTCCAGCATGTGCCTTGCACAGACTGACTAAAGTCCCTGTCACTATAGTTTGCATCTTATAGACTTCTTGGGGAAGATTTATGCCTGGCCTGCAGAGCAATCCAACACCCAAATCTAATGAACTTGCTGCATATCTGTAAATCAAATGGGACTAGGGCTACACATTCCAGGGACCTAAATATGACCTGCAACTTAAATAGGACATGCTGGAGGGACTGATTCATCTCCCGACTGAGCTGTCTTTGGAACAAACAGGCCACCAATTCATGTGAAACAGAGCACCTCTATGAGGTAGATGGATAGAGCTCACTACCCCCCTGGACATGGGCAGTCATCACTAAATGCAATCTTGCATATTGATTAGCATTTCTATGATACTGCATTGTGATGAAACATCTAGGTTTAAAATGACCTTCGGGTCGACAGCTTAGTAATTTCCTACGGGTCCTATGAAATCTTGACTCATTTCATTGCAGAGTCCTGAGAAACCAAAACACAGACCAAAAAGACAGGAGAAAAGCAAATATTGAACATTACTATAATCCTTTAAACCCCCCCCCCCCCATTCCCAAACTAGTATAGAATTCCAAAATTGCCATACCTCAGAGAAAAGGAAATTTTCTGAAAAATGGCAATCTCTAACTTAATTATATGCAAGTTCAGATTTTGGGCCATTCAGTCACCATATGTCAGAACTCCGCAATAAGAGTCCCAAAATTTTAAATGGTTACCAAAAGAACATCTGGATAGACAAGCACGAGTGTTGTATGACTAGAAGCAGCAGCCTCCTTGCAGCCTGTGAAAACTTTATCTACAAAGCAGTCAAAATGCAGAGGCATCAGCCATGTTAATTATGGAGGAGGGATCTTTTCCTACTAGATCAGTACATATTTAAGGGAGAAACTCTCACAGCAGTATAACAAATGGGCTTCTACCCACTGAAATCAGTCATTGCCTGACCTGTGTACCCCCCTTGCAGTCAAATTCTCCCTTGTGCTGTTTCGTCTCTGGTGTCCCTTGGCAAATACTCCATACAGATGCATCATTACTGCATGCCATTTTGAGTTCTAGCAAATTTCTAAATAAATTTAAACTTTAGTGGACAAAATGACTGATTAGTTAATTAGTACTGCTTAAGGTTCTAGCAATTTTGTTACACTGCTGCAGAGTCCTGCCTCAAAAGTACAGCTGTGTGATATATTACTGTAACAAAACTCTTCACCAGCAAGATTTTACAGCAGTAGATACCTCTTATGCAAACTTCTTTTGTTGATGTACTTTTAGCGTCTATATTAGATCAGCGAATGCTTAAAAAAGCGAACGCCGATTGATCGACCTTATGCAAGCGAAAGCTTACAATCTTGAACGGTCAGATCAACGATTTTTTTCCTAGGGGGAGGGGGGGGAAATCGCTGATCCAAAACACATACACACAACACAAGCACACCAAACAAACAGAAATCCACACACATACATCTAAAATCTGACACCTAACCCTACACTAAACTATGCACACTCTACTAAGTATCCACGTACCTTAAACCAAACCCAAACCCTAAGGTCCGTCACTATCGCACACTCACCTCACCCGCTCCCTAACCGTAACTCACCTAAACCCGCCCTAACCCTCACATCCATACAATCGCACACTTACCTGAATCCGACCAGTAACTTTCCACCACAGCACTGAAAATACCGAAGCAACAGAAATGGACAACCAAATTCTTTTTTATAGCTTACTTTCTGAAAATCTTGTAGTTATTTCTTGTATACAGTTAAAATTCTTTGTTTAGAGCATTTATCGTTTCACAGATGATTACTAGGCTAACAGCACAAGAGCCCTTAAACGCCTAGCCATATTTATCCTAAAATACCCCAATTATCAATACTTAAGACGAGCGAAGTGTGCAGGATGGCTGCATATTGATCAACAGCTTAATTTCGGGGCTCCCAGTGTAAAAACAGAAACTGAGGGGGGGGGGGAAGGCCAACTAAGTTGTCAGCTTGGGTAAAAATTAAAGTTACTGGCTAATGAGTACAATTACTGGATGCTAGCAAAGAATAAGAAATACGAAAAATATCAAAGAAAGTCAACCAGAAAAGGTCAAGATAATACAATGGCTGGGAAGAATCCTGCAGATGTTCAGCAAAAAGTAGTTCAAGCTTGAGCTTTGGTACAAGAGATGGCTTCCAGTAATTTAGATAGAGGAAAATTTACTCAGAGGTGACTAAAACAAAACATTGAAGGAATAGATCAACCCAAATAACAAAAAACTGGGAATACAGAAGCTTTAACTAGCTACTCAGATGAACTGATAAAACTGCAAAAAAATCAGACAGAGCACACAGTGAAAATCTGAGATTTTTTGCTGTACCACTGAAACTTAAAGGAACAGCTTGTATCAATTTTAAGAAAGCACACAAGTGACTGAATTGGTGTTCCACAGCAGGATTTCTTAACCTCAAGGGCACATCGATTGTATGATCCAAACCTGGCCACAAGAAAGCAGCCAAAACTAATATTAGCAAAGATAAAAATCACACCAGCTGAAAGAGCGGATTCTGACAAAAATGGCAGACAGGAAAAGTATTAAAACATCGAGACAATGATTACTCACTATACACTAGACTGAGAAAAAGCAGTTAAGTCTTACCAGAACGTTCCAACTGTGTTGTAGATCTTTGTTCATTCATTACAGATAGGACCTCTGTTCCGTCCTCAGAACCGATACGACTGTTTCCCAGCTCGCACAAGCCACAAACTCTCAGCTAAGAACTTACCCACAATGCCCATCTCCTAGTTACTCCAGATCGAGGTTTGCCCGCCCTAGATAAAAGATGTAATAGAAAAAATAGTAGGAGGCTGTGTCCGAGCAAATACCCTAACCAGGAGTTCCTAAAGTCCACCAGGAGTCCAGGCAGGGGGAAGGAAGGCGGGAAGTAATGAATGAACAAAGATCTACAACACAGATGGAACGTTATGGTAAGACATAACTTCTTTATCTGATGTTGTAAATCTTTGTTTATTCATTACAGATAGGACCGCGTGCCCAGCTACTGGAGTCCTGGGTGGCCCTAAGGAAGGATATTCTTGAGCACCATAGAACCAAAAGATGCTTGTCCCCTGGAGGTCAAATCCAATTTGTAACGGGATATAAAGGTATGAGGTCTTGACATAGTGGCTGCTGCATATATCATCCATAGAGGCTCTGGAATGAAAAGCTACAGAAGTAACCATAGATCTGGTAGAATGAGCCTTTATTCTGGAAGGTAAGGATAGCTTATTCTGTTGGTAGATAAAGGTGATGACATTTCTAAGCCAAGAGGATAAAGTCACTTTGGAAACATGTTTACCCAAACTGGGTCCTGCAAAGGCCACAAACAACTAATCTGTTTTCCTGAAAGATTTAGTCCTGTCCAAATAACAGCAAAGCTGCCGGTGCACATCAAGAGTGTGCAAAGGTACTCCCCTCTATTAGAATGCCATGGGAAGAAAACCGGCAGGTCAATAGATTGGTTAATAGAAAAGCCAGAAATGACTTTGGACAAGAAAGAAGGGTCAGTATGAAGGGACACCCTATCCATGTGGAAGATCAAGTAAGGAATCTTGACACTCAAGGCCTGCAGCTCAGATACTCTTCTCGCTGAGGTGAGTGCTGCTAGAAGTATGGTTTTCCATGACAAAAATTTCAAATCACATGAATCAAAGGGCTCGAAGGGAGAAAGTACAGTTGTGTACACTTACCATAAATGTAGGATGTTGGAGAGTATTCACTGTTGCAGTCATTACATTTAGGTTATCTGCTTGCAGGTAGCACTCAGCCGGCCTGATTATCAAAGTCTTGGTCCTGTGTCGGTTGCTGTCTCTTCTTCCATGACGTCAGGGGTATAAAGCATGCAGCCGATGCCATTACATCAGATTTTCTTGCTCCAGATGTCAGGTGCCCCCCATAATGGGAAGCAATTATATACAAGGTTACACCTCCAACAAACAGCAAATACATGAGAAAGCTTAAATACAGTAAACAAGAAGAGAGGTATAGCCAATAAAAGTCATGGGGGGCTGGAGGGAGGGTAACCAGGACTGCAACAGTGAATACACTCCAACATCTACATTTATGCTAAGTGTACACAACTGTACTCATTTTCTTTGTGTTTCACTGTTGCAGTCATTACATTTGGGTAGATTCCCAAAGCTAAGGAAGGGAGGAGGCAATTAGAGAGCATTAGGACCAGCTATTAGGCCCTGCAAGACTGCAGTGGCAAAACCAGCTCTGGATTTAGAAAACATTGGCAAGTGGTAATGCTTGGTGAAGGTATGTACAGAACTCCAGGAGCAGCTTCTAGAATGTCCCTGGTAGGAACACCTCTGAGAAAGGCTGTGGAAGTAGCTGCAGCCCTGGTGGAATGTGATCTTATCCCCTATGGGGTAGTTTTCCATGGTGTGGTGCTTATAGCAGAAATGAATGCAATGGCCGAGCCACTTAGAAATTATTTGCTTTGAAATGGCCTTCCTCTCTGCCCCTGCAGCAAATCCATCTAGCAGCTGTTCAGTTTTCCTGAGAGGCTTAGTCCTGTTAAAATAAAATCTAAGTTGTCTGTGCATGTCCAGAGTGCAGTATTCGTTCTCCTTTGTTCTGTGGATTAGAAAAGAAGGTTGGCAAATGAATGGCCTAACTAACGGCCACACTGGATACCACCTTAGGCATAAAGGAAGGATTGGTCCTCAGGGACACCCTGTCCGCATGGAAGATGATGAAGGGCTCCGCTGCCATGAGGGACTGTAATTCAGACACTCTTCTTGGTGAAGTGATGGCTAGAAGGAAGGGTGTTTTCCAAGAAAGGAATTTCAACTCTGCAGTTGCAGCTGGCTCAAAAGGAGGTAGAGTGAGCTTTTTCAATACAAAGTTAAAGGTCCTAAGCTGGAGCAGAGGCTCTCCTGGGTGGTCTTAAATTTTTGGCCCCTCTGAGGAATTCTTTCAGCAGGGGGTGAGAGAAGATGGGTGGCTCAGTATTATAATGTGCTGAAATGGCTGAGTCATGAATTTTAACAGAAGAGAAGGAAAGGCTCTTGTGAAGCATCTCTGTTAAGTATTGAAGAATATGCAGTAAGCTGGGCACTGTTGCGCCCATCCCTTGAGTTTGGCTCCAGGAACAGTATCTTTTCCACTTTTCAGCATAGGATTTTCTAGTACTAGGCCTCCTTGCCTCCAGAATGACATCCAGCACTTGCTTACTGAGGGATGGTATTGGAGAGCTCAAGTAATTAGCCAGGCTGCAAGGTTCAGGGTTTGAAGCTGGGGGTGCAGAATCTGGCCCTCCTGCTGGGACAGCAGGGAAGGGGTCTGAGGCAGGTGCCATGGTTCCAGCAGTGACATACTGCGCAAGAGGGGGTACCAGTGTTGGCGTGGCCAGTCTGGTGCAATGAGTATTGTCCTTGGTTGTCCTGTTTGATCTTTAGTATAACTTTCGAGAGGAGAGGCAGAGGGGGAAAGGCATGAACTGAGAGGCTTTCCCAGGGGAAGGACAGGGCATCCGCTTTCCAAGCTTGTCTGTGGGGAGTCCTTGTGCAGAATTTGTCCACTTGGTAGTTCTGAGGGGAGGCAAACAGGTCTATCTCTGGGCTCCCCCATTTGTTTTCTCAAAATGTTGAATATCTTTGGTTCCAGTTTCCACTCATGTGGGTCCATGAGATTTCTGCTAAAGTCATCTGTCAGTGAATTTAGCTTGCCTGACAGGAATTGAGCTTGTAGATGCACTTGGTAGCTCAAGGCTGTGTTCCACAGAGCCATGGCTAGTCTGCAGAGAGGGTATGAGTGGGTTCCCCCCTGCTTGTTTATGTACCACATAACAGTGGTGTTGTCTGTCTTTACTAATAATTGTCCTGGAAGAATTTGGTCCTTAAAGGCTGTCCGAGAATTCTGTACAGCTAACATTTCTTTTTGATTGATATGCAGGTGCATTTGACTCTGGTTTCATTTGTCCTGAATGTACTGCCCTGCCAAGTGAGCCCTCCATGCATAGTCTGATGCGTCTGTTAGGGGTTGGGTGGCAGGGGGTAGAGTGAATGGCAATCCCTTGTTGTAGTAGCAGGCCTCTGCCCACCAAAGGAACTCTGTCTTTATACAAGGAATGATGGGAATCATTGATTCCAGGTCCTGAGAATGTTGACACCATAGGCTTTTTAGATACCATTGTAGTTTTCTCATATGCAGTCTTGCATATGGAATTAGTTGGATGCAAGAGGCCATGAACCCCAGGGCTTGCAGTATTTTCCTTGCAGATAGCTGGGTCTGTGTGGCCAGTAGTCTGAAGTAGGCTGTCAAATAAACTGGTTTCTCTGGTGTGAGGTAGGCCATCTGGGAAGTTGTGTTCAAGCTTGCTCCCAGGAATACAATTTGTTGGCAGGGTACTAGGTGGGATTTCTTTTTGTTTATGGCGTACCCCAGTGAGGTTAGCGGTTTCTTTACAAATGCCAGATGATTTAATAGTATGTCCTGGCTTTCTGCCTGAATTAGACAATCATCCAGGTATGGGTATATTTGAATATTTATTTGCTTGCAGAATGCAATGACTGGAGCTAGGCACTTTGTGAATAGCCTGGGCGTAGTAGATAAGCCAAAGGGCAATGCAGAAAACTGAGTGTAGGTATTTTCCGCAAGATTCCCTTATTGGGATGTGCAGGTAAAGCTTCCTTTAAGTCCAATGTTGCCAATCGGGCATTTTTGCCTAGCATGGGAAGCAGCTGATGAAGAGTTAGCATTTTGAATTTTGGGATTACCGAAAAGGTGTTTAGGATAGACAGGTCCAGGATAGGACACCAGGAGTGGTCTTTTATGGGTACCAGGAAAAGTAGAGTAAAAACCTTGTCCCCATTCCTCTGCTGGGACAGGCTGAATAGCCCTGATACTTAGAAGAGAGAAAACCTGCTCTTGAGCCTCTGCTCACTGATTTGGGGGTAGGTCTGGCCAACCGTTTGGGGTTGGTAAGGTGTGGAAGAGGAATCTCTATCCTTGGGAAACTATATTTAAAACCTATTTGTCTTGGGTAATGAGTTCCCAGTTTTTTGAATGTAGGACGATATTTCCCCCTAAAGGAGCACTCAGTTGAGCAGGGCTTAAAAGGTTTAAGGTTAAGTCATTGTGACTGTTTACCATAGGGGGTGTCTTACTACTTCCAGCTTTGGAAGTGGGAGAGCCCCACTGCTTAGACCTGTGAGTACCTTGAGACTGTAGCCTAGGTGGTCTGCTGTTCCTGGGTTTGTACTGAGAAGGCCTGGAAGAGACAGGAAAGGACCAATTCTTAGAAGGCCAATGCCTACTAAATCTGGGAGGCTGTACTTACAAAAAATCTTTAACAGTTTGCATAGATTTAGCTTTTTCCTCCATCTTTTTAAGTACTACTTCTGCTTTGTTGCCACTGTGGCAGTCTTGGTTTAAGGGAGCATCCAGTAATTTAGCTTTAACATGATCTGGCAAAGTTTGCTCCTTAAGCCAAGCATGCCTTCTAAGAACAGACCCAGTGACAGCAGCCCTGCAAGATGCCTCTAAGGAGTCAAAACCACATTGCAAAGTATGTTTACCAACCTGTTCAGCAGAATGCATTAAACCCTGTAATTCTTTATTTTCAGCACAGTCAGGAATCAACATTTTCTGTTGAAGTAATCTAATAATATGCTGCTGATACTTTAACATATGAAAATGGCAGTTTAAGGCCCTAATGGCCAAAGTAGCTGAAGTGTATACCTTTGTACCCCATCTGGAATCTCTATCAGAGGTGGTAGGGTTTTTGGCAGTAGTAGCCTTAATGTCTTTGGGTCCCTGTGAAATGATCTCTGGTCCGCAGTAGGATTCTTAAAGAGGAACTTGTGCGAGTCGGGTAACCTGTAATACTCATCAGGTTTCCTGGGAGCTGGAGGTAAAGTGTCTGGGGCCAGGCTAGATTCCAAGGAGGCATCATCTACAATGTCCAGTACAGGAGGGATAGCTAAAGGCCTGTATTGAGGTAGGAGTAAGAATTCCTTAAGCCTCTTTTTGGAGTCAGAGTAATCCTGGCTTTCTCAGCAGAAATGCCCCCTAAGAGTGTGCAAAGTTTCACCAAAAGAAAAATCTTTTGAAGGGGAAGCAGAGGGTATGGAGTCCTCTGCATCAGAATCCTCATAAGTAGATAAGGGCAAATCCTGGTCATCAGAAGAAACAGAAATTTCAGAATCCTGAGCAGAAGAATCAGAAGGAAAATCAGTTCTAGGTCTCAGAGGGAGAAGACTGGCTTCCCCTAAATAATTAGAGTAATAAGGTCTTCAGCCATTCTTATCATTTGTTTTTTTTTTTTAGGTATATGGGCCTGACCATGCAGTTTGGGTTTTCTAGGCGTGGATCGAGTTTTAGGCCTTGAAGAAGAAGATGGCATCGGTTTGATATGCAAGTCAGTAGGCCTGAATACACCCTCAGAAGCCGGTGCCTGCACAGCGGCTCCAGACCCATCCAAGGTAGAGACATCCACAGGTTCCATAGTCAAAGCATCTCGTAGCATACCGGACTCCGAATGGGTCTCAGTAGAGGCCTGCGAATCTCAAGTAGCGGGTATCAGGGGCTGCGAAAGCGCCTCACTGAGTACCGGCGAACTGGTGACTAGCGTAACGAAAGCGTCGTCAGCAGCTTTGGACCTATGCGGTCTGTCTCTGTCTTTATCTTTACGTTTTTTCAGAATGTCGGTAGTCAGATGGCTTACTGAAGCCATCTCTGGATAATTAAACTGAGTACTGAAATAGTTTGATGCAAAAATGAACCGACGACGAATAGTTTGAAGATTGAATAAGGCACAAAACCAACAGCGAGGGACACCGTGGTCTAGGCCTAAACAAGGAATGCAATACAAATGAAAATCTTTATGAGGTATTTGCTTTCCACAAGTAATACAACTGTTAACTTTTACGGACATCAGTTTAGAGCAAGAAACAGGATCCCCAATGAGGTACTTAGCTTTTTTGAAGACTTTGGTTCTGAAACTTGAAAACAAAAATTTCAGGAGTCGGCGGACCGGCACTTGCGAACTGCTTCTGCTTTGGGCACCGCATGGCAAGAAAGACTGATGTAATGCGTCGGCTGCATGCTTTATACCCCCGACTACCTGATGTCCTGGAAGAAGAGAGAGCAACTGACGCAGGACCCAAGACTTTGATAATCAGGCCGGCTGAGGGCTACCTGCAAGCAGATAACGCAAATGCAATGACTGCAACAGTGAAACATGGGAGAACATCCTGTGAGAGAATGAAGCACCAGAGTCAAGTCCCAGGGTTCTAAGGGAGGCTTGACCGGAGGCTTAACATGTAATACTCCCTTCAAAAAGGTCTTGCGTAGGCGGTGTGATATAACTGAAGAGTTATCAAGACAATCATGAAAACTGGAGATAGCTGCTAAATGTACAGTTATCGTTGAAGCTGAGGCTCCTGCATGTAAAAAAAGAGTAGTCAGATATTGTAGGATCTTTTGAATAGGAAGAAAGAAAGGGTCTAAGTTCTGGTCTTTGGCCCAAATAGAGAACCTAGTCCATTTACTAGAATAAGCCTTTCTAGTGGAAGGTTTGTGTGAGGCCAGAAGAACTTCAAACAGGAGATGAGATGTCAGGCAGCCTGGCAATAGTTGGAAGTGGATGAACCAAGCTATGAGCTTGAGACTGTGCAGGTTCGGATGAATCAGTCCCAGAGGATGAGGTAACAGGTCCTGGGAATGATCCAGGATCCACGGGCTGTGAATCAGAGGAGACCAATCGTGCATTGGAGTATCCCTCTGTGGTTACCCCTGAGGGAAGATAAAGGCAAAATAGCTTCTGCACTTGTAGTTTAGAGGGGAAGCAAACAGGTCACAGCAAGGCTTGCCCCAATGTTGAAAGACCCGATCTGCTACTACAGGGTTGAGGGACCACTCGTGAGGCATCAGGATGTTCCTGCTCAGATTGTCCACAATAAGGTTGGAACTCCTGGGTATATGCGTTGCTATAAGTAAGCGAATGGAAACCATCACCCAGTGCCAAATCCTCATGGCTTCTCGACACAGGGGTAAGATCGGGTTCCGGTTTGCTTGGTGATATAGCAGACGACTGACATGTTGTCTGACTGGATTGCAATGGTCCCCGAGGGTAGGGATGCATGGAACGCTTGCAACTCTAAGAGAACTACCCTCAGTTCCAAGACATTTATGTGCAAGTTGGCCTTGATGGTGGGGGGGGGGGTCCAGGTGCCTTGGACAGTCTTCCCCTGGAAATACCACCCCAACCCTAAGAATGAAGCATCTGTGGTCACCGTGGCCGTGGGTTGGGGAAGACAGAATGGTTGACACCAAAGATTTGTTTGTGACTTCATCCACCACAGCATTTCTTCCTTGCAACGGTTTGTAAGGCATATCATGTGGTTGAGTGGGTGGGTTAACAACAACAATTGTACGGAAAGCAGCCACTGCAGGATTCACATGTGCAGTCTTGCCAGTGGTACTAACGTAATGGCAGCTGCCATGGAGCCCAAGAGATGCAATACAAGACGTGCTGGTACAAATGTGTGAGGAAGAAGGTTTTGGATTTGGTGTCTTATTTTCAAAAGCCTGTGAGGGGGGAGAGAAGCTAGACAGGATGTTGTGTTGAAGACCGCTCCAATAAATTCCAGTGTCTTCGTTAGGGACATCTGAGATTTGTCTTTGTTGATTGTCATCCCCAAACGGAGAGCAAGATTTGAGTGTAAGAGAGGCTGCTGACTAGTAGATTCCTGCTTGGACTGGGAAGGAGCCAGTCGTCTAGATAGGGAAACACCTGGAATCCATGTAGTCAAAGATGAGCTACCACAACTGCCATACATTTGGTGAACACTCCGGGGGGCTGTCAAGAGACTGAATGGCAGTGCCCTGAACTGGTAGTGATTGGCTCCCAGCTGGAAGCAGAGAAACCTCTGGGAGCGGTGATCCATCCTTATGTGGTAGTACGCATCCTGGAGGTCTATAGAGCACATCCAATTGTCCCACCCTAGGAAGGGAAGAATGGACTGTACTGTGACCATCCGGAATTTTTAAGGTTTGATAAATTTGTTCAGTAGGCTGAGATCCAGGATTGGTTTCCGGTCCCCTGTCTTTTTTGGCACTAAAAAGATCCTCGAGTAAAACCCGGATCCTGTCTGTTGGGACTGGTTCGATGACTCTTTCTCTTAGCAGCTTTTCTATTTCTAAGGCCGCTAAATCCCTCTGATTGGGTGGTACATCTGGGATTCATTTGACAGGTCTGGGAGTTAAATCGAATGGTATTTGGTAACCTCTGGATATTATTCTCTGCACCCAAGCATCGGTAGTAATAAGATGCCAGGCTGGTAGATGCAGAAAAAAACGACCCCCAATTGCTTCCAGAGGAGAGCTATTGGGCCGCTGCTCAAAGCGCTGGTAGGATCTGCCGGAGAAAGAATCTCTGGTGCCCTGGTTACACAGACCTCCTCTACCCCGAAAGGGGCATCTTCCATAACAGTTGCCCCCTCTGCCCCAGGGGGATTTGTTCACCACGAGTGTCACAAAAGGATCCTTGGGATTTCTTGAACCACATCTTTCCTCCCTTCTGGTTTCTGGAGTAGGACCTCTGGGGGTTGAAAAAGCATATGCCCACAGCAAACAAGGTCCTTCTGTCTTTCTCACTACGTGCAAGTGTGTCGCGTACCTTGGGTCCAAAAAGTGCAGATTCTTCGGCAGGTGCATTGATGAAGCAAGATTTAAAGGGGTCTGTGAAGTCACACATCCGCATCCAAGCATTACATCTCATGACAACACCAGATACGGCAGCTCGAGCTGCCCCCTCGGTGGTGTGATATATCAAACGCATTGGGGAGTTTGAGATGTATTCAAGGGTAGCTAGCTGTGAGGAGACAGTGTCGCGCACCTCATCAGACAGTACCCCCACCAAAGAGGAAGACATTTCAGAAATTAGGACTCTTTGGAGGCAATTAAAGTGTGCCAGATAGCTCAGTGACCGAATGGTAAAGGTCGCTGAAGCATAGGTCTGCTTTCCTAGTCTGTCCATGGTCTGGGACTCCCTGTTTAGAGGATGGACAGTGGAACTATCTTCTGCCAGTTCCCTCTTGGTGGCTGCCGCCACGACCATAGAATCAACTGTTAACTGCTTGGACCAGTGGGGCTGGTCTTCAGGTGTAGATAAAATTTTGTCTGGCCTCCAGGGGAACGTTGTCCGGGGCCTTCCAGGCATGCTGCACAATTAGTTTAACAAGGTCATCTGCTGGTGGAGTCACCCAGGAAGTAGATGGTCAGGCACGGAAAGCCTGCAGGAACACAGATTCCTCAGAAGAAGGGTTAGAGGACTTCCACTCCCCCCGCTGTTTTAGGATTTTGAGAATGTCTCTGAAAGAAACGTCATCTGGGGAGAATGTAGGGACCCTTCCCCTCATCACAATCGGTGTCTTCTGTGATAGATTCTTCCAGGGAATCGAGGTGCTTCCTCTTAGGTTCATAGGTTCATACTAGGCTATCTGCCCTAGGACAATTATAAGCCTAGCCCGATTCTGTATGGCTTACGCCACCCCTTGATTTGAGTATACTGTGCCCTTTTTAAGGTTTAGTTTACTGTGCCTCTGTCTAATAGTGACACGGGAGTAATCCCTGGGACAAACCTACGATCCCCCATCCACTTATCGAGATTCTTCTTGAAGAGATTCAGTGAGGTGCTCTGCCTCACATGAACTGGAATTCTATTCCAGAGCGAAGGGAGCCTCTGGGTTATGAACCTGTCCCTCCAGCAAGTTCTATTTATTTCTGTGCTGAGGTTCAAGTCCCTCGAGCGTGTGGCTCTAAGGGATTTAGATTTACTGAGGTGGAGCATGTCCATTAATTCTGGATTTGATATAGCTTTGTATGTCAGGCATAGATCGCCTCGAAGTAGGCGGTATGCAACTGAGTAGAGCTGGAGTTTTTTTAACTGAGCAGTATATGGCATCTGTTTGAGACCCTTGATCCTCTTGGTGAGATACTTTTGGTGTCTTTCTAACTGCTGCAGGTGTCGGGTAAGGTACATCCCAAAAGGGGCATTGTATTCTATGATGGGCCTGATGAGGGATGAATAAAGGGGCACGATTACCTCTCTTGATCTAGATGTGAAACCCTTCGTGATGAGGTGGGCTATGTAGAAGGTATTTCTAACCACTTTGTCAATGTGGTTTTCAAAGGAGAGATTGCTATCAACTTGGGTCCCCAGGTCCCTAATAACTTTCTCTGTACTTAATGGGTTTCCGCCTATGTGGTAATTTGTGGGCACATTGTTTTTGCCAAAGGGTATGACTATACATTTTTTGGCATTTAGCTTTAAACCATGGCGCTGGCACCAGTTATCTGTCTCTGTGAGACCTTTTTGAAGGGTGTTTGTGTCAGCTGGAGAGTTGATTATGGCGTCCAGTTTGCAGTAGTCTGCGAACTTGGTGAGCCATAGTCCTCCCACGTTTGCCTGTACCTCGGAAAAGTATATACCGAACAAAAGTGGTCCCGGGACAGAACCCTATGGGACGCCACTTGTGACTGGTTTCGAGTCTGACATGGCTCCAGCAACTCTCACTCTGTGGGTTCTGTCTTTGAGCCAGTTTGCGACACATCTTGTGACATAGGGGTTTATATTTAAGCTGGATAGCTCATCTATGATGCCCGAGTGGGGTATTGTGTCAAATGCCTTTGCAAGGTCCAGAGAGGCTGTGTGGACTACCTTCCCTTCATGTATGGCTTTGGTGACTGTTTCAAAGAAGTCAACCAGGTTCAAAAGGCAGGATCTGCCCTTGACAAAGCCGAACTGGGTAGGATCTAGTGTCTGTAGGTCCCCAATGTCTTTGTTTACAAGCTCCATGATGATCCTCTCCATAGCCTTGCAGACTAAGCTAGTCAGGCTTATGGGGTGATAGTTTCCAGGGTCCGCAGAGGCTCCACCTTTGTGGAGTGGGACCACTGTTGCTATACGCCATTCTGTGGGCACATATCCTGTAGTGAGGCTGAGATTGTACAGCTGTTTTATTTATTTGAGGGATTAGACCCTCTTGTAGTTCATGTAGGACGCAACCTGGGATGCCATCTGGTCCCATGGAAGCAGTGTTTTTTGCTTTGGAGAGGGCAGCCTTCACCTGAGCATCTGAGATGTTTGGGAGGTAGCCCTCTGCCAGGATAGATACGTGCTCTTTTGGGGGGGAGGGGGTGGAGAAGTTTGCACTGAACCTGTCTGCCAGGATACTGGCGATGTCTGTAGGTTCAGTGTATTGTTTGTCGTTTAGAATCAACTCAGAACAAGTCTGGGAGTTGCATCCCAGGTTTCTAACATAACTGAAAAAAGCCTTATGATCGTCTTTGGTGTCCTGTGCAATTTTTCTCTCGAAGCTGGCCTTGGAGGATTTTATGAGGGATCGTAATTTTTTGCTAGTACTGATCAGAGATGCCTTCCCTATTAGGGATTTTGCTCTATCATGTAGTAGCTTCCTCCTTCTGTTGTACAGTTTATTTATGGCAGGGGTCCACCAGACTGGATGCCTGCCTTTGGATGATTGGGTCTTGGTTTTGTCTGGGATAGCATGATCCATGCATTCCTGGAGATGTCCGTAGAATGCATTTATATAGGATTCTGCAGTTTGGGCTGTAGTTTCCACTGGCCCTGGGGCCTTGAAGGATTCCACTTCAGTTTTGAGAAGTGAGAAGTTCGCTTTTGAGAAGTTTTTCACCGTGATTTTCTGGGCTGGGGGTGGGGTCGGGATGTGGACATCCAGTGAAATTAATTTATAGTCTGATCTTACCAATGAGGGATATACTTCTGGTGTGGAGCATAGAGTCCCCATGTTGGTAATGATCAGGTCTAGTATGTTGTTCCCTCTTGTGGGAGTGGTGACTAGTTGTTCCATAGCATTTGAGTTTATAATTTCCAGGAATCTTTGGGCTAAGGTGCTGGGGCTTGAGTAGTGCTTCCAGTCAATGTTTGGGTAGTTGAAGTCACCCAATATAATGGTGTTCGGAGAGATCTTCATGTTCTCCAATGTTTTCAGGAAAGCCGAATGGGATTCCTGACTTTGAGAGGGTGGTCTGTAGGATGCTATAAACTGAAAAGCAGTCTTGCCCACTGTTAGTTGCACATGGATGGTCTCCGATACCGTGCAATGCCACTAACCTGGAGGTGTGGATATCCTTGATAAATATGGAAACTCCCCCTCCTTTTGTGATTCGGTCCGGGTTTTGGGGCCGAAAAGCATGATATGAGGTATAGCCTGGTAGTGCTGGGGTGCTCTCTGGAGCCTTGAACCAGGTTTCTGTCACTGCACAGATATCGATGTTCTCCATACTGAGGAGAGCTTCGAGTGCTTGCATCTTGAGGTTAAGACTTCTGGCGTTTAGCAGCATTACCCTTAGTTTCTTGTTCCTTGTGCTGTCTATGGGGGTGGGTTTGACTTTTGAGCCTTGCCTAAAAAAGGCACTATGGGGTGGGTTTGACTTTTGAGCCTTGCCTAAAAAAGGCACTATGGGGGTGGCAAGAGCCTTTGCCAATATCCGAAAGCCCAATGGTGACAGGTGCAAGCCGTCCCTAGCGAAGCAACGTGGCTTGTTGAGCATGTCATCCCAGGCTGAATGACACTGGATCCCCTTTGAATGACACCAAAATTTTAGCCAATGGTTAAAATCGATCATTTTGTCTTTGTACTGTGGCATCATTCTAGGTGAGGGTAAGATGCTGCTCAAGGTCAGGGTCATACCAGCCTGGGCTACATGATCAGAGAGCTCCTCTATGTCTCTTTTCATGTAGTCCAGGGAGGTACATCTCAGGTCATTCGCACCAGCATGTACAATGACTGAGTCATATTTGTATTTGCTTTGGAGTGACCTGAGTGCTTGCGTTATGTGTCAGATCCTAGCACCCGACAGGCAGCTCACTGTGACCTTCTCTTTATTCAGCCTGGTGAGCGGGACGTCAGTGTGTCTGACAATAGAGTCACCTATAACAAGAGCATCAGGTGTGTTATTCAGCCTTAAGGGCTGTGGCTGCTTGGCACACTGACTTTGTGGGTTATGTGTTGTGTGTGTTTTGTTTTGAGGTAGCGTTTGCTTGGATGTCTGCTTTGGAGGTCTCTGTTGCTTAGGTAGATTTTTATTTAGAGCCTCCGAGTATGTTTTTGTGTATTTATGTGTTTGGTTCGCTGATGTGGTAGGACTATGTGATACTGGAATTGTGTTGTGTGAGGTTACCCTCTCCTCTTGACTGGTTACACCAGTTTTGAGATGAGAGAGCTCAGCCTCTAGTTTGGCTAAATAGTTGCATCTCTCACATATATTTGAACCTGTTTGGAGGAGGAGAGGGTTGTCCGTGTACATGAGACAGTTGTAACATTGCCTCAAAATTCCCAGATTCACCAGCTGGACTGGAGAGGAAACCATTGACTGACCTTTGGACATGCTAGAGTAATAGGGAAACTGAATTTAAGATGGACCAATAGAGGACAGGGTAATCGTAGAGAGTATAAGAGTAAGTAGTGCTTATGGTTTAATAGTGCTAACTTGTAGGATTACTTAATTGGACCAGTGAAGGGCCTTAGAATGAGAATATGGTGTTTAAATTGAGAGATAGAGCAGTTCTAAGGGAAAAAGTGAAGAGCAGACTTTGTGGAGCCAGGAATAGTTTAAACCCAATTAGGCAGCGCTGCCCGCTGTTGCGCTATGCACAAAAACGCACAAAACCATGCAAAAGAGGGTTTTAAGAGAGGAAGATGAAGGAGTTTTGGAATTGACCCAAAATGGCCAATAAAACTACAGTTTCAAGTCAGTAACCACCCCCACAGGGGCAGGCAGGCTGCTCAATGTTTTTCACTGCCACTGATCAACAGAGAGACTTTCCTTTAGCCCAAGCAAAAAATGGCTTCACAGAAACTTACAAACAGTTCAAGAACAGCAAGCCTGTAACTGAACTTTTTTAAATCTCAGAAAAGTGGGAAAAAAGCAAGATTTTTTTTTGTTTTTTCAGAGATAGCAGAGGTTAACAAGTATCAGCAAGTTATAACAGTGCAGTAAATGACCCCACACAAGAGTGCTAGGCGAAAGACAGATAAAATGCAAGTTTTGAGGAAAAAAACGATTTTAAAAATAAGTGCAAACAGGAAATTCAGTAAACAGCTCTAGGTTGTGATCTAAATACAGTTACTAATGCAGAAATCAAATTTAACAAGCCAGAAAATGCTCAAAATAGGCGGCTATGCAGAAAAACTTAGCAAATAAACAGAGGAAAAATACTTAAAGTCTCAAAAGTGGCTCCTTTCTTCTCTCAGCATTTTCTCCTCTTGGCGGGTGCTTCACCAACAGCCAACAAGCCTGAAAAGACGCAAAAACCATGAGGCAACCAGGTTTTAAGAGAGGAAGATGAAGGAGTTTTGGAATTGACCCAGAATGGCCAATAAAACTACAGTTTCAAGTCAGTAACCACTCCCACAGGGGCAGGCAGGCTGCTCAATGTTTTTCACTGCCACTGATCAGAGAGACTTTCCTTTAGCCCAAGCAAAAATGGGCTCTCAGAAACTTACAAACAGTTCAGGAACAGCAAGCCTGTAACTGAACTTTTTTAAATCTCAGAAAAGTGGGAAAAAAGCAAGATTTTTTTTGTTTTTTGTTTTTTCAGAGATAGCAGAGGTTAACAAGTATCAGCAAGTTATAACAGTGCAGTAAATGACCCCACACATTGCACCATTTCTTCCAGGGTGGCTCTCCAGTGGGATCTTCTGAGGAGGACTCCGGAGAAGGGGTTCCCTTCAAATGGGGTTCTTGTGACTCCCATGCCTGGGGACCTGACATAACGGGATGGGAGAGGTGCATGCTAGGGAAGGTTTCTGATACTGATGTCATTGGTGCCGACTGTGAGCCTTCAGAATGAAGGCCTCTTTCTATTACTTGCACAGCAGGACCACTCGAGGAGGGATGGGATCCCGGAACCAGGAGGGGCAACTTTGGAACCGGGGTCACACCCCGCCCCGAATAGCCCACCTCCAGTTGAGGGGTTCCGAGAGAACTGGAAGCCGAACCGTGGACATAGATGGTGCCAGTCAGAAAATAGATGCAGGACTAGGCACCAGGGTACCGATGGTCCACACACCACTCTGAGAAAGCAATGGCTCCATCGGAGCCGATGCAGCAAGGGTGGTCTGTGCCGACAGGGGAAACACTGCTGTCGGAGCCGAAATAGTATGTATTGAAGCGGACATTGGTACAGAGATCAGGGTGGATGCTAGAGGAGGATAAATAGGGGAAGATGTGGTAAAATATTCCAAGCCAGGAGGGACGGAAGGTCTAGCTGGAATGGGCAATCTCCTAGCTGCCACAAGCTGGTCCACAACCCGCACTAGATCTAGTTTAGAAAAACTCCTAGTGGATCTAAAAGAGGCTGCTGAAGGGAAATAAGGTCTTTCTAGAAAAGGGCTAAACCTCTGCCCCAAAAGAGGGTCGTAAGTTTGAGAATATCTTGTCCTTGGCATGCATTTGAGTTTTGAAGTCAAAGAAACTGTCGGCACTGTGGCCGGGGATGGTGCCGGGGCATGTAGCGTCATCGGAGCCGATGTGGGAACCAAGGACAGCACCGAAGTCAGTGGTGCCGTGGTTGGAACCAAAATAGGAATGAATATCATGGTCGGCACTGAGAGAGAGAACACAGAGCCTGGTGCTGAAGAGGTCTGTGTCAAGGGCGCCGGCAAAGCACGGAGCCGACTTGGTTCCATAACTGACGGAAATGCAGGAACCGAGTGACTCCGTTTTTCCTTATGTTTTCTGGTCTTAGGAGGGGTGAGACCTCCGATCTAGACAAAGCCTCCAAGAAAGGTGTCGAATAAACCTTTTAAAATAAGTTTACATTCTGCTAGTGTCCGATTACTAAAACTAGCACAAATGTCACAGTCAGCTTTAATATGATCCACGCCTAAACAGTAGACACAACGGACATGTGTATCTAGAGTTAGGCATCTTACATCCACAATTGTCACACTGTTTATATCCCAACTTAGCTTTGTCAGACATGGTAAGGTAACCCAGCCACTGGGGATGCACAAGCCAGTGCATTTCTCTGTGCCGGTCCCAAGCCAGGATAAATGGGGAGGGTTGCGTCAGGAAGGGCATCCAGCGTAAAACTTCGCCAAATAATTAATGCGGGCACCAATAAATATTTACATACTGGATCGGTCGAGGCCCAGGTTAACAATGACTGCCACCAGTACTGTTAGCCAACAGGGTGCTCATGGAAAATTGGGCTATTGTTGGCCAAAGAAGGAGAAGAAGCAGAAGGCATGGCCAAAGGCAGGAAGAGAGGAGAAAGGCTAGGACTGTGGCAGTGAGGGTCGGAACTTTGAATGTTGGCAGTATGACTGGTATAGGGAGAGAGCTAGCTGATATGATAGAAGAAAGATTGGTATACTGTGTGTGCAAGACACCAGATGGAAGGGGAGTAAGGCTAGGTGTATCAGAGGTGGGTTCAAATTGTTTTATCATGGTGTGGATGGGAGGAGAAATAGCGTAGGAGTTATCCTGAAGGAACAATATGCCAAGAGGGTTTTGGAGGTGAAAAAGAAAGAGAGTGTCGGATAGAGTGATGTTTATGAAGATGGAAATTGATGGTGTAATGATGAATGTTAGTGCACATGCTCCACAAGTTGGGTGTGCGATGGATGAGAAAGAAAAATTTTGGAGTGAGTTGGATGAAGTGGTGATGACTGTACCAAAGGGTGAGAGAGTGATGATTGGAGCAGATTTCAATGGGCATGTTGGTGAAGGGAACAGAGGGGATGAGGAAGTGATGGGTAGGTATGGTGTTAAACAAAGGAATGCAGAAGGTCAGATGGTAGTGGATTATGCGAAAAGGATGGACATGGCTGTGGTGAATATGTATTTTAACAAGAAGGAGGAGCATAGGGTGACATACAAGAGTGGAGGAAGATGCACACAGGTGGATTATATCTTATGTAGGAGGACCAGTTTGAAGGAAATTGGAGACTGTAAAGTAGTGACTGGGGAAAGTGCAGTTAGGCAGCATAGGATGGTGGTTTGTAGGATAACGTTGGTGATCAAGAAGAGGAGGAGGAGTGTGAGGGCAACACCAAGGATCAAATGGTGGAAACTGAAAAAGGGTAATTGTGAGGTGTAGTTCAGGAATGAGTTAAGACAGGCACTGAGTGGCAGTGAAGAGTTACCAAATAGCTGGGTAACTACAGCAGAGCTAGTAAGGGAGACGGCTAGAAAGGTGCTTGGTATGACATCTGGACAGAGGAAGGACGACAAGGAGACATGGTGGTGGAATGAGTAAGTACAGGAGAGTATTCAGAGAAAGAGGTTGGCAAAGAAGTGGGACTGTCAGAGAGATGAAGAAAGTAGACAAGAGTATAAGAAGATGAGGTGCATGGCAAAGAGAGAGGTGGCGAAGGCTAAGGATAAGGCATATGAACAGTTGTATGAAAGGTTGGACACGAAGGAGGGAGAAAAGAACCTGTACTGATTGGCTAGACAGAGGGACCGAGCTAGGAAAGATGTGCAGCAGGTAAAGGTGATAAAGAACAATGAGGGGAAACACTCACAAGCGAGGAGAGTGTGTTGAGGAGATGGAAAGAGTACTTTGAGGAGTTGATAAATTAAGAGAATAAGAGGGAGAGAAGGTTGGATGATGTGGGGATAGTGAATCATGAAGTACAATGGATTAGCAAGGAGGAAGTAAGGATAGCTAGAGAATGAAGAATGGAAAGGCTGTTGGTCCAGATGACATACCTGTGGAAAGATGGAGGTGTTTAGGTGAAATGGCAGTGGAGTTTTTAACCAGATTGTTTAATGAAATCTTGGAAAGTGAGAGGATGCCTGAGGAATGGAGAAACGGTGTTTTGGTACCGATTTTTAAGAATAAGGGTGATGTGCAGAGCTGTAGTAACTACAGAGGGATTAAATTGATCAGTCACAGCATGAAGTTATGGGAAAGAGTAATGGAAGCTAGGTTAAGAAGGGGATGTGATGATTAGTGATCAGCAGTATGGTTTCATGCCGGGAAAGAGCGCTACAGATGCGATGTTTGCTCCGAGAGTGTTGATGCAGAAGTACAGAGAAGGTCAGGAGTTGCATTGTGTTTTTGTAGACTTAGAGAAAGCATATGACAGGGTACCAAGACAGGAGTTGTGGTACTGTATGAAGATGTCGGGAGTGTCAGAGAAGTATGTAAGAGTGGTACAGGATATGTACGAGGGTAGTGTGACGGTGGTGAAGTCTGCTGTGGGAGTGACGGATGCATTTAAGGTGGAAGTGGGATTACATCAAGGATCAGCTCTGAACCCTTTCTTATTTGCAATGGTGATGGACAGGTTGACAGATGAGATCAGACAGGAGTCCCCGTGGGCTATGATGTTTGCAGATGACATTGTGATCTGTAGTGAGAGTAGGGAAAGTACAGTTGTGTACACTTACCATAAATGTAGATGTTAGAGTGTATTCACTGTTGCAGTCATTACACTTAGGTTATCCTGCTGGCAGGCTACCCTCAGTTGGCCTGAATTCCAAAGTCTAGGTCCGGCGTAAGTTGCTGTTGCCTCTTCCCTGAGGTCAGTGCACCAGGAGTATAAAAGATGCAGTCAACGCCATTTTCTTTTGTTTTTCTTGCCACAGATGTCAGGTGCCCCCAAAAGGGCAGGCTAAAAATATGCCAATAAAACATGCATGCACCAAAATATATAATACCTTCATCTACAAGCAAATACAACACATAGGTTGTATAGATTAGAGAAGTGTAGACAAGTTCCAGCAAAGAAATGGGGGATGGTGGGTGGGTAACCTGGACTGCAACAGTGAAAACACTCGAACATCTACATTTATGTTAAGTGTACACAACTGTACTATGCTCTTCGTGTTTCACTGTTGCAGTCATTACACTTGGGTTGAATCCCAAAGCTATGGTTGGGAGGCTGGAGCTAAACAGCATTAGGAGCGGCTATGAGGACCTGCAGAACTGCAGTGGCAAAGCCTGCCCTGGATTTAGAGTAGAGTGGTAAATGATAGTGCTTTGTATAGGTGTGTACTGAACTCCAGGTAGCAGCCTCTAAAATGTCTTTGGTTGGTACTCCCCTGAGGAAGGCTGCTGAAGTGGCTGCTGCTCTGATAGAATGTGGTCTAATGCCCTTAGGCACTGGCTTGCCATGCTGTGAATAGCAGAAACTAATGCAGTGGCCTATCCACTTTGAAATAGTCTGCTTTGAGATAGCCTTTCCTTGTGATCCTGCAGCGTATGCTGCTAGTAGTTGCTCAGTCTTTCTGAAAGCTTTGGTTCTGTTCAAGTAGAAGCGTAGCTGTCTATGTCCAAAGAATGCAGAATTCTCTCCCCCTTACTCTGTGGGTTTGGATAAAAAGTAGGCAGATGAATAGTTTGGTTAAGGGCCACACTGGACACTACCTTAGGCATAAATGTCAGGTTTGTCCTCAGAGAAACCCTGTCTGGATAAAAAATGATAAAAGGTTCCACAGCCATGAGTGCCTGTAGCTCTAAGACTCATCTTGCAGAGTTTATTGCTAGGAGCAGAGCCGTTTTCCAAGATAAAAACTTTATATCAGCTGTAGCGGCTGGCTCAAAAGGGGGCAGAGTGAGTTTTTCCAAAACATAATTGAGGTCCCATGCAGGTATTGGTGACCTCCTTGGAGGCCTTAAGTTTTTGGCTCCTCTGAGGTATTACCTTAAAGGATGAGAAAAGATTGGTGGCTCTGTATTGTACTGAGCCGAAATGTTAGAGGCATGAATTTTAAATTGATGAAAAGGATAGGCCTTTGTCCAGCATCGCAGTTACATATTGCAAAATCTGAGGAATACTTGGTACTGCTGTGCCAATTCCTTGTGCCTGGTTCCAGGCACAGAATCTCTTCCATTTTCCAGCATAAGATTTTCTAGTACTAGGCCTCCTGGCCTCCAAAATGACATCCATCACCGCTTTAGTGAGAGGTGTGTTTTGTATGACTACATTATCCGCCATGCTGCCAGATTAAAGGTCTTGAGTTGGCTGTGCAGGATCCGATGGTTTTGTTGGGACAGTAAGTGAGGTATTTGAGGTAAGGTCCAGGCTGGGCATTGAGACAAGTTCCTTAGGATTGGATACCAGTACTGGCGGGGCCAGTCTGGGGCAATCAGTATAATTTTTGGCTTCTCTTGTCTGACCTTTAGGAGTACCTTGGGGAGGGGAGGCAGTGGAGGAAAGGCATATACTGTTAAGTTTTTCCAGTTGAAAGATAGGGCATCCACTTTCCATGCTTGTCTGTGATAAGTCCTTGTGCAGAATTTCTTTAGTTGGCAGTTGTGAGGAGAGGCAAATAGGTCTATGTCCTGGCATCCCCATTTCCTTGTTATCATGTTGACTTGTGGATCCAATTTCCATTCGTGGGGATCCATGAGGTTTCTGCTTAGTTCGTCTGCCAGAATATTTATCTTTCCTGGCAGGAATTGTGCCTGCAGATGTACTTGGTAAGTCAATGCCGTGTCCCACAAAGTCATGGCTAGTCTGCAGATGGGGTAAGAATGAGTGCCCCCCTGCTTGTTTATATACCATATGACCTTGGTATTGTCTGTCTTTATCAGTAGTTGTCCCAGATGACGTAGGTCCTTGAGGGCTGTCAGGGCATTCTGAACAGCTAGCATCTCTTTTTGATTGATATGTAGATGCATTTGGTTGGCGGACCATGTGCCTTGAATACATCTTCCTGCTATATGTGGCCCCCAGGCATAATCTGATGCATCCGTTGTCAATGTCTGCCTGGCTGGGGGTAAGGTGAATGGCTGTCCCTTGCTCTGGTGACAGGCCTTCGCCCACCATCGAAACTCCTGTTGCAGGCAGGGAATGAGACTAAATTACTGTTTCCAGGCTGTGGCAATGCTGAGTCCAAATACTTTTTAGGTACCATTGAAGTTTCTCATATGCAGTCTTGCATATGGAATTAGTAGAATGCAGGATGCCATGAAGCCCAAAGCCTGCAGAATTTTTCTTGCAGATAACTGGGCCTTTGTTGCCAACAGTGTGAAGTAGGTAGTCAGTTGTCTTTGTTTGTCTGGCATGAGATAAGCCATCTGGGCAGTTGTATTTAAGCTTGCATCCAGGAATATTATCTCTTGAGAGGGTACTAGTTTTGATTTTTGTTCGTTGACTATGTACCCTAGGCATGGTAGTAATCTTTTTACAAACGCCAGATGCTGTAGTAGAATGTCCTTGTTCTCTTGTTTGAATGAGGCAGTCGTCCAAGTAAGGATATATTTGTATTCCTCTTTGTCTGCAGAACGCAATTACTGGTGCCAGGCACTTTGTGAAGACCCTGGGCGCAGTAGTAAGCCAAAGGGCAGTGCAGGGAATTGATAGTGCATTGAGCCAGCTTTGAATCCGAGGTATCTTCTGCATGCTTGCCTGACTGGGACATGCAGGTATGCCTCTTGGGTCTAAAGTCACAAGCTAAGCCTTCTTGCCCAGCATGGGCAAAAGCTGCTGTAAGGTCAACATTTTGAATTCTGGTATATCTGGATATGTGTTTAGAATAGATAGGTCCAGTATTTGTCTCCAGGCTTTGTCCTTTCTGGGTACCAAGAACAGTCTTGAATAAAATCCTTGTCCTTGCTCTTGTTTTGGTACTTGTTGAATGGCCCTCATATCTATGAGGGATGAGACTTGTTTTTGTGCCTCTGCCATTGGTTTTTTGGTAGGTCTGGCCAACAGTTTGCCCTTGCAGGGTATGAAAGTGAAACTTGTAGCCCTGTGACACTATGTCTAAGACCCATTTGTCCTGGGTTATTATGTGCTAATTTTGAGAAAAAAGTGCTAGTTTTCCCCCTAAAGGCGCTGCCAAAAGATAAGTGCTTGGCGTAGGCAGGGGGAAGTCATTGGGACTGTTTCCTGTAAGGCTGTGATTTGTCTTCTCCACTTTTGGAGGTAGAAGCACCCCATTGTTTAGACCTGTATGAACCTTGGGGCTGGGATCTGCCTCTTGGGTGTCTGTATCTGCCCCTTTGTGGTCTGTCTGACACTGGTAAGGACCAATTCTTTGTAGGCCAGTGTCTGCTAAATCTTGGAGGCTGTACCTGTAAGAAATCCTTGACTGTTTGCATATATTTAGCTTTGTCCTCCATTTTCTTTAACACCAAACAAAGTATCATACTGTAATGGAACATCTAATAATTTTGCTTTAACGATCTGGTAAATTTTGTTCTTTTAACCAAGCATGCCTCCTGATGACAGATCCCGTAACAGCAGCCCTGCAGGAGGCCTCCAAAGAAACAAAACCACACTGCAAAGTATGCTTTCCAACTTGCTCAGCTGCATGCAATAAATCCTGCATTTCTTTGTTTTCTGCACCTTCAGAATTTATCAACATTTTCTGTTTAAGCAGTGATACAATATATTTCTGATATTTGAGCATATGAAATTGACAATTTAAAGCCCTTATAGCAAAGGTAGCAGAGGTGTAAATCTTCTTTTCCCATCTGTCTAATGCCCTAGAATCCCTGTCGGAGGGGGTAGGGTTTTTTTTGCAGAGGATGCCTTGACCCCTTTGGGACCCTGAGAAATAGTTTCTGGGTCAGCAGCAGGGTTCTTGAAAAGGAATTTATGAGAGTCAGGCACCCTGTAGTACTGTCCAGCTTAACAGGAGATGAAAGTAAGGAGTCAGGGATCAGACTGGACTCTGAAAATACATCATCTACAATGTCTAACACAGGTGGAATAGCTAGGGGCCTGTGTTGTGGGAGTAAAAGAAAGTCCCTGAGCCTTTTCTTAGATTCAGAATAATCTTGGCTCTCCCAGTGGAAATGTTCCCTCATGTATGCAAGGTTTCCCCAAAAGAGTAATCCTCAGGAGGAGAGGCTGAAGGGATAGATTCTTCAGCATCAGAATCCTCACAGGGAGGAAGAGAGTATTCCTGATCAGAAGAGGAATCTGAAGAAATGGAAACCTGATCTGAAGATTCATATTCTGTCTCTTGCCTAGGCCTCTTATCAGGAGGGGGACGGGAACCCCTGATCAAAGTAATTAAGTCTTCGGCCATTTTAAGCATCTGTTTTTTGGGCATGGATGCCTGACCATGAGGCTGTTGTACTTGTTTCTTTGTCTTTAAAGATGATTAGTCTTTGCCTTTGTAACTGGAGTCGCTTTAATGTACAATTGAGTAGGTCTGAAAACACCCTCAGAAGCCGATGCCTGCTCAGCGGCTTGGGACCCATCTGAGGGAAAAGTTTCTGAAGGTCCAATACCTTGAGCTTCCAGCGGCCTAGGCAACTCCACGTGGGAGTTTGTGATGTCCTGTAGGTCCAAAGTAGTGGGCGTCAGGGGCTGCGAAAGCACCTCACTGAGAGCCGGTGAACTGGCGACTGGCTTAGAAGAAGCCTCGTCGGTTTTAGACCTTGGATGCCTGTCCTTTTCTTTTTCTTTGCGTTTCTTGTGAATTGAAGTTGTAAGTTGGCTATCCGACGGCATCGTGTAATTAAATCTTCTGCCAAAATAGTGAAAAGCAAAATCGTACCTGCGCTTTATAGTGTGCTGGTTAAATCTAGCACAAAACCGACAACAAGCAAGGTTGTGGTCAGGGCCCAGGCAAGGAATACAGTAAGAATGAAAATCCTTATGAGGTATTTGCTTCCCACAAGAAATACAATTATTAACTTTTTCTGACATCGGTCTGGAGCAAGAAAGTTGTTGTCCCCAACAGGGTACTTAGCTTTTAATGAAGACTTCGGATCTGAATTTCGAACACGAAAACTTCCAGAGTCGGCCAACCAGCACTTGCGAACTGCTTCTGCTTTGGGCACTGCGCGGCAAGAAAGACTAAAGAAAATGGCATCAACTGTATCTTTTATACCCCTGGTGCACTGACGTCAGGGAAGAGGCGACAGCAACCGACGCCGGACCTAGACTTTGGAATTCAGGCCAACTGAGGGTAGCCTGCCAGCAGGATAACCCAAGTGTCATGACTGCAACAGTGAAACACGAAGAACATCAGGTGGAGGAGACCTGGAGGGATGGAGATATGCTCTAGAAAGAAGAGGAATGAAGGTCAGCAGGACTAAGACAGAATATGTGTGTGTGTGAATGAGAGGGAGGATATAGGAATGGTGAGGATGCAAGGAGTAGAGGTAGTGAAGGTGGAGGAGTTTAAATACTTGGAATCAATAGTTCAGAGTAATGGTGAGTGTGGAAGAAAGTTGAAGAAGAAAGTACAGGCAGGATGGAGTGGGCATAGAAGAGAGTAGAGGGTAGTGAGACCAGCTATGTTATATAGGTTGGAAACAATGACAAAAAGGCAGGAGTTTGAGCTGGATGTGGCCGAGTTAAAGATGTTAAGATTTGCACTGGGTGTGACGAGGGTGGACAGGATTAGGAATAAGTATACTAGAGGGTCAGCCCAGGTTGGAAGGTTTGGAGACAAAGCCAGAGAGAGGCAAGATTACGTTGGTTTGGACATGTGCTGAGGAGGGATGCTGAGTATATTGGGAAAAAGATGCTAAGGATGACGCTACCAGGTAACAGGAAAAGAGGAAGGCCCAAGATAAGGTTTATGGATGTGGTGAGAGGACATGCAGGTGGTTGGTGTAGCAGAGCAAGATGCAGAGGACAGGAAGAAATGGAAACAGATGATCCGCTGTGGCAACCCTAACGGGAACAGCCAAAAGAAGAAGATGATGATGATGATGGTGGTGGTGGTGGTGGTAAGGTAACAATGCTATCCTATAGAAAAAATAACACCAGTGATGTAATTTTAAAGAATACCACTAGTAAAAAGGAAAGGCCCGTCAAAGACAGGAGAGGGACAGTACTAAAAAAGGTAAAAAATTAAATTACCAAGGAAAAGGGTAGGAAATAGGCTTAAGTTACAGGCCACAGTGAGAAAAGGCTAACTTGACTAAAAAATTAGTAATTCTGAAGAAAAACAGTCATAAAATTAACAATTTTCTACTTAGCTTTGAGAGGGATGGCCAACACGCCTGACTAGGAACGCGGCAAATGAGATCTGGAGTAACTAGGAGAGGGGCATTGTGGGTAGGTTCTTAGCGGAGAGTTTTTGGATTGCACGAGCTGGGGAAACGGCCATATCAGTTCCGAGGACGGAACTGAGGTCCTATCTGTAATGAATAAACAAAGATTTACAACATCAGATGCAAGTTTATCCCAGCAATCAAAGAATGTTGAGAGGCAGATGTGAGAATCAAGCTGCTACACCCAGATGTCTTCAGAATATTTTTTTTCCTGAAAGATCAAAGACATGTTTTGATGCAGAAAAAGGCTAAGGAGGAAATTTAAAAGTTTATCCAACAAAGAGTAAGCCAGCAAGAAGAAGAGGATTCCTAGTTCTCATTCTTGAGGGTACAATATAGTGTATAGGAGTGTGGATTAAAAAGGATTCTGCTATGACAGCAAAGAATATAAGAGAAGAGACTAAATAAAAGATAATACAAAAAAGTTGGAAAATAGAAGCTCTGATTCTGGATATGGATATTAAGACATCAGGACAGGCTTGAGTCCAGCCCCGCCCATGCCCTCCCATACACGCCACACCCAGTACTATGCTGTCCTACCCCCCCCTCCCCCCATTTTTCTCAGTTTGTTCCTACTCTTCATTTTTTCCCAGCATTATCTGTCCATTCAACACTTTTTAATTAGGCAAGACTGCTCTCGTATAACTGTGTAGGAAATAACTGCATTAAGCTGGTGGGGGGGGGGGCTGGAAGTTTGAAAACCTCTAGAAGCTACAAGGGTTCTAGATGCTTGGAGTTGCATTTTACAATTTTTACACAACTTTTTCATTCAATGACGGTTTGAGCAAAAAACATGAATAAGGGAAGAAATGCAGTCTTGCACTTCAACTTTGGTTTTCCCAAATCCTTTCAGCACACCCTTACTGACTAAGACTAACTACAATGTAATAACTAAATTAAGACTGGGTGTACAGGCTGCTAGACACCAGAATCCATGGTGTTTACAGATGCTCTAAAGGGGCATTTCAGTGCCCCCACCCCACACCATTTTGATTCAATGATGATGTGAACAAAAATCATGCATAAAAAGTATGATGGAATTTTTTCTTTATTTCAGGGAAGAAATGAGTTTCCAAAGCTTTATGCTCAAAATTAAGCAAACAGCAATACACAATAAAGAGGGGACCAATGCTTGTGATGACACACAAATATTATTAGTAAATAGTAAATAGAAAAACTAGTAACTGCCTTCCTATGCCATTCTGTGCATTCCCTGTCTGGTGTTAAACTGGGATGAAACTTAGGGGCAAATGACCACAATCTTATACTTCAAGTCACTAATGTACTATGAATATAGAGCATGCCTCTTCATCCATACTTAAAAAAAAAAAAAAAAAAAAAGACAGCCATCATCCCTGTACCCTTGCTGTTAGAAACATACAAAACAGAATTCTTCTTACCCTCCACCTGCATTTGATTGCGAGGAAAATTAAAAAAAAAAAAAATTTTTTAATAATAAAAGTTTCCAACTTACAAAAGACAGTACACCACTTCTGTACAAGCTTAGTGACCCTCTAACCTTCATCACAAACAGTGGGATGCACAAAGAAATAATGAAAACACTGCCCCCAGCACACCACAGAAGAGTGACCTCTGATGTTTGGGATGAAAGTTCCCAGCTCCCAACACAAGGTACAGCAACGCTGTATGTACACCTCTGAGCAGGGGTGGTTTTAGACTTGGTAGAGTTCAGGGAAGAGGCCACTACTAAAACCCAAGTAAAAATCCAGTTATATAGCCTTGGCATGTGGGGACATGAGCCTCCGAGAAGTTCTGAAGATCTGGATATTCATGACTATCACCCTTCTTTGAGAAATTACTATAAACTGAGCAAGTGACAAGATGGTCAGTAACATTTGTCCAGACAAATTCCAACAAATGGTTACAGCCACATCTACATACAATTCAGATGTCAGACTGTCATAAAAAGAGGATAGCCAAGCAATGTATTTCACCTTTGTTCCAATCAAACATTTGCCTCATATTAAAATATTCCAAGTTGCTTCATACAAATCACACTAATTTTGCAACATCAGAATAACAGGCAAACAGAAGGCAGATAGTCATTTTCCTTCACAGATAGCACCAGCAATTATAAAGCCAATGTCTGTGCCCATCAGCTGTTAAGTAAAGTAGTCCATCTTACTTCTCACAAATGCACACTAGTCATGCAAAACCAGAAAGTTGTTGTTGTTTGTCTTGCGTCTTTTGCCGGTTAGGGGTCACCACAGCGGAACTCTAGTCCGCTAATGATTGGCAGCAGATTTTCACGAACGCCGAGGTGCCAGCTCGACGTCAAACTTTCAAAGGCACGCCCTTACGCATCTCTTTCGAATGCCACCCAACCGCAGGGAGGACATGCAGACTCCAGACAGAAGGCACTCCCCGCACTCCAGCAGAGAATCGAATGGGAGAACCTCTTGCTGTGAGGCAACAATGCTACCGCTGCACCACCGTGGCAGTTCCAAAGCCAGAAAGAAGTGGCTGCTTAAAACTGAGCAAACGACAAGAGCATCAGTTACTTTTATCCAGTCAACCCCAACCCCCTAGCTCTCAACCTCTTCCTTCCAGAATCGGGGACAAATCCAAAAATAAAATCAGGGACAGCTTGTAAAAAATACAAGTGCTATTAACTTGAGAAGTTGACAGAATAAAAGAATGCGAAATAACATCCATTTTCTGATGTGAAAGAGGTCTACAACTGCAATCGGTATTTATATTTACGTTTTATATATGCACACATGTATTAAATATATATATATATATATATATATATATATATATATATATATGCACACACACACACACACACACGATACACACATTTTATATACATATATGTACACACACACACATATATATATATATATATATATATATATACACACACACACACACACATATGCATATACACATTCTTTTTAAACAAATGTAAAGCTTTATTGTAAATTGTCATTATTCATTAACTATAAATATTGCAGAAAAGATTGCGTTGATCACTGCCAGCATCACAGAAAAAATATTTTTTCCTATGTCACTGCTTCTGTCTTCAACCATTCTTTCTACTGTCCATAACTGTGCAGAATGCCCAGACAACCTGATACAGCCAGCCAATCAGTAAAGCATCAGCAGTTCAAGTTTCAATTAAAAAAGGGGGCATACTGATGCAAACTTTCAGCTCACAAGCTTCTTGTTTACCACTGGAACATTACAAGGTCTCTGCCCCATGACCTCTCTGTCTAATGTGACATTTTTTAGACTTGAATGGTCAAGGAAAGTAGAGCACCAGCCCCCTGGGGTCCCAGCCACACTGTGGGGCAGGCACATTTTGTTTTAACAAGGAAAGACATTTGCTTCATCTAATGCAGAAACAAAAAAATTGAAGGTATGCCTGCTTTAGAAGGCAGTGAACAACTGAAACATTAAAAAAAAAACTTGTTACATTTTGTGGACACCAACAACTGGCTTAGGCTTAAGTTTGTGTAAATCGAAGAAAAAGTTACCACCACATGTATAGTTATAGACAAATAATGTACATTCAGGAAGAACTCTAACCATAAACAGACTCCCTGAAATTGCTGAAGATTAATTTGTGGCCAAGTACTGATGGGTCGCTTCAAATGTAGGATACCAAGCAACAGACAAAAGTGAGTACAGCCTACACTATAATGGACTCAGAAAATCACACGAAAAATACAAAACCACTGTTAAAGTTAAAATGGAAAAAGTACATGTAAGTGTGAAACTGCCCAAGACATAAATGTTACAATAAAGAACTTCATGCATAAGCCACATGGTTGCAACTCATATTAGCCATTATAGACAAAATCCAAATCTTCCTTTTCTGTTAACTTAAAAACTACCTGCTCTTGATGGGCCTACAATGACTGCTTGGGTTGTATGGCACAGCTCTGCACTACATGCTTCAGAAACAGCATCTGCTGAAGCAGAATGCTCACATATGAATTAGAGAGACTTGGGTGAGCAGTTATAGCCTACAGATGTAAGCTTGGATCAAACAGTACCATAAATGACAAGAATATTTTATGTCGATAATGGCTAAAATAATGGCAAAGGTGATGCCAAAATTGATAAATATGGATCAACTTGGTTTTGTGTGTGTGTGGGGGGGGGGGGGGCAAACATTTGACAATATTATATAACAATGGTGATCCAAAGGGAAGCAGACTAATAAAATGCCACAGTTGTTGATGCAGATCTTAAGGTGGGATTTTATGAGCTGGGCAATGGAAGTTTTTGCATCCCCTGATAAAATCAGAAGGTTGATTAGGCGGATATATGATGGAGAGGCAAAAGTTAAACTAGGTGGGTTCTGCTCTGACAAGTTTTGTTTGAGCAGAAGAACAAGGCAGGGGTGGCCTCTTTCTGCTTTGCTATTTGCATTATATTTAGAACCACTGGCAAAGAAAATAAGGAAAGTACAGTTTTGTACCTACCATAAATGTAGATGTTCGGAGATCCACATTGCTGCAGTCCTAACACTTGGGTAGTCCGCTGTCCCAGTCGGCCCGAATACCAAAGTATAAGGCTGACGTCGGTCAAGGCGCATTTGTCTGACATCAGGACGTCAGGGTACAAATGCGCATGACCGACGTCATATCCTCAGTCTTTTCTTGCCCCAGATGTCAGAAGACCCTAAAAAGATAAGGCCAAAACCAAAAAACACCAAACACTCCTGTACCTAATATATGTACAATATATACAAATTTACAAAATAGAACCCCACCCACACAACCACCCCTAAACACAGAGGGAAGGAGGGAGGGTAAATTGGACTGCAGCAATGTGGATCTTGAACATCTACATTTATGGTAGGTACAAAACTGTACTATGTTCTTCATCTCACATTGCTGCAGTCCTAACACTTGGGTAGAATCCCAAAGCAGAGGTAAGGGAGGATGGCTAAACTATAATGAAGCAGGAGCTGCCAAAATGCCCTGCAACACCGCAGTGGCAAAACCAGCCCTGGATTTAGAATAGAGAGGAAGGTGGTAATGCTTGGAGAAAGTATGCACTGAACTCCAAGTAGCTGCCTCCAAAATATCCTTAGTTGCCACCCCCCTTAGAAATGCTGTTGAAGTGGCAGTAGCCCTAGTGGAATGAGGCCTAATCCCAGCTGGAATCTCCTTGCCATGATGGGAATAACAGAATGCAATGCAAAACCCAATCCACTTAGATATAGTTTGTTTTGACACAGGCTTGCCCTGAGAACTCAAAGCAAAAGAAACAAACAACTGCTGAGACTGCCTAAAATCCCTAGTCCTGCTTAAATAATAACGCAACTGCCTGTGTACATCTAAAGTGTGCAAAATCTTTTCCACCCTATTTTGGGGATCTGCATAAAAAGTAGGCAAATGAATAGTTTGGTTTAAAGCCACACTAGAAACCACCTTAGGCATAAAGGAAGGATTAGTACGTAATGATACCCTATCCTTATGGAAAATCAAAAAAGGCTCAACCGCCATAAGGGCCTGCAATTCAGAAACCCTTCTTGCAGAAGTAATGGCCAACAAAAAGCAGTCTTCCATGACAAGTATTTCAATTCAGCAGTAGCCATGAGGCTCAAAAGGTTGTAGAGTAAGTTTCTCCAACACAAAATTGAGGTCCCAAGCAGGAGTAGGAGCTCTACGTGGGGTCTTATATTCTTTGCCCCTCTAAGAAATTGCTTGAACAAAGGATGAGAAAACAATGGTGGGTCACAATCATAGTGAGCTGAAATTGCTGCAGCATGAATCTTAATGGAAGAGAAAGACAAACCTTTGTCCAATAACTCAGTAAGATATTGAAGAGCCACACTCAAATTAGGCTCAGAAACATCCAAATCCTTTGCTGCACTCCAAAATAAAAATCTCTTCCATTTTTCTGCATACACTTTACGTGTACTAGGTCTTCTGGCTTCCATAATCACATTCAAAACTTGTTGAGGAAGTTGAGACCTGCTGTGGTTCAAAACAGAATATGCCAGGCTGTTAGATGAAGAGAGTGAAGCTTGACATTGAGTAGATGACCGTCCCTCTGAGACAAAAGGTGTGGAATTAAAGGTAAAGGCCATGGAGGCTTCCTTACCAGATTCCTCAATAATGGGTACCAGTGTTGCCGAGGCCAATCTGGAGCTATCAAAATCATCCTTGGCTTGTCTTGTCTGACCTTTAGGAGTACCTTTGGGAGGAGAGGCAGAGGTGGAAAGGCATACACATGAAGATTTTCCCAACTGAACGAAAGAGCATCCACTTTCCAAGCTGTGTGATGAAACCTTTTAGGTGCAAAACTTTGGCAGCTGGTGGTTTAGTGGAGAAGCGAACAGATCTATGTCTGGAGTTCCCCATGACACTGTCAATTTTGAAATACATGAAGATCCAGTTTCCACTCGTGGGGATCCATGATTTGCCTGCTTAACACATCTGCTAAGGAGTTCTGTGCTCCTGGCAGAAACCTTGCCTGAAGATTTAGCTGCAAGCTGAGCGCAGTCTCCCACAAAATCATTGCTTGCCTGCATAGAGGATAAGAATGTGTTCCCCCTTGCTTGTTGATGTACCACATGACAGTTGTGTTGTCTGTTAGAATCAACACCTGCCCTGGAAGAAGTAACTCCTTGAAAGCCATTAATGCAAACTGGACTGCTAACATCTCCTTCATGTTGATATGTAGATGCTGTAGTCTGGCAGGCCACTTGTCTTGTATCCACTTCCCATTTAGATGAGCTCCCCAAGCTATGTCTGAGGCATCTGTCGTTAGAATCTGACTCGCCTCTGGCCGGGTCACAGAGTCCCTTGTTTAGGTGACATTCCTGAGCCCACCACAAAAATTCCTTTTGAATGCAAGGTATTATTGGAATGACAGTGTCCAAATCCTGGCAGTGCTGTGTCCATACATTTTTGAGATACCATTGCAGCTTCCTCATATGCAGTTTGGCATTGGGAAGCACCAGCATACAAGATGCCATGAACCCTAAGGCTTGAAGGACTGTCCTTGCAGTCAGCCCGGACTGAAGAGATAGTTGATGGAAGTAAAGGGAAAGATTCTTTTGTTTGTCCGGGGTTAAAAAGGCCATCTGGACTGCTGTATTCAGTCTCACACCCAGAAAGCACATGTCTTGAGAGGGTACTAGACTGGACTTTATTTCGTTCACAGAATACCCCAGGCATCTTAGCACTGCTATCACATATTCCAGATGCTGAAGAAGCTTGTCCTTTTCTTGAGCCAGAATCAAACAGTCGTCCAAGTAAGGATAGATTTGTATTCCTTTTAGCCTGAAGAAAGCTATGACTGGAGCCAGAACTTTTGTGAATACTCTGGGCGCAGTAGATAAGCCAAAGGGCAATGCAGAGAACTGATAATGGGAATTCCCAGCTCGGAAACGCAGATACTTCCTGCAACTGAGTCTGATAGGCACATGAAGGTAAGCCTCCTTGAGATCCAAAGTTACCATCCAGTGATCTTTGCCCAGCAGAGGTAAAAGCTGTTGTAACGTTAACATTTTGAACTTGGGAATGTCCAGATAAGTGTTGAGGATAGACAAATCCAAAATTGGTCTCCACGTGTTCCCCTTTTTTGGTACTAGGAACAAGCGAGAATAAAATCCTAGGCCCCTTTCTGGCACAGGAACTGGCTGAATGGCCCCTATCTGGAGTAACAGAGAAATTTGCTTGTGAGCCTCTTTTCTTTGTATAGGAGGAATGTCTGGCATGCCTTTGAAAGGAGGCAAGGTATGGAAATAAAACCTGTAACCATGGTGAACGATATCCAATACCCATCTGTCTTGGGTAATAAAACTCCAATTTTCTTTGAAAAGTGCCAGCCTTCCTCCCAAAGGTGCTGCCAGACGAGAAGGCTCTGGCAGCTGAAAAGGCAGGTCATTGGGTCTGCTTACGAAAGGACTGACCCCTGCCCTCACCAGAAGACTGGGCAGGTGAACTCCCTGTTCTAGGCCTAAAAGAACCTTGAGCTCTGCCCCTACCACGTCTAGATCTACCCCTAGACTGGGAATCATAAGAAGGATATGTCCACCCCTTAGTAGGCCAATTTCTACTAAACTTCGGAGGCTGAACCTGCAAAAAATCCTTAACAGTCTGCATAGACTTAGCCTTGTCCTCCATTTTCTTTAAAACTGCTTCCATAGGCGAACCAAATAACACATCAGATTGTAAAGGAGCATCTAAAATCCTTGTCTTTACATGCTCAGCTAAATTCTGATCACTCAGCCAGGCGTGCCTGCGAAGAACAGAACCAGTGGCTGCCACCCTCGAAGAGGCCTGTACAGCATCAAAACCACATTGCAAGGAATGCTTACCCACCTGTTCAGAGACATGAACTAAATCCTGCAACTCTTTACACTCAATACCTTCCGCCAGAGCATCTACCTTAGACTTCAATTGTGAAAGGAGATAATTTTGGTATTTCAACATATGAAACTGGCAATTCAAAGCCCTCATGGCTAAAGTGGAAGAAGTATACACCTTCTTTCCCCATCTATCCAAAGCCCTTGCCTCTTTATCAGAAGGAACAGGATTTTTAACAACAGAAGCCTTAACACCTTTAGGGCCCTGAGAAACAGTTTCTGGGTCTGCCCTAGGACTCTTAAAAAGATACTTATGAGCTTCAGGCACCCTATAATACCTATCAGGCTTAACTGGGGCAGGAGGCAAAGAATCAGGGTTCAGGGAAGCCTCTGCAAAAACATCTTCTATCACATCCAGAACAGGAGGTATAGCCAAAGGCCTATGCTGGGGTAGAAACAAAAATTCCCTAAGCCTTTTCCTGGAATCAGAGAAATCTTGACCTTCCCATTTAAAATGCTCCCTCATGGAATGAAGAGTCTCTGAAAAAGAAAAATCCTCAGGAGGAGAAGCCGAAGGAGTAGAATCATCTACATCAGAATCAGAATAAGGAGGATACTCCTGCAAGTCATCAGCCGAAGACTCAGAAGCCTCCGAACACTGCTCAAAACTCTCAAGCTCAGGTTCCACCCTAGGCCTCTTATCAGGGGGGGGCATAGAACCTCTAATCATAGTAATCAAATCTTCTGCCATTTTAAGCATATGTTTCTTAGGCAGAGACCCTGAAGAACTAGGGGAGACCCCCACTGAAGTTAACCCTGGCCTGCCTCTAGAAGAAGCCTTGGAAACAGAAGGGGAGGGCCTAACCACCTTAGGAAGGGAGGGGAGAACAGCTACCTGAGAAGCCCCTTCAGCCTGGCCTACCTCCTGAGAGGACACATCTTGTAACAGTAAAGTCTCTCCCTGAGAATCCAAAGGAACTTCTGGTAGAACCACTGGCTCCACTGAGCCCTCTAAAGAACCGACGTCCGGGACAGACGGTTCTTCCAACCTAGGCTTTGCTGCTTTGTCCTTGCACTTTTTAGACGAAGCGGGCGTTGGAGCATCCGACGGCATGTTGTAATTACAACGCTTCCCAAAAACTAACCTGGCACAATCTAATCTTCTCTTAATAGTGCGTTTGTTAAATCTAGCACAAGAGCGACAGCCAACAACGTCGTGCTCAGGCCCTAAGCAAGGTATACACAAGGTATGGTAATCCCTATGAGGTATCTGTTTCCCACAAGAAATACAGTTATTCACTTTTTCTGACATCCGGTTAAATACTGAGGCAAGAAAAAACCAAAATATTCCCCTACGGGGTACTTAGCCAACTTTGATTCGGTCTGAAACTCCGACTTCAGAAAATTTCAGAACGCCAACCTGCACTCGCAATACTGCTTCTGCATCGGACCATGCGGCAAAAAAGACTGAGGATATGACGTCGGTCATGCGCATTTGTACCCTGACGTCCTGATGTCAGACAAATGCGCTTTGACCGACGTCAGCCTTATACTTTGGTATTCGGGCCGACTGGGACAGCGGACTACCCAAGTGTTAGGACTGCAGCAATGTGAGATGAAGAACATCTCAGAAATTGAAAGATATAATTGGTATGGTAGTTAAGAAAGCATTGGTTTGTATAATTGGTATGGTAGTTGAAGATATTATTTTATACCCGATAAAACCAGAAAAGGATATTTCAGTGTTGTGGAACATGTTTGACAGTTAAGTCTTTTTGGGATACAAAATTAATAAAGGTAAAACAAAGGAAAGGCAATAGCTGTAAACCATGTTCCCATACATGAACTGGTTCAGCAATATCCATATTTATGGGGTCATGACAAAACAAAGTACTTAGGAGTATGGATTAAAAAGCATTCTGTTATGGTAGCCAAGGATATGTGGGAAGTCTCTAAGCAAAAGATAATACAAAAACTGAGAAATTGGAAGCTCTGTTTTACGGATATGGATAGCAAAAAAGAAGCAGTCAAAATGTTTTTCGTCCCTTTAGTTTTATAAACAGGTCAGGCATATTTTTAATCAACCAGAGGAGAAGCTGTGGATAGCAATTAAAGAGTTGAAAGATTTTATCTGGGAGGGGAAGGCAGCAAGAGTCAAGTGGGAAAGGTGGATTCTTCCAATAGAAGAAGGTGGTATTTCAGAGCTACACAGTTAAAGCTCCTATATGCCGCACAAGCAGAAAACTATAATTCAAATTAGAAAGGGATGACAAGGAAAGCGGGGAAGCTTAAGAAAACAAGGAGACATTGGGATTTTGGATGTAGATCCTTAAGGAAAACAATAACCACACAATATTATATTCATGAAGTAGCAGAAAGTATTCTAAGAACTAAGCCAACACAGTAAAGGAGAAAGGAGAGTCTGCCAATAGGGATGACTGCAATTAGGGATACAGACAATAGGCAAGAGGGGGCTGGATTTTACTGGAGAAAACTGGCAAAGGAACCAAGGTATTAGGAGCAAAGAACTAGAGAGGGAAAGGTAGCAGAAAGGGAAGAGTCCAATAATTTATTTAGACTGCAGGCTAGAGATTGATATTAATCCTGGACAGGGAAGGCAGAATATAGCCGAAGAGAAACAAATAGGGGGATCTTAAGTTAAAGGCCAGCACTTGAGTTTTTAGTAAAAATCTAGTACAAAAGCGGCTGTTGAGAAAAAAAGGTATAATTACTACAGCATATAAAATATTGCATGGTAACCAAGAATCAGAGAAGGTAAGAAAGGATAGGGAAGAGAGACTGGATAAGCAATTCACAAAAACAATGGGGGATATATGTACGTACGACTCCCAATTATGCAATAAAATCATCTAAAGAGTTAGGATCTTTGCCTGGAAGTGTTTACATAGGTATTTTTATATCCGAAGTAGACTCCCAAAATGTTTTCCTCAGGTAGATAAATGCTGAAGGTGTGATTGAGAATTGGGAACATATTTTGGGGAGTGTAATGAGCTGGCAGACTTTAAAATTCTCTGCAGACTATTCTATCAAAAATACTGAGTGAACAAATAAGTGTAACTATGGAAATGAGTTTTTGAGCTATGATACTATATCGATGCAATTCTGATTATGTAAGGCCTTGCTGAGTCTAATTATGGCGGCTGCCAAAAACCAATTACTAGAAAATGGAAATCCAAGTCTAAACCAACTGTATTAGAAGTAGTGAATATAGTAACAGTGATAAAACAACTGGAATGTGATCTTCAAGAAAGGGTAGAAGCAAATTATATAGAAAAAATGGGAATTGTGGGAAAATACATACAAAAAAGAAGTTATGTACTCACCAGGACGTTCCATGTGAGTTGTTCTATCTCACCTTCATTCTACACTGATGGATTCGGAGCCGATCCTCAGCTCTGACACGCCATTTAGCAAAGCTCAAAGATTATCAGTAGCTCAAGACCAAGCCCCTTACCCCATGATGCACTGCTGGAATTACCTCATATCTTGTTTGCTGTGTGTACCATATCCTAGTAATAGGACTAATCTCCCCAGACAGGAAGAAACATTGAATAACCAGGATAAAGTCAGTCTCCAGGTCAACTGCCAGCCACGTTGGGGGAAGGAGGGAGGGACGCGAGAATGAAGGCGAGATAGAACTCACATGGAACGTTATGGTGAGTACATAACTTCTTTATGTAAAGTTGTTCAATCTCGCCGTTCATTCTTCACTGATGGGTAGCGTTCCTAGCACCCTAAATCCTGGATGGCTCACAGGAGTACATTTTTCAGGACCATAGAACCAAAGGAAGCCCTGTCCCTGGAGGCCTTATCCACTTTGCAATGAGTGATAAAAGTGTGAGGCTTAGACCAAGTGGCTGCAGCACATATATTAGCAAGGGGTAATTTGGCTTGAAAGGCCGAAGAAGTAGAGACTACTCTGGTTGAATGCACCTTCACTTTATGCAACAAAGACCTATTAGCAGATGAGTAAGTGTAGGTGATACAATCTGAAAGCCACTTAGAAAAGGGTTGTTTTAGCCACTGGTCTACCTTTTCTGGCTTCAGAGAATGAAACAAAAAGCTGGTCTGACTTTCTGAAGTCTTTTGTTCTGTCCAGATAATATCTAAGCTGTCTGTGAACATCAAGTTTGTGCAGCACGTATTCTAATTTGTTGGTATGGTTGGGGAAAAAAAACAGGCAACTTAATAACTTGATTGAAGTTTGCCTCAGAAGATACTTTAGGCAAAAAGGAAGTGTTAGTCCTAATGCATGCTCTGTCAGGATGAAAAATCATATAGGAGGGCTTGATAGATAATGCCTGAAGCTCTGACACTCTGCGGGCAGAAGTAATGGCCACTAGAAAAATAGTTTTCCATGACAGAAACTTGAGCTCACTAGATGATGCTGGTTCAAAGGGAGGAAGAATAATACAGGATAGCATGAAATTCAAGCTTCAGGGAGAATAAGGAGTCTTCACTGGAGGTCTCATGTGAAAGGTGCCTTTAAGGAAGGCCTTGGATAACTGGTGTTGCATAATATTTAGTCCATCAATAGCTAGATGAAAATTAGATATAGCTGATAACTGGACCCTAATGGTAACAGCTGCTGCTCCTTTGTGAAAAATCTCAGTCAAGAATTCTAGTATGGATGACAATGGAGCTTGGTAAGGATCAAGGTTCTTGTTAAAAGCCCAAATGGAAAATATCTTCCACTTACTACAATACAATTTTCTGGTGGAAGGTTTGTGGGAGGCCAGCAAAATTTGACTTGTGTCATAGGAAAGATTATGAAGCCTGGCTACATGGGGAACTGCAGCAGCCAAGCAGTTAGCTTCAGTGACTGCAAGGGAAAGATGGAGGTCCCCTGATGGGTGTGTCAGAAGGTCTGGAATTGGGTCCAGGATCCATGGATCCTCCAAGAGATGATGGTAAAGAAATGGAAATCAAATCTGCCAAGGCCAATGAGGGGGCTATAAGAATGACAGTCCTTCCCAGTGACTTTGCTTTCTGTAAAAATCTGGTTATCAGCGGAATTGGGGGAAATGCATAGAGGAGACCCAGGGGCCAATCATGTAAGAGTGCATCCCTCGGGGGTTCTCCCAGAGGGGGTATCAGGGCAAAGTAGCTTCTGCATTTGGTGTTGATGTGGGTGGCAAAAAGATCACAGCAAGGCTGTCCCCATTTGCGGAAAATCATGTCCACAATCTCCTGTTTGAAGGACCACTCATTCGGCAACAAAATTGACCTGCTCAGCTTGTCCGCTATCACGTTGGATCTCCCCGGTATGTGCATTGCCAACAGAAAGCACCGGGATGACACAGCCCACTGCCAAACTGAGGGTTTCTTGGCAAAGGGGGTAAGACTTGGTCCCACTCTGTTTGTTCAAATACCAGACCACTGACATCTTGTCAGTCTGTATAGCAATTGTCCCTAGAGGAAGAAAGAGAGTCCTGAAAGTACTGCAACGCCAGAAATACCGCTCTCATCTCTAGAACATCGATATGCAAATGTGACTCAATCTGTCCACGTGCCTTGGGCAGTCTTTCCCTGAAAATGCCCCCCACCCCACCCTATCAGGGAAGCATCCGTGATCACAGTGGCTACTGAAGGGGGGGGGGGAGTACAAAGAGGCATCCTATTGTGACATGTACAGACGTCAACCACCACTGAAGATCCCTCTTGCAAGAGTTTATAATCAGAATTATATGGTTCATTGGCAATTCCTGGCAAGATCATTGAGTGAACAGGAGCCGTTGAAGAATCCGCATATGCATCCTCACCAATGGACTGGCTAAAATTGCTGCTGCCATCAAACCTAGTACTTTCAAGACCTTTGCGGCTGGAGCTCTGTTCTTTGACACCGATGAAGTGATGTGTTGGCGAAGAATTGATACCCTTTCGACTGGAAGACATAGAGTGGTGGTTGAAGTGTCTAACTCTGCCCCTATAAAGATGATATGCTGCTATGGTGACAAGGCAGACTTACCGAAGTTGACCGTAATGCTTAAGTGGTTGCAGAGTGTTACAGTGGATTCTGTTGCCTGAATCAGTTGATGCCTGGTGGTGGAGGTAAGGAGCCAATCATCTAGGTACGGAAAAACCTGGAATCCTAGACGCCTCAGGTGAGCCGTGACCACTGCCATATATTTGGTAAACACTCTGGGGGCTGTAGTGAGACTAAAGGGCAGGGCTCAAAACTGGTAGTGACTGGCTCCAAGCCGGAAATGCAGATCTCTGGATGGTCTGGCCATTTTTATGTGGTCGTATGCATCCTTGAGATCGATCAAGCACATCCAACTGTCCTTCCCTAAAAAGGGAAGTATGAACTGAAGCGCGAACATCCGAAACTTCTCTTTTTTCACAAATTGGTTCAGTTTGTTGAGGTCCAAAATGGGTCTCCAGTCCCCCGTTTTCTTTGGAACCAAAAAGAATCTCGAGTAAGTTCAGAATCCTGTTTGGTCTGCTGGGACTGGCTAGGAGGACACTTTTCTAGCAACTTCCCAACCTCTGTGGTTGCTTGTTCCCTGTAACTGGGTGGAATGTCCAGGATTCTCTTGACGGAAATGGGTGGAGCGGAGAATGGTATGAAATACCCTCTGTAAATGATGCTTTGTACCCATCTGTCATTTGTAAATGTCTAGCCAGGCTTCTGGGTACAAAGATAAGTGACCCCCGACCGCCTCCAGAGCAGGACAGTCAGGCCTCCTCTCAGGAGTGCTGGTAGGGTTGGCCAGAGAAGAGTGATCTGTCACTCTGGTGTTGTGGATCCCCACTGCCGCAAGGGCGGCGTCTTCCATTATTACCCCCTTCTCTGCCCCTGGAGGGGGGGTTCTCCACGTGTGTCCTGAAATGCTCCTTGGGCTTTCCGGAACCACATCTTCCCTCCCCTTTGGGATAAGGCCGAGTAGGGGTGGAAAAACAGACTCCAACGGCAGACAGAGTCTTTCCTTCCTGTTCACACCTGGTCAAGGTTTCCTTTATAATTTGGCTCAAACAAGGATGAGCCATCAAATGGGGTGTTTACGAATGAAGACTTGAAAGGCTCTGCAAAGGAACAGAGGCGCATCCAGGCATGCCTGTGAAGAGCAATTCCTGTACCCGCAGCCCTACTCGAACCATCAGCTACATATGATAGGAGACGCATGGACGAGTTCACAATGGAATTAAGGGTAGCAATCTGGGCAGAAACTCTGTCACAGACGCCTGCAGCTACAGTACCCTGAAGAGAATCTCCCAGCTCCTTAAGTTGTGGGTTAAAGAGGATCTAGTAACTCAAGATAGTTTCAGATGCCAAGTTGCCCAATGCCTGCCACCCTTAATCTTTCTGAAAGGAAGGAAGTGCTTTCTCATGCCAGGTTGTATGTTATGCTGAACAAGATGAAATGGCTGGGATAGAAATTAGTAAATTTGTTGAGGGTCAGAAATCTCTGCAAGTGGCAGACAACACAAACCAGATTCAGATGAAAATGTACTTTAAGTGAAACGTACTTCCTTGTGATGCAAAATAAAAAAAGAATTAGGAAGCTGTAAAAAAGTCTATGAAGTTAAAAATCTGGGACGACACACTATGTTTGGGTATGCAAACAAAACACCTGCAGGCATGGTTCCCAAAGCCCAGCTAGGGAGTAAAGGAAAGGAACACTTTGGAGCCTCCCAAACACTTCTCCTTATGGTCCTCCGAATGCCATTTGTTAGAAAACCAAGTTAATACTGTATGGATACTGGCACGTCTACAGGGAAAAGAACATTACTCTGACATCAACCTACATAGTTTCTACACAACACAAACTGTAAGGAAACACTGTAGCACTTAACAGCATCTCTCGATGCTTCATGTTAAGGGTACAATAACTCGGACATCAATGCTAAACACTAGTGGAAAGCATCAACATGACAAATGAGTGGACTGCAGGCCTCCCATGAGACTTTAATTAGTGGGGATTAAAAAGACTTTGCAGCTATTATTCCCCATCTAGTGGCAAGAGAAACAGTTTTTGCTTCAGTGCCATGGAACTATTCCTCTACGGGTTCCATTTTTATTAAATACAAAAATAAAGTTTGGCCTGTCCCTAGAGTTCCCTCTGGGCTGTTTACCAACAGCCAATACTTTGCTAAAGGCAAAACTAGATGAAATCCAATAAATTGCTAAAAGCACAGATGTAATTTCGGACACCTCTGTACAGGACCTTCTTTTCAATTGCTCTAGTGCTTGGCTTGTTGTGAAAGAGAACACGTTACTATGAAATGCCACTAAACGAGGAAATACACCACTTTAAAACTAAATACGTCTAGGATGCATCACTTGGAAATCTGACTGATGAAGTGATCTACAGTGACTCCCTCTTATTTTAACGGTAGAAAATTCTCAGTTATGTCCTGACTATCGAAAAGAATCCATAAAACCCATCTCTGGGGCATAAATGGGTAAAGCCCTGCCTACCACCCAAATGACTCGCGTTCGAACACTGGCTTTGCTACTAGAACAGCCATGAGGAGATAGGACTGAACCAAGGAGTGGCTGACATCAGCTCACCCATCCCAGGGAAAAGACGTCTCCAGTTGGTTGGTGACAAAGCATTGAAACTGCCAAAACTGAGGACATGGGACTGATAAATGTTTTAAATTCCAAGATTCGTTAATGGGTGTCCCAGAATGGTTAAAACTGTATATCCAAACCTGCGTGGGGGCTTATACATACTATATCCTCAACTGACATTTCCCAGAATATTCCCTTTTCCTCCATGGTATGGCAATCTTGGGGTTGGTATATATAAATTCACAGATGTGGGGGGACTTTAAAGGAGAAAAGCAATATTTGACATTTGCTGTTCAGTGTGGTTTGGTCTTTATTTATTTCTCTTCCTCATCATTATTTTTGGGCTACCAAGCTAGGCTTTAATACTTTCATTTGCATGTGGGGGGGGGGGTTGCTGCACATCTGCATACGCATGTATATGCATGGGCACAGCACAGAATGTCCTTATGGAAATGTGAATAATCACATCAAACCACCAGAGGCACGGTTAGGTGCCTAAAAGAAATGCCCTCACGGCCAGAACTGACAGATGTTAGTGACCAGGACTATAGCCAAGGCAGAATGAAGGGTGCAGCCATCCTGGGTGCTAGCTGTTTGGTGGCATAAAAGGCATCTTCAGATGAGGTTTTATCATAGTACCAGCATTCAGAAAGGAATGCTGACACTGTAATTTTGATCAATAATGAAGCGCTGAAGTGCTGCCTAAGCTGTACATAATAATTAACAGCCCAATAAACAAATCACCCCTTTGAGGTTGTTCAATTAAATCTTTACTACTCAAAATGCTACATACTACCATAAGCATTGATCCAAAAAGATGAACATTCATAATGAAGTACTCCTTCTTCTGTAGCCTTTGCCAAAGTTACAGCAGTTTTTCCTACAGTTCATTTAATATCTACTCCCCATTCCATGTCTTATCAGTCATACTATTGTAATACATTTATTTACTCAGCTAAACAGGGAGTACTGTGCCAACACATCTGAAGGCAATGAGTACAAGATACAGGTGTCAAGTTCATTCCCTGCAGTGGTATGTGTAGACATGTTTTACTAATCCAAGGCTCCTTCATAACCTTAATAACGTTCTGGGGTTACTGCCATACACTGAACTGGAATGTACATACAGTGGAGGCTTGTGGCATGTTCCTACAACTAAATAAAAGCACAGGACTTGTTTTATTCTGTAGTATTATGTATTTTCTCAACATATACTTCACGGTTTTATTGCCCCTTTCTGATATTCCATAGGTTCCTGACCAGTATAGAGTTGCGGTTACTGTCTCCGTTTTCCAAATTATGTACAAAATTCTTAATTATAACAGATTACGACTGTAACATTAGAGAGTACAATGCCCCTTTTGGAATGTACCTCATAAGACATCTGCAGCAGCTGGAAAGGCTACAGAAGTACCTCACAAAGAGGATTACTGGACTCAAACAAATGCCCTACACTGACCGCCTCAAAAAACTCCAGCTTTACTCCGTAGCATATCGCCTACTCAGAAGTGATCTCTGCCTAACATACAAAGCTATGTCAAACCCAGAGCTGTTGGACATGCTACACCTAAAGAAATCCCAATCCCTCCGACCTACACGCTCTAGGGACCTAAACCTTGTCACCACAACAAACAGGACATGCTGGAGGGATAGATTCCTATCCCAGAGACTTCCCATACTCTGGAACAGGCTACCCATCTATGTCAAGCAAAGTTTTTCATTAGCACTCTTCAAGAAAAATCTTGATGAGTGGAAGGGAAATAGGAAATATACCCCGGGGATCACTTCTGTGTCTCTGCTCATCAGTGGCACAGGAAAATAACTTTCTTGGGTGGCGTAAGCCAGGGAACCTTGTTGGCTAGGCTTGCATAGGCCCTTGGGCCGATAGCCTAGTACCTACCTATGAACTTCAAATTTCTGTTTAGTATTACTGTATTGGGGGAAATGTGCAAGACACAAAGCAATAAATTCTAGAAACACTAAATAATTAAGTGATAAATCATATATGCGTGGATAATGTTAAATCTACTTCCACATGAGCGTGATCTAACATTACCCACACTCAAACATGACTTTCTACAACTACATTATGTTCTGTTAATATGATTTGGAATAGTTTACTTAAAATTTCAGAAGCTATAATAAGGACAACACAACTTTGAGCCACTAGATGGGGATGTTGCTCAAGCATTTACATCCATTACATTTCAGTTAAGTATAGGCACACAAAACAAACAAGGGAAACAACCGATAAATTTTAAGCAAGGGGATATTGAGACTGGCAAACTTTATGGTTCATTCATGTCCACTTAAAAGGAAAGGTCATCATTTTTTTCTCCATAAAAATGAAACAGTATTTGGCTCTGAGAAAAAGCACGAGATTTCTACAAAGGAATTAACAAAACAGATTACAGTGTTCATGTTATAATGTGTACTTTTCCCCGATGGACAGAGTATTGACATTGCAGATTGCAAAGACAGGACATTTGTACATCCTTCTGTAGACATACATAGGACAACAGAAATCTGGCATAGCTTTGATGCAGAGTATCTCAAGTCATTTCAAGTGTTAGGTGCAATCAGACACAGTTTCTTTCTTTCCTGCAGCACACTGTGTTAATCAAATAGACGATTATTTTTAGAGCCATTTTTTTCAGAGTAAATGAGAAGTGAAATCTGCAAAATTTTCTAGTTCAGCGTACAGCACTAAAATATTAAAGAGGTAAAACAAAAGCAATTACTTTTATCAAGGAAAGAGTTAAGAAACTTTCTGTGAAGAAATGCACAGCAAAAATATCACTTCATTAATTTCTTTTAGTTTTCCAGTTAAACTCCAGTACGAGAAATTGTCTGCACACAAAGAACACAGCTGCATAAAGGAGACAAATATGGACTTCCAGTATGGTGATCTATTGAAAACACTGTCCTTCTGGTCACCTGGTCACTCCTGCAAAAAAAGTGTGTTTAAATTGGCTACAACTGTGTGCAACTTGAGCAAGTTAACAAAACAGTGTTTGAATGATAGCTTGTTTGGCATACCCAACAATATGGGCAAAAGACTGGAGAGAAGAGAGGAAACGAGTGAGAGAATGGGACCACAAGCCGACAAAATACCACGAATGTCATCGAGACACGTGGCAGATGGAGACAGCTGTACTTAAAAACTGAGGTGCACTTGTCTAATAATGTTACAAAGGTATTGCCAAAAGAAAATCCTGGCCAAATTTGAGAAAGTGAGTAAAAATTTGGATGACTTCATTATCTCTTTTGAACGCTTTTTTTCTATGAAATCTGACGAAATACCAGAATATCACTTCAATGCCATTTTGGCCTTGGAGGAGGGTAAAGGTGTTGATAGAGCAATCTGTAAAGGTCTTCATTAAATCACAACATTTTAAGTTGCAACAGGAGTTCACCTTAATTAACAGTAACAGAAAACAAAACTGCAATACGTTTCCATAATTACAGCCATGTAGTACATGTACATCGCTTAATATTTTAACAATTTTAAATATTTAATACACTGATTACAATTAAGTTTTTATTTTCACTTTCTAGTAATTACTTTATTAGCAACCAAAAGCATTAAACTTAGCAAGGCTTAGTATGTCTATTGAATTAAGCAGATGCTATATCATAGCTCAAAAGAACCAATTTCTTTAGTTAATACCTTTCTCCCCTAACATATCTGTCAAAGTACTCATAACGAATTTTGAAAACCTACCAACACTTTCCCAAAAACGTGTTATTGCTTCCCTCTTTCTAAATCACATCTAACTGCCATATACCTATAAAAAAAGAAAGTCTTCTACAAATACTACCACACAAAAATCCTACACCTTCTGGACTTCTTGATACACTTGGGAGACATGAACATTTGCTCCTTTATAATTTACACTTTTTCAGTATATTTTAATCTTCCCCAATTAATTCTTATAGTTACTGTGCAAGATTTTACACATACTACTAAATTATCCCTTTAACAGCATTTTCTGTTCTTGATAAACAGAAAACTTTACCAAAGCTAGTCTTTCACTTAACACTACCATATCCCTTTCTCTTTACCTTTACTCTTATAAATCCAGCGCAGTGGTGCAGTGGTAGTGTGGTCACCTCACAGCAAGAGGTTCTCATATTCAATTCTCTGGAGCATTTCTCCCCGGGCCTCTGCTGAAAATTGGCTTTATTCCAAGTCAAACTTTCCCGGTTAACAAACGTTAAATATATAAATAAATAAATAAATAAACAAACAAACCCTGACAGAGTCAACAGTTTCTAACCTGTTGCCCAAATTCTTGCTCAACCTCCTCCTACCATACAGCCTTTTAACTCCTGGACTTACTTAGTCTCAATACTTTGGTACAGTTCAGCCCCCTTTTGAACATTTCCTATAACCCTACTATGATGCTGACACTAATAATTGTGTGTGTGTGTTACTACTCTCCTTAAGGACTTTCATTCAAAAATCCTAGTCTCTCCATCTCTTTAACACCCTCTCCATTTCAGCAACCCCCTTTTTCTATTTTAATTTGCAACTTTCTCCTTCAGTTATGTAGATCAGCCTTAAACATGCATCTTTAAAGTACTCCTTTAAAAGCATTAAAAGCAGAATACACAAAGCCACTGCATTCTATGGGAAGTCTCAATTTATCTCACTTCACTTCGCTCCTGCCTCTTCCCCTACCAATACCAAATACATTTCTTCAACGTTTTATTAAGGGACATTTGCAACTTCTCTTGCTGTTCCTAAAACACACACCCGACCTATACATAAAACCAAGACTAAACATTTTCATTGCTTACATCTTCCTATCTATAACCATAAAACAGCTTTCATCTTCTCAGTTTACTATCTTTTGTTTAGTTTATTCCCATACAGCTGTCATAACAGAATCATTTTGCTCCAAATACTTCACTCCGCTCCCCTGCCCTACCATCATTCCCAGCCACCTTGCCCTACCCTGCCCTACCCTCATTCTCACCCACCCAATTACATTTAATTACTCTAGCCCCCCCTACCCCACCACCCAATTATCCCTCTCCATTTCCCCTCTCATTACTCGACTAGCCACACCTCAATTCCCCTCACATTACACCATTGGCCACACATCCAACGAAACTCACACATACCCAACATCCTAACTCAACTCATCATTACCCCATCAGTACAACCTCTTCACCACCACTACATCTTGCTATTGCACACTAATTCTCATTCCTTTAGTCACCCACATCCCATACTACAATGTCCATCTCTACTATCACTACTCTACTTACCTTATCACTCTCTTTCAATATCCTACTACATATAACCTCTCCACATCATTCTTCTACCTCTTCCTCCCACTGCCCATTATCCTCCCTCTTCATACAGTCTGAACACATCACTTCCTTCTCAAAAATTTCAGCCAGTCTTTACAACACAAGCATATTATGTACCAGAGTAAAAATCCTCCCACACCATCACCACAATAGCATTTTCTCTCTAAATTATCCAATCAAAGTAAAATAAACTAGAATACACTACTCTCCATTATCCTGTAACAAATCTATTGCTATGCAGAGACATGCATCCCATCTCCTCTTTTCTGCAACCTCCCCAACTCCCATAAATCAATAAAACTTCACTACAATTAACCTACAAAGCATCAGAAATAAAAAACCTGACTTCTATGCATGGATAGCCCACAACAAACCTGATATTATTGCCGCAACTGAAACATGGCTAAAACCCTATATTAAGGACACAGAATTCCTTCCCCCAGATTTCACCTGTCTTAGGCCGACAGACCCCAAAAAAAAGGTGGAGGTATCTCTCTAAATATACCACATGTCCTTCACTATTGTCCCATATATACAAAACCCATCCCACAGTTCCCCACAGCCGGACTTTGTTTCTTTTCTTAAAATTAATAATTGCAAAAATCTGTGTGTGACAGGCATTTACATTCCCCCAGGCAATAACATCCCAATTATTGAGGAAATCCTTGCCTGGGCATCTACTAACATAAAAAATGAGACCATCATACTGGGAGACGTAAATTTCAACTGGCTAGACGTATCCCCACAGCACTCTAACTGCAATATCAATCTATACAAGTTTACCCAGCTAGTTAACACCATAACCAGGCCTAATAAAATTAATACTAATCCCTCTATCCAAGAATGGATTTTAGTGTCTGACCCAAATAAGATCACGTCCACTGGTACACTCTCCAACAGTATAAAAGTGACCACTTACTGGGCTTTATGCAACATGAATGTACCACAACAATTAATAAACATTAGTACAGGGTTACCAGAGATAAATCCCAGTTCTGTCCATCTAGCTTTAATCAAAGTTTGCTTAGCATCAACTGGGATGCACTAAAATCACTTCCCCTTGATGAGGCAGTTGAGTTCTTCAATTCAACCTTCCTCAGCATACTAAACGATCTTGCTCCCCTTTGACAAAAAGAGAGTAAAGACCAACCATGCCAGTTGGCCAACGAGATCCACTAAGGATTACATGAAACGTTGGGACAAATCATGGAAAATCTGGCAAAAAAACAAAAACCCATTTGACCTCACCCAATGCAAACAGCTCCGAAACCAGGTTAAGTGCCTAGTACTACAAAACAAAAAAGAACATTACCTTACATTACAAAATCAACACAAGAAAACCCAAAGAAATTCTGGAGCTCTCTCAACTCTATTAAACCCAGGCTCTAGTAATAATCCTTGCCTAGACCCAAATAAAACACACTATGAAATTGCTGCAACCTTCAATTCCTATTTCATAGATACTATAGCCAGTCTAACCGCTACATTTCCCTAGACCAACTCTGTCCAACACAGACCTCTCCACAGCTAATCTCAGTACCCCCCTTATTCCCAACTTTACTCTGTCACCTATACCCACCCAGACTATTAAAAAAATGCTTCTAAAACTCAAACCATGCACAAATGCTCCTGAAAAATATACCCACCAAATACCTGCAAATCTCAACCTCCTCAATCGCTTACCACATCAGCATACTTCTAAACAGATCTATCCAAGAATCCTATGTGCCCATCATCTGGACAAAAAAGCTTATATCCTCCCTCTACACAAGGGGGACCCCCAACACAGACACCACTAACTTCCACCCCATTGCTATACTACCACCCATCTCTAAGGATTCTGTAAAAATGTATTAATTCTCAACTTCTTCACCATCTGACTCTCAACCACATCCTCTCCCCCACCCAGCACAGATTTAGGCCAGGACATAGTACCACCACTGCCCTCATATCGTTCATGGACACTGTCAACAGAGCCTGCGACACTGGTAAAATTGTATTTTCACTAGTTCTTGATCTTTCTAAAGCTTTTGATACTATATCCCACTCTCTCCTTCTAATAAAACTCTCCAACATAGGTACCTCACCTCAAACTCACCCCAACAAAACCAAAGTAGTAATCTTTGCCCCCAAAAAGCCCACACCCCTACAAAAAGAGAACTTCACCAATCAATCCCTAAATGGTACCACCATCAACACTGTACCTAGCACAAAACTCCTAGGTGTCATCACAGACGAAAACCTCACATTCGACCTGCACAACCAGTCTAATGTCAAAAAGACACATCAAAAGCTTGGCACTCTCTACAGACACAAACATCTACTCAGTGCATCAGCCCGACTTTCCCTTGCCTCTTCTTTTCCACTACCCTCTCTTTCATAGGGTGCCCCCCTCCTCACCATCATTCAGTCCTCTCTAAAGTCCAAACTAGACTCATGCTACAACAAAATTGCTAAGTTTGTAACTAATGCCTCCTATTTATTCCACCACTGCTTATCATTAGGCAATCTGACTTGAACTCCAACTATTTCAGCTTTATCCAACTAACTACAGCTCACAAACTCATTCATAATCCATATATGTGCCCTGCTCTATCTTCTATACTTATTTTATACCATCCTAACAGACCACTCCGATCCAACAACCAATTGCTTGTAAATGCAGAAAACCCCAAATTTCTGGCTGGCTAGATGCTTTACTCCTTCACTATTGCAAAACTTTGGAACTCCCTCCCCCCAACACTTAGATCCACCCACTCAGTAACACTCTTCAAGACGTCTCTGAAACACCACATCTCCTCATCTTGGCTGTGCACATGTGCTAACGCCACATCTCATATAACCTAACTTCAACTACCTCACCCCACTCTGGCATCCTCCTTCCACATCCACCTGTCTTTTTACTTACTCCACTTCTCCATCCTGTCCACTTCCCTCTTCTACTAACCCTCATTGTCCTACCATTAATCCCTCCTGTCTATTTCCTTCTCTTCCTAACCCTTATAGACCTATCACTGAACCAGGAGAGACATTCAGGTACTCTCGCAGCCTACCTTAATATCATATCACCACTTATATCTGCAACAATATCTACAGACTTTGCCGATTCCTGCAACAGGACTCGTATTGCCTTTAGCTCAGCTATTACACCTCCTAAACGTGGGAAAAATTTAAGTACCTAGTCTCAAACTAATTTCTATATCTGCTTTGCACCCACTGCATGAAGTGTCCTACATATAACATTTTGCTAGCTGAAAACTACTCCTATAGAATGTTCTCGTGTATATACCCTATACTGCTTGCATAATATCTTTTATTTGAAAATGATTACTTGTGTACTGTCTTTTTCACCAATTGTATAAGCTGCCAATACGTACTAAATGTCTTCATCAATGCAAATTCTGTATTGTATGTAAAATGTCTTTATATGTGGAGCTTTTCTCCCTGGGACTCCACTGAAAATGGGCACTTCTGGACCATCCCGGTAAACAAATGCAAATAAAATAAATACATACATACGTACGTATATACATACTTCAATCTTCCCATAGCCAATAAGCAAGGGTATTGCTGAAAAAAGGCATAGCTTGCTTTGTCTTCATTTTGAGACAGTTTTTGGTCTTTTTCAGGATGTGAAATAAATGTTCACATCACCAAAAATGTCCCTTTCTGTATTTATCAGGTACAAAATAAAATCATCTGCAAATAACCTTGAACTTCTGAAGCCCTTATTTTCTTTGCTAATGGCTTGAAACAAAGCAAATATCAACAGGTAAAAGAAGGCCTCCGTGTCTGGTTCCTCTGTTCAAAACACAGCTTTAAAGAGAGGAGTCCCCCACTTTAAATTATCTTCTCAGACCATTTATATGTCCTACTTATTAACCCTATTCTGTCAGGGAACACAAATGCCATCATTCTCCTACTTATAAAATTCAGGCTGATGCTACTGAATGCCTTCTCTGTATCAAAGTTCACCAACAACAATGGCAGTTTTCTTACATGCAGTTTCAGTCTGGATTACCAAACTTCTATTAAAATGTTATCAAATGCTTGCCTCCTCCCCACAAAACGATTCATATCTATCAGTTCTAGTAACATTGTTGTCATTATCTAAGTACAACAATCCTGAGGAAATTGAAATGGGTCTTTATAAAGCTGGATGTAAAAGGCTTTTACCCTCCATCAGTAATACCACCACCACTGCTTTATTCCATAATGTTAGCACTCTCTCACCTCCCCCTTTTAAAACATATTGCTAAGCAAAGCCTTCCACATCCATGTCCCTTTCTTCCAAAGTTCACAGGAATACCATCTCTTTGTGCAGACTTCCCTGTCGATTGGTTATAATTGCTGTTTTTATCACTCTTTTTTTTGTTCTCTTGCCTATTAATTGGCGAGCCGCATATTCCTCCAACCTTAGGATAAGTTAAGTTTTCATAAATACTTCCATTTGTGCTCTTTTCAGATTCCCATTTCTGTGTTTTATACTATTTTTCATAACACTTCCAAAATACCTCTAATACCTCTGTAAGATCTGTGGCCATTTTTTGGTACAGGTTTCGCAACTTTGACTACAACTCTTCTTACTTTTTGTAAATGGACTACTATTAGTTTTTGCTATCTGGAAAAGTTGTACAACTATTTTGAGAACAGCTAAAAACTCATATCTGGACGAAATTCTCCCTTAAATCTTCTCTTAACATTCCATACATATATCTTCCTCCTCTTGTTCTGCACATCTTCCCCTTCTTTCACCATATTTTAAAACTTTTTCAACCCATCTTAATCCCTATTACTATTTTCTCACCTTTCTCTCTCTTGTCTAGGCTGGCACACTTTCTAAAGTCAACTTTCAATTTATCCCACTCACTCCTGTCTGAATTTATATCTTCCCTAATAACTCTCAAACTGCACCCACTAGCCATTACTTAAAAGTTCTCACTTGCACATTATTACTCTGCACTTCGGTTTTATTGGTGCAATGTCCGATACAGTTATTGGATAGATCTCAAAGTTTAAAATTAAACATATATGTTTCAGTGAACTCTGTCTATCCAGTCTAGCCCATTTATTGTGGCTTGAGGAATAATACAGAAACTCTGACCTGCTCCTACTGAATAGGCATCTTCCTCACCAAATATTCTCCTATTCCTCCAGAAAATGAAAATCCTCAGTTACATTTTCCCTTCTAGGTCCACCTGAAAAAAAAATCTCTCCTGCACACCAGGTTCTACACTTCCCTATGAATAAGAATCCCTGCAGAAAGCTTATGTCTCCCAAACGTCTTTTAAGATCCATAATAGTAGTTTTAGGTGGAATATATGCCAGAATAACTCTTCCCCTACCATAACCTCATTACCACAAATCTACCACTATAAACAGTCCTTTTTCCTCTATCTATCATGGTTGGGTAAAGGAAAAGGGGCATAATAATTCCATCTGTGAGAGGTGCTCCCAATATCATCATCTTTGCTGACCAGGGACAGTTTGACCGAGATAGATACCCTTTTTCAGAAGAGGCCCCATGGAGAAAGCCAACATATAGCATATTTTCATTTTACACATTGCTAATTTGCCGAAAAAATGTCATGGTGGACATTTAGTAGGACAGGCATGCAAAAATGTATACGTAACAAAAATGAAAATATTATATACACTTGCCTCTTGTAACATTGCTAGTTGTATGCAACACTTAATACCGTTCAGTGGTCTATGCTTTTGGTCTATAGTTGCAAGGCCATTAACATTCCATGTTAATACTGAGAAAGCAGCCACTTTGATAAACAGCTTTTACTCCCACATATTATACATGACAGTTCATTTGAGTACATATTTCCAACTTGCAAGTTACACGGGTAGCTGGGTTTTCTAATTTCTTTATCTTACCAAGCTACATCTTCACCGCAATGTGTTTTTGACTGTTCAGTGTTATTAAATTTTTGTTTGAACTCTTGCCTAGTGGTGTTTGCCTCTGACGTAGCCTCTGTCGAGTTTTTCAAGTTACATCTTCCCCAGACTTTTCACTTCCAAAAGCTAAATGCATTTAAAAAAATAAAAGAAGAAGCAGTTTCCCTAAACTGATTGCTACACCCACATTTACCTACTCTAAATGTTAAGCTTAACAATGGTAATGTACAGGTTAGAGCCTGTATTCCTGATTACAGCTTATATATTCCCATCTCTATTCCCCACCAAATAAGAAAAAATTAGCAAACTGCCTGCTTTTTGTAAGTATTATATTTTGGTCTAAAGACAAGTACACTGCCTACCCTTAAACTACAAGCCTGTGCTCCAGGGGAAAAATGCATTTTAAACAAGGATCTGTTCCTGTATAATCACTTTAACCATTTTCCTGCCAGCCACCCAGGAGCTGTACAAATGCCTACCATCCAACTGGGTGGCAGGAGTCTGTACAGGTCCAGCTACAACCCATTGGAATCTTGAGGAATGCAAGCATTACTGCAATGTAAAATTAAATGGACATGACTCACTTTGTTTTGTTGCTTGTTTCTTTATTCATAGTTTGGAATAAAATGCAAGAAAAAGGAATGAAAACAGAGAGGAAAAAAAAAAAAAAAAGCAGCAAGGTTTATTTCTTGCCTGGAAGAAAAAAAGAATGGTACAACAGTTTTCAGAACTTAATGAAAACGCCCAGTGATACAATTCCCATACAACTGCCCAAATAATAAAAGTAACATACAAAAATCACTGAACCCACAGACATTTCCAACATACTGGCAGACAGGTTCAGTGCAAACTTCACCCCCGTTTCCACCCCTAAAGGAGAGATAACTATCCCAGTGGAGTGTAGCCTCCCAGACATCTCAAATGCGCAGATGAAAGCTGCTCTCTCTAAAGCTAAAAACACAGCATCAATGGGACCAGATGGTGTCCCCGGCTGTGTGCTACATGAGCTAAATGAGGAATTAAACCTGCACATAAGGCAGCTGTTTAATCTCAGCCTTACCACAGGATACGTGCCCAAGGAGTGGCGTACGGCAACTGTGGTCCCACTCCACAAAGGCGGTGCCTCTACGGACCCTGGTAATTACCACCCCATAAACTTAACAAGTCTAGTCTGCAAAGCTATGGAGAGGATCATAATGGAGCTCATAAACAAAGATATAGGGGACTTGCAGACATTGGACCAAACCCAGTTTGGCTTCGTCAAGGGCAGATCATGCCTTTTGAACTTGGTCGACTTCTTCGAAACAGTCACCAAGGCCATTGATGAGGGAAAGGCAGTCCATACAGCCTACCTTGACCTTGCAAAGGCTTTCGACACAATACCCCACTCGGGTATTGTAGAAAAACTTACCAGCTTAAATGTAAACCCATATGTCACAAGATGGGTTGCAAACTGGCTTAAGGACAGAACCCACAGGGTTAGAGTTGCTGGCGCTATGTCAGACTCCAAGCTGGTCACAAGTGGTGTCCCACAGGGCTCGGTCCTTGGCCCCCTATTGTTCGGCATCTACTTCTCAGAAGTACAGGCCAACATGGGAGGACTTTGGCTGACAAAGTTTGCAGACGACTGCAAACTGGGCGCCATAGTGGAAAGTGCAATTGGACACTGATATCCTTCAGAAGGGACTCACGGAAACAGATAGCTGGTGCCAGAGCCATGGCCTGAAGTTAAACGCCAAAAAATGTATAGTCATACCCTTCGGGAAAAACAAGGTAACCCCAAGCTACCATATAGGTGGCAATCCACTAAGCACAGAAGAGGTTATCAGGGACCTGGGGACCCAGGTTGACAGTGGCCTTTCTTTTGACACTCACGTTGCTAAAGTGGTTAGAAAGACCTTCTATATTGCCCACCTGATCATGAAGGGATTCACATCCAGATCTAGTGAGGTCATTGTTCCCCTGTACTCTTCACTTATCAGACCAATGATCGAGTACAATGTCCCATTTGGGATGCATCTCACCCGACATCTGCAGCAATTGGAGAGACCCCAAAAGTTCCTCACCAAAAGAAAGGGACTCCAAAATCTGTCATATGCTGCCAGATTGAAGAAACTCCAGCTCTATTCAGTCGCATACCGTCTGCTCAGAGGTGACATGTGCCTGACATACAAGGCCATGTCCAACCCGGAATTAATGGACATGCTCCACCTCAAAAAATCCAAATCCACCAAAACCACTACAGCAAGCGACTTAAACCTTAGCACGGATATAAATAGGGCATGCTGGAGGGCTAGATTTAGCACTCAGAGACTCCCTATGCTGTGGAATAAAATCCCGGTCCATGTGAGGCAGAGCACCTCGCTGGCTCTGTTTAAGAGAAATCTTGACCTGTGGATGGGAGATCGTAGGTTTACCCCGGGAATCATCTCTGTGTCACTGCTGGACAGAGGCAGAACAAACTAATGGGCACAATATTTTTTCATATAAAGGGTGGCGTAAGCCACAAAACTTTGGGCTAGGCTTATAAATGCCTTAGGGCAGATAGCCTAGTATAAACCTATGAACCTAAGAATATTAAAATTCTTAGCTCTCAACTTCCAGACATTGAAAACAGGAACAAAAGCCCTAACAAAGTAGGTAAAATCCAATCATCCGGTTATCTAATTGAATACCAAATAGTACATAACCAAGTTTCTAGTAGGGCTGTGTGATATTACTCAGGAACACGTTTAAAAAACAGACCATGAAAAAATAAAAGCATATTAAAATTAGAGACCCTATAAACTCTGCAAACTTTAATGAACTGTATTGCAAAATTCTAACACAAGGTCATTTATTTTTGCTTCTGAAAAAGGGAAACTTAAGGAAAACATTGGTCCTCTAGTATGTTGGCCATGTAGGGTGGTCTATGTATTAGATTACTTCAAAATTCACATAAGATAAGGAAATTCAGAAAATTGTATGAAAGGGCAAATATAGCCTGAAAACAGGGTCACGACTCCAAAAACTGGTAGGTACATCCTGTGCAGGGATATATCAGGACCGAAAATAGGAAAGTTCCTCCAAAACAGGAACAGCTGAGAGATGTATTACCAGGGCAATGGGTCATACCCTACAGTTTTTTTTTTTTTTTTTTTAGTGGTGTCAGTTTGCCTGACAAATGGATGGGTATTCTCAGTATATATTATCCGAATTAGTTGAGCAAGCCCTAAGCATCCGCAGGCATAAGCTTTTTGTGCCATCAGTCTGTCCAGTTGGAAAAACTGTTGCATTGCATGTCAGAGCCATTCAATATAGAAATAGATACCATTAATATGTTGCTCTTTTTGAATGCACTGTACACTCCATTTACTATAGTATCTTCAAATTGATGTATACAGCTAGATATTACATGGTGTTAGATTCATGACTACATTCACAGCACATGAATTTTTTCACAGCTTACCTGTTCAACTGTAGAAATGCTTACAACACTTGGGTGAATAATCATTTATGGCACAAGAATTTTTCAGACTACATATTCAGCTGCAGAGGTACACTGATACTGGCGTCAGTTTTTCATTGTTTCTTATATGCTGGAAGGTCATAATGCTACAGGATCTATTTTCACACTAGGTACTTGCATTTATTTTCTAGTACTGTCAGTGCAGTACAGCAACAAAAATAAAAAGGGGGGTGCTGCTGAACTCCTGATTTCTGCCATACCTCAGGTGACACAGCCAATGCCCCATCTGCTTGAGGTGTTATAGCTCAGGTGAATGTAAAAGACTCCAAAAGTACTTGCTATCAAGAGTAGGAGGAAGCTCCCCAGCACTCTTGCCAAATTCCCCCTTGTCAGCAAGCATACTTAAATAAATGCCTCCTGAAAATAATTTTGTTGACCAGGTTAAGAGTCCAGCTAGGCATAATGCAATAAAAATATCAACATACTAGTTATCTAAATAACACATTTTTCAAGTGGACAAACTGCATAATAACTGCCTGTCTGCTAAAACACCTGCATGAAATTTGCTTTTGTTTTGCAAGTGTCACCTTATGAAATCTTGCCTCAAGTGGACTATCTACCTGTAAGCAGTGCAGAACAGCACTGCCAAGTCCAGTATCAAACAGGCAAAGAATAGTTAGGATGAGTAGCAAGTAAGATACTAGGATATCTTTTCATGGAAAATTATGAAAACTTTCACCAGGTTATTTATGTTAACAACTTGGAAAATAAGTTTATATGCTCTCTATGGTATCAAAAGAAACCTTGTATAATGCCGTAAAAACTTCTCACTACTACCTGGTATCTAGCTACAGCCTCTTTTAGAATTACCTGTTTAGCAATGCATATCTCAAAACTGTCCAGCTGGAAGCAGTGGAACATTATGAAGCAGAATTTCATAGAATCAGTCAGCACAGAGTTTAGGAATAACTCCTGCCCTAAATGGGATGGGTAGTGACAATGTTAAATCTCATGCAAAATTATGAATATATGCCATATCAGTATATCTATATTTCTGTTGATAACTCACGGCATAACGACTCAACATGACACTACGGAATGAAATGAAAGTGGAAATTATGCTGAAAAAAATTAGCACTACCACCACTCTGCAGATATTTACTCGTTTGTTGTGTCTTTCGGCTTTTCCCGGTTAGGGGTCGCCACGGCGGAACTCCGGTCCGCTAATGATTGGCAGTAGATTTTTACGTGCAGAGTTGCTGGCACTGACGCACAACCTTCAACGAAGGTATGCCCATTCACGCATATCTCCATATAGAAGATGCTCTAGCTGAGAATCGAACAGGACAACGTCTTACTGTGAGGCAACAACGCTACCGCAGCACCACCACCGCAGCAGATATTTATAAATAAAATATACATAAATACACAAATATATCTGTGTTAATATCTCAGGCAGTGTCCAACTTGAAGCATTGTTAAAACAATTTCTCTGAACGTAAATGGGGTTTGGCCAGTGACAAAATAACTTTTTAAAAAATATCTTTATTAAAAAATATTTTAAATATTGACATAGACATACATTAACCAAAAAAAAAAAAAAAAACACTAAAAACACATTTTAGTCTTATGAAGTGCATATACAAAATGTATGTATATACACACACACACACAAACACGTTTTGCTTTCATTTACTCCATTACATAATCTCCCAATTCCTGCCATTCCCTAAACTCAATTCTTCTTAAAGCAGTATTCTTCTTGTATTGTTCCCCCAAATTCCACTTACTTCTATGCAATTTGCTTCTTCCCTTTTCTACACATTTCACCTCCAGTTATTTTATCTCATTTACAATACTCAGCATTCATTTACATTTGGCTTATATTTTGATTTTTTTCTAGCAATTTGTTGGTATCCAAAAGAATTAAACTTGGTATGGCTTTACTATGTCTAAGCAATTCAGATCATTTCTCACAGCTCAGAAGAATCAATTATCTAATTACAACCATTTACACCCCCAACATTTTGGCAAAGTACCCTGGAAGGATTTTTCTTTAATCTGGCAACTCCTCATTACAGTCCCAAAAACATGTTCCCAATTGCCTCTCTCATTCCCATCACAACTCCAACATTTGCTCCTCTAGAAATGGGGAAAAAATATTTGAAGGCTCCTTGAGGTATAAAAATACATACAAAAACACTTCCAACCCAAATCCTAAACCATCTGCAGTGTGTTGTGCAGTTGAAGGCCTTAAGCTCTGCCCACTGTTACTTTATAAATTGCTTTTCCAGTCTCTCTTGAGGAATTCTTACAGTTATAGTGCAGTGTGTCCTACTAAGTATCTTTTTAACAGCAGCTCCTGTTCTACCCTCGTCTAAAAAATTTTTTTACCAGAGCTGGTCCTTAACTCAGCCTCCTCTACTTCTTTCTCTTTGCCTATAATCTGTCATCAGTCCCTAATGGGGAAGGTAGTCTCTAACCTGCAGTACAAACATATGTTTGGCCTCACCCCACTACTACTTTCCCATAGATAGTTATTTGCTGCCAATGTCTTGGTGTGTTTGCTAATTTTTCCAGTTTATTCCAGCCCCTTTATTGACCATTTTCTGTAACCCCACCTGCAGTCCCTATTAATATCTTCTCTGTCCCCATGTTGTCTTAGTTCTTTGATTACTTTACTTACTAATATAATATTCTGCATGCTTATAGTTATTCTCCATAAGAACTTGTATCCAAACTCCTACTCACCTCATTTCTCAAACTCACCCCTTATCCGTTTCTGCTGCCCCACCCCCGTTTCACCATCATCCCTTCCCACTTTGATTTATAACCTTTTGCTTGTATTGTGCAGTTAAGGTTCAAATCGGTAATACTAAACCACAACGAAAAAAAAAAAGTCAGCATATCCCAATTAACTCTTACCCGCTTTCCCTCCCACATAAATTTCTAAACTCTTTATAACTCCTCATTTTGATCAACTACACAAGTTGTAAACAATAATTAATATGACTGACCTGTATATAAAGCCAAAGATAAATATATTTATTTAATTTAAAACAGAAAATTGAATCAAAATGTTAAAAACCTCAAAATATTGAATATGCACTTCCCCAAAGTTGTGCAATCCAAGAGTTGGTATATATAATTAGCAGGGGATGTTGGGGGGATGCAGCCTCCCATAAGAGGGGGTGCAGGGAAACTGCCTTTCAACATTTTGAAATTACATATTTTATGTTTTCAATCAAATAAATACATTCCAGCCAAAGGGACTAAAAACACTTTTGCTGCTGGATTATGGATAATAGTTAGCAAGATAGAACTTCCAATTTCTCAATTTTGCATTATCTTTTGTTTAGTCTCTTTCCACATATCCTTAGCTGCCATAACAGAAGCCTTTTTAACCCACACACTGAAGTACTTCATCTTATTATGCCTCCATGAATATGAGTGGAGTTGAATCAACCCATGGGTGAGTACACAGTTTACCACTATAACCTTCATTTTATCTTCATTAATTTTATAACCCAAAAAGACTCAAAACTCTCTAAAAATGTTCACAATACCAAAATGAACTATTCCGGACTTATCAAATTCAAAATATCACCACCTGCAAATAAAAGTTACCCTTTCTTGATTACCATAGCTCTTTATATCCTTGAATTTGGCAGTCCCTTGTTTTATTTGCCAATGGCACTAAACATAAAGCAAATATAAAAGGGGAAAGAGGACACCCACTGCCTGGTTTCTTTGTTCAAACACAGCTTTGAAGACAGGAAACATGTCACATGGATTCTTGCTTCTGACCCTTTATATATTCGAATAATTAAATGCAAATTTGGCCACTGTCCTACTCATAATATTGCAGCTAACACTATCAAATGATTTCTCTGCATGAAGGCCCACAAACAGTTGGTGACATTTTATTACATTCTGCTTCCCTATGGATCTTCATTGTTCTATTAATGCTGTCAACAGTTTGCCTCCCCTCCACAAAACTACATTGACCTAAATAATTTGGGGAACACTTTCATCATTCTCTTAGCAAGTAAAAACACTTTATAATCATGGTTTATAATCAAACATATTTACTTTAATAATCCGAACCAGGAGTTTATAGAGTATTTTATGATATAAAACGAAAGCCCACATAATGCTGGGGAAAATACACACTTAATATGTAACTAGCAATACCTGCCAGGTACTTACAAGTGAATAAAATATGCACAAATATCACACTTCAAAAATGGAATGACACCATCAAAAAGTAGTTTGGATCTGCATGAACAAAAGCCCTACTAATAGCATAGGCCTATCCGCTGTAATTAGAGACAGTAAGAGTTGTTAGTATACATTTCAGTAACAAATTTTAACTCTGTGCGATTTAACACTTAGCATAAAAACTGGTTTACATTTCAATGACAAACATATCTACTGTGAAGAATCTGTCCTGAACAAGTCACAGTTCAAGATATTTTGATTAGTTTAAAAAAGACAGGTTTCACTAATTGCAGTTTCAGTAAAAATTAAGAAAATTTTAGCCAAGCTAGAATTTCCACTGAGTGACCTCTCAAACCTCTTGTATTAGAGGCACATGGGATATATGCAAATAACCCTTATGAACGTCAGGTGTTTCAGCTATATGGTGATGCTGAATACCCATGATTTTTTTTCTTTTTAGGTAATTTAATGGACAGTTTCAGGCCAATAAAGCCAAACCCACTAGCTGTGGACATGCATGTTTCGACCTTTTTGTGGCCTCATCAGCACAGTGCAAGTGGACCGTTTCTTAAAAAGACTTAAAATGACTTGAAAAAAGTAATGGGCATTCAGAATCACCATACAGCTGAAACACATGATGTTCATAAGGGTCATTTGCATATATCCCATGTGCCTCTAATACAAGAGGTTTGAGGGGTCACCCAGTTGAAATTCTAGCTTGGCTTGAATTCTCTTAGTTTTTACTGACTGTTTAAATTGCAGTTTCAGAAAAAACAGCCCAAATGAAAGCTGTCCATCCAGGAATTCTGCAGAAGGCAGATGCTGCAACATTTCAGTGATAGCAAGGTTTGCTTCCCATCTTTAAGAATCACTGAAATGTAGAACAGCAAGCCTGGATTTCTGCTGTCCCTTGGCAAAACTGATAGCAAGGGTTGCTTCCCATCTTGAAGTTATCAGTTTTGCCAAGGGACAATAGAAATCTAGGCTTGCTGTCGTCCTACATACCAGTATCTATAATTATGATTACAAGTTATTTATTCACAAAAGTACTGACTCACACATATTGAATTCTAAGTGACTGATGCACATTACAAACACCTAAGCACTTCTTTCATAACCACTTCAAAGTGTGAGGGAAATTAAAATTACTTTAATTATGTTCACTGGGGTAGAGCACCGATCCAACAGATCAATTTCAGACTCAACCAAATGGATTCATGAACAGAAAAAGAAGCACACACAAAACAAAATTCAATACAGAATATTTACACAAAAAAAATGCAAAAATGTCACAACAGCCAGCAAATACACACATGACCTTAGTCAGAAACATTCAGGGTTATCTCAAGATATACTTATTGCACAACAATGTACAAGGAGAAAACTACCTCATCTTTTAGTATTTATATTTCTTACTTGCTAAAAAATAGTTACCATTTATAACGTCAGTAATAGTCGATTTGCTGCTTTTGTTTGGTCTCTTAACAGCGCCTAACTTTGTTCATAGATAGGTACTAGGCTAACGGCCCAAGGGCCTACGTAAGCCTAGCCAACAAGGTTCCCTGGCTTACGCCACCCAAGAAAGTTATTTTCTTGTGCCACTGTCGAGCAGACACACAGAAGTGAAACCTGGGGTGTGATTGTGATCTGAAAGACTAACACATCAAGCTTGTCTGTCGAGAACTGATTCCTCAAGTTCTTAAAATCCATATTCATCACATCAATAACACTGTGCATCCATTTTGTTCCCAGATAATCCCTTCTCTTAGCTTTGATCTTTCCCAGAATGGGTACCTTCTCTGAAGAATCCTGTCTTTGCATTATGTGCCAAAGAACTGAGTTAATTTTACTACCAAGCCTGCCACTGAGCAATCAAAGTTTATTTCCTTAAGTATTGACTAACTGACCTTGCATGTCCATGAAATTCTCAAAAGTTTGATAATAGTTCAAAACATTAATTTACAGTCCAACCCCCCCCAAGCACATACAGAATATAGACCATGCACCTTGAATGGCCCAAGATAAATCAAATTTTAGGAAAATCCATAAGTATGAAAGATATGCAATAACTGGCATATTTTAAGTAGCAAAAGATTTTTTTTTACAGTAATAAACTCGGGGATACACCATTTACGCACAAAGTTAGAATTTTAATGAGATTTTTTTTCCCAATTTAGTTAAAAGATGGCGGCACCTAGAAATAGGACAGAGTAATTGTCACTGGTGCAGCTGTGTAAGCAAAATAAAAAAAAATCATGTTAGGTTAGGAAAGCAGAGCATTTAACGGCAGGCTCCTTAAAATATCTGTTGAAAACGTGTATGTGCAGCTAGCTGTTTATAATATCCAGCCTGTTACATATGCAAGACTTCTAGGCAGTAGATTGGGAGGATTTTTTTTTGTGGTTTTAGCATTTTCATTGAAGCAAAACGTCTTGAAAATGGGACACAGGTTGGAATGGTGATGAGTAGCATCTGCTTAAAAGATCAGCCTAACAAACAGAAGTGTGTGCATGTAAGCCAAAAGATGGAAATAAATATTCAAAAATAACTGTTGCTTATAATAGATAGGAATAACTTTCTATCATAATGGCTACTCTGACTACATCATCCTCATGGAATGCAATGGCCTTATAGGTAGAGAAAAAGAGAGAGTACTGAACTATATCAAGACACGTAGGGTGCACAGAGCAATGTTGCAGATGACACATTTGGACAGAAATAAACATGTGAATTTGATAAAAAGGATTATAGGATAGACATTCAATAGAATATCAGGGACAAAGGAAAAGGAAGTAATAATGTGGATTGCTAGAGGGGTGCCAATTGCAATAGAACAGGAACTAAAGGACAGTTAACGGTAGCTGTGTGTTACTAAGTGGCTACTGGAGGACTATGTATACCGTTTTTATCTTGCAGAGCATGAAATATTGGGGAGAAATGGGAATATTGTTTTTTTTATGGGTGAAGACTAGACCTTGATTTGCAGTAGCGATTATGTTACCAGGTGGACCTAGAAGGGAAAATATAACAAAAGAGAGTACATTTTGCAAGAAATATATGGTATGAAAGATGTGAATTTGATAGTAAATCAGACAATTTACATATCATTCCTCAACTGGACAGAATTTATTTTTCATAAGATCACGTGCACTTAATTGAAAGTTTTGACAGATCCAATAACCATTTCATATCATGTACCAATAATAACCAAGATAAAAATGCAGGATGACTACATAAAAATGAGAGACAGGCTCTTTCCTACTTGTTAAAAAGACGCACTTAAGGAATGGGTAGTGGAAATTACTCTAGAGTTATTAGAAGGGATTGCTACGGAGTGTGAGAACATTAAAAGTGGACTTTAAAATAGGGTAGAAATACAAGAGAAAGAGATGGGAAAGAAGTTATAGGAATTTAGTTGGACTGACAAAGGTTAAAATATTGCAGACTAAGGAAATCTTACAGAACAAGAGACGCAACTGTAGAATGAAAGACAAAATAAGGGAGTATTTTGATAATGCACAGGAGTTTAGCAATTATTTTTGATAACTCCTAAGTAGAACACATTTATCACAACAACTTGGGTAGAAAGTACAAAGAGTTGTTGACAAACTTTAAGAGCCTATGACAAGACAAATAACCATAAATCCTCTAGAGAGGTTTCAGAAAGGTTATGAAAATTTGCATAAAGAAAGAATATGGAAACCAAGCAAAAGCACAAATGGGAAGATTTATGAAAGACTCAATTATGCCAAGATTAGGGAAGATGAGGCTCAACAACTAACACTTAGAAAGACAGGAGATAAAAACGGTGATGTACAATCAATCCAAACAGGAACTTTCCAGGAGCAGATGGTATTCCTGAGGAAGTCTAAGAGGAATAAAGTGAAATGTGATTTTATTAAACAGTATTTTGAAAAGAGAAGAACCAGCATCTTGGCAGAAAGCTGTGGGGGGCATTTTACCCAAGGAGGATAAAAATCTGACCCAGCTTCACATGGACTATTTCAATTTTAAAACCATGATGGGTGCCTATGTGTGGTTTTGCAGTGGGAAGGCAAACAGATGACAACATTAATAGAAAAGGGGGATTTCCAAGATGGCTGTACGTTGAGTAACAGCTTAATTCTAGCTCTCCCAGTGTGAAAACAGAAACATAGCAGAGAAAGCCAGTGAACCTAGACTTGAGTGAATTTCAGTAACTGGCTAGTAAGTACACTGCCTGGATGCCAAGAAAAAATACAGAGAACCTGAAGGAAAATCGGCTACAAAAGGCGAGGAAAAAACGCTGACTGTGAAAAAAGCACTGCAGTTGTTCAGCAAAAAGCAGCGCAAGCTCCAGACATGACTTCTAGTAACCTAGAGGAAAGTACAAGATAAATGCACACAGACTTGACTAAAATGAACAAATCAACAGACTATATCAACTCAAACAATAAAAGGCAGGAAAAAATGGAAAAAGCTTTAAACAGATATTCAGATAAGGTGGTAAAACTGCAAAACTCAGAGGTCAAAATGAAAAAAAGGCTGGCTGAATAGGAGACTGCATAAGAAGGCATGTTTAAAAAAAAAAAAAAAAAAAAAAAAAAAAGAGAGAGAATTATAGGACAGAGCACATTTCCCTGCTGTACCAGAGAATCTGGAAGGTACAGACTTAATTTTATGAAAGCACAAATAATCAACTGGATTGGTATTCCAGAACAGGAATTGTTAACTGAAAGGGCACATTGTGTGTATGCTCCAAACCCTATGAGAAAACATGGGCCTTTAACAGTAAAGATGCAATCTTACCAGCAGGAAGACAAAATACTAAAAGTGGGAGACAGCAGTGTGTTTGTGGAGAATGATTACTCATTGTACACCAGGGAGAAATGGAGTAAATTTATCCCATTATTCAGGGAATGTCAAGAACAGGTGTGAGATTCAAACTGCTGTACCCAGCTATTTTCAAAATATTTTCCCCTGAAGGAACAAAATCATTTTTTGATGTACATCCTAAAGAAGAAATACAAAAGTCTGTCCAACAAAAAGTGAGCTGTGAAACAGAAAGATTCTGCTCCTTGTTCTTCTGGTAATAAAGACCACAGATAAACTGTGCCACTGAAACCTGTTCCAGTGTTTCAAAGAAAATGCTTGAGAGAGGAGAAAAGAGCACAAGAGTTGACTAGAAGAATCTAGAGTACTTTGGAAATGAAGCAAAGACAGGGTTTGGGAGAAGGAGATGAACAGGAACAGAACAAGAACATTTGGAAATATTGGACTTTTTTGGACTTAAACTTGCAGAGGACTCTACAGCACATGCCCTACTTCATATGTCAATGTTTGGAAAAATACTCAGAAGAATTAACACCACCACTGGGTACTCTTTTTAATCATAGTCTAAGCACCGGCTTTGTCCCAGCTGAATGGAAAATGGCCACCTTTATTCCTTACCCATAGTGGTGCTTCCACCTACTCCAGGGACTACAGACCTACTAGCCCGACTAGCCTCATCTGCAAGGTCATGGAGCGAATCATGATGGATCTTTTCAACAAAGATAAAGGTAATCTCCAAACACCTGACCCTACTCGGGTTGGATTTGTCAAAGGGAGATCATGCCAATTAAACCTGGGGGACTTTTTCAAGACTGCTGACAAGGCTCTGGATGAGGGGAAATCTGTGCATACTGACAACTAGACTTGGCCAAGGCTTTTGACACTATCCCCCACTCAGGCATCACTGAAACTCACCCAGCTAGGTATCAACCCTTCCATCATTAGATGGGTCACTAAATGGCTCACTGACAACCCATATAGTCAAAATAAGGAATCCACCTCCTACAGCAGACCTGTAACCAGTGCTGTTCCATGGGGATCAGTTCTGGGACCTCTACTGTTTTGCAATCTATTTCTCTGAAATACAAGCAAAAACTAAAGGTCCGTGGGTGACGACGTTTGATAATGACTGCAAATTGAGAGCGGTCATACAATTTCCAAACAATGTTGTGACACCCGTGCACTGGCCCAGCAATCAAGGAGCCTCAATCCTCACCACTAACACCAATGAGGGGTGTACCCCTTGTGGAGGATAACAAATGCACACACAGTAAAGTACAATTTCTCTTAAGAGCACACAGAGATCACAGTCAGTCTGTTGCTGGATTCTCCCTTTCTCTCCAGATCCCCCATAAGACTCCCCACTGGCACAGCTATAGGGTTCAGATCTCACTCTACTGGTCAAGCTCAAACCTCTGGCACCTTCGCTGTCCAATCAGTACTTCATGTCCCTACCCAAGAAGCTGACACACACACACACACTGAGATACGAGTTATACATATATATATATATATATATATATATATATATATATATATATATACACACATACACACATACATACATATACACACACACACATATATATATACATATATATATATATATATATATATATATATATATACACACACACACACACACACACACACACACACACACTCCTGGGGAAGGCTGGCACAGTTTTTCCAGCTATGCCCATTCTGCCCAGACTATACGGTAGCACCACTTGCCACCAACCACTAATATCAGCTACTAGTAAAGCCCTTATCAAAGGGTGTCCAATTATTACTGTGCAATATTATTATTATCCAAATGGTAAGTGTGACAAACAGCAAAGCTTATTTGGAGTGGCTTGGACAGTATCACTATATACATGCAATGTACTCTAGAGCTTGAATTATCTCTACATAAAAACAGCCACAGTTGAAAAGTTTAAAAATATATAATAATAAATAATAAGAACACAAGACAATACGTCTTATTACACAGTGCTAGTCAAGAGGTCAGAGATCAGAGAAATGCTTAAAATAATACAGTAGAAAAGTTCTGACATCAAGAAAACAGCTAGTCTAGACTTCCTATTCCCTATCTATATCTAAGAGCAAACACAGTTCTAAGATAAACTTGCATACAGAGCAAGGCAGTGCTGGTGATGGTGTCACTTCTGAAAACAAATGCAAAATGCTCTGATTCTCGCTCTCTCTCTCTGACCTTAAATTGATAACAGTACCACTGGGTCACTTCAGATTACATCATTCTTCTTTGTTTCCCAGGCTAACAAAAACTGAGTGTAGCAACTCTTTTTGATCTTGCAGCTGGTCAGGAAGTCAGAGCAATAAAAGACATTATACATTTAAATTTTAGCCATTAACTCTGGTCTCAAAACAATAGGAAGAATTCCTTCATTCAGACATCCTGGCTCCAAGTTTTGAGATCAAACAATTATACAATGCTTGACTTATCAGTTTTTCTCCAGCAGAGTGCAATGTGGTTACATTTTTGAAGTTCAACATTTACCATAATTTTCTTACATTTAGCAGAACAAGCATGTGGCTTACATTAATGCTTACAAATGACAGAATTATCTACAAAATCCTATCTAGTTAGAATGGCAGCCTTCATAGATGTCAACATCCTACAACAGGGTCTTACACAAACAAATAACTGGTACCAAAGTCATGGCCTTAAACTCACTGGTGAGAGACCTGGCCACACAGGTTGACAGCAATCTTACCTTTCATCACAATGTCTCCATGGTGATAAGAAGGGCATTCTGTATTGCTCAACTCATAAGTAAGGACATTACATCCAGAAAATAATTTCTCTGTACTCTTTCCTCAGCAGTCCAATTATGGAGTCCAGCGCCCCTTCTGGTATGTACCTTTCCAAGCACCTACAGCAATTAGAGATACCACAAACGTTCCTCACAAGGAAAATTCAAGGTGTTCTGCATCTGTCCTACGTGGATCGTCTGAAATCACTGTCACTTTATTCTGTTTCATACAGACTACTCAGAAGCGATCTATGCCTTGCATAAAAGGTAATCTCTGACCCTGTTTTATTGGAAATCTGCAAGTCAATTGGCACATCGGTTATTTGCTCTAAAGACCTTAACCTGCTATGTGACATTAACAGTACCTGCTGGAGGGACAAAAGTCAAGATAAGACAAAACCAGACAGCACTTAATATAATCACAGGCTATACCATACATCTTAGCACGGATAACCTTTTAGGTTAGCTCAAGTGTATGTGTGTGTGTGTGTGTATGTGTGCGCACGCGCGTGGAACATTTGTTCTCATTAGGAGGGTAAAACTTCAATATTTGAAGCTGTACACCATTGTGTGTGTTATTAATAAGTTTTAGGGGGTATTGGGTGTGTGTGTTTCTTTTGAAAGGTTTTCAATAAAACAAAGTTCTGCAAGATGCGACGTAGGCTCAAAATGGAGATGACAAGAAATAACTGCATAAAAGATTAACCTGCCAAACAGTATATGCATGTAACACAAAAGCTGAAACTAGATGTTTAACAAAAAAAGCTGTGACACAAAGGTGGGAATAATCTCTCAAGAATGTGATACTTTCTATAATGTCTAAATGTTAATGGTGTCACAGATAAATAAAAAAGGGGGGGGGCAGTGAACTATATTAAAAAATGTAGAGTGCAAATAGCTATACTACAGGAGACATGTGGAAAGAAATGAACATGCAAATTTGATAAAGAAAGTTTTTTCAGGGTGGTTATTCAGTGGAATACCTGGGGCAACAGAAGACAGGAGCTGTTGTATCTTTTTGGCTTTTCCCCGGTTAGGGGTTGCCACAGCGGAACTCCGGTCCGCTAATGACTGGCAGCAGATTTTTACGTACCGAGTTGTCAGCCCTGACGTACAACCTTCAACGAAGGTACGCCCATTCACACGTCTCCACACAGAACACGCTTTAGCTGAGAATCTAACAGGACAACATCTTGCTGTGAGGCGACAATGCTACCGCAGCACCACCTGTATTAATTTTAAGAGGAGCTCCAACAGTAAACAGAAGAGGAAAAAAAAAAGACAATAACAGTAAGACTGGTAGTACTATGAGGCTACTGGCAAGGGAGGAGTGGGATGGCACCAAGTAGAAGTCTAGACTTCAGGGTAAGAGACTGCCTTCCCTACCAGGGATTGATAACAGGGTATAAGAAACAGAAAGGAATTTGGTAGTGCTAAGTGAAAGACCAGCTCTGGTAGAGTTTTTATATAAAAGTCTACAACTGAAACTGCTATTAAAAAATAGATTAGTAAAACATATAAAATATTGCATAACAGCTGTAAGAACCAGAGATGCTAGAGAAAACAGGGAAGAGACTGGAAAAGCAATTTACAAAGGACAGACACCTATATGGCTCTCAGTCACGTAATAAAGTCCAGAAAGTTTAGGATTTTTTCATGAAGTGCTTGCATGGGTATTTTTATACTACAAGCAGGCTTCGGGGGATTCTTCCTCAACTAGATAGCAAATGCTGGAGGTGTGATTTGAAGACAGATAATTGGAAAAGTGTTTTCGGAGAAATGTGACAAGTTGGAAGACTTTACAAAAAGTCCCTGCATAATACATTGACACAAATGCTGGGGAACAAATGGTTGCATTTAATGAAATAATTTTGAGATGGCTATAAGATCAGAGTTGCCTGTGCATAGTAGAGCCTTACTAAACTCAATGGTACTGACTTCCATACAAGACAATCACTAGAAAATGGAAATAAAGATGCAAACCACTTGTAATCGAAGTACTGAATATTGACAAAGAGATTAAAAAGAACTGGAGATGGTATATTCAAAAGAGAGAAACAACAACTTTCATAGAATAAAATTGAATTTATTTGACTATACTGAGAATTGATGTTCAGGAGGAGGTGTGAGATTTGAGAGAAGGCAAGAATTAAGCAATTTATGTAATACTGAAGAGAATACAAATTGTTTCAAAAGAAAACATGCATTATTCATGACAGTGAAAACATATGATTTGTTTTCTTTTCAGTGAAGGTATGCAATGCCATGTTAAAGATTCAATTGTAACAAATTAAGAAATGAATTTAAAAAATAAAATAGATAAAGAAGAGTATAGAAAAAGTGTGGGGGGATAAAAGTACAGAGTGGAAATGCAAGAAAGGGAACTGTGCCAATCAAGAAAACCTTTAGGGAAAGCCTACAAAAGATAAAGTAACTTCATGGCAGAGTTATCCATCCTACGACAGAATACTAGGCAGCAACTTTATAAGGCTAAACAAAAACTAAAGGAGCACATGGATAAATTACATGAAATGTAGAGTGTTGCTTATAAATATCAACTCCCCCACACTTTTTCCCTCTTTACATGGGCAGGGTTAACTTTGCCTTTGTGCAGCTAGTTAAACGAGTTTTAATTCCAAGCTTATATATGGTATTCCAGTCAAGAATAAAGGTGGGAGTAGAATGTCAAAGCAGCTTGGGTTAATATAAGGGGGAACTAGACAAGGGTGCCCATTCCCATTTTTACTACTGTCTGCCATCTACACAGCCTCTAGCTACAAACCAGAGAGCAGACACATTAGGATACAACTGGAAAATAAATTAACATAAATTAGCCAGATACACTAGCTATCTGCACATATAGCCAAGTCGGAGGTAGATAATCCAAGGTTATTCCACAATACTGGAGCAACTTCAGGTTTATTTTTCTAGCTGCAAGAATAATGAAAAACAAGACAACAGCAATAGCCATGAATTATGTTTCTACACGAGTTAGTGGAGCACTATGCATTTTTGTGGGTCATGACAGGATGAAATACCCGAGGAACATTAACAGATGCAACAAAGATGTAGGAGGATACAAAACAAAAAAGACGGTAAGGAAAAGTAAGAGTGGGTAAATTTTTGAATATGGACCTAAATAACAAAACACAGTTGATGAATATGTGTTTGGTCCCACTGGGTGCTATGTACAGGCCGGTCTTAACTGGACACACCTGTAAATAAGATACGGTAAAGTACAGAGAAGAAACATTCTTGTTTGTGATGGAAACAGCAGATACTTGCCCAGAGCTACAGTGTGTTAGCCTTGTCAAACCTAAATATTTATTATGAAGCATCTCAGCTAAAATTGTGATATAATTTTGCAAGCACAGCATTTCTTCTTCTTCTTTTGGCATTATTCTCTTAAAATGGAAGGAGGTGGTACGTTACAAAAGAAAAACAATGGAAGTATGAAACAATATTGTTTTATGGATACAGCTGGAAAAAGGACAAATGTAGCTAAAGAGTGCAATATGTCTATAAGACAGCAAAAAGCCTAAGGACTAAAACTAATGCACGAAAATTTGAAGTAATTCCAACAGTGATAAGCTTAAATACAAAATGACAGGAGGGACTCTATCAAAGTGCCAACTGGTACAAGTGAAAAACAAAATAATGGAACATACAACAACTTAACCTAGTAGACAGTCAGTCATATGTGGGCTTGGTAGTACTACAATACAGTAAAAAGGGAAATAAACCAAAGATGTTAGGAAGAAATACCAGATTTAGTAAAGTTTATGACTTGACATAAAAAACATCAGTAGAAGGTATAAAGTACTTAATGACAATTACCAGGGACCACCAGACAAGAAAAGGTTAGACTGAGAAAGAAAATTAGACTCAGCTTGCATAAAAGGCACTGGGTAGAGATATACAAGGTTCAGAAATATGCTACCAAATCAAGACACTAGAATATTTGGATGGATATGTCTACACAATTATTTCTTAGCACGGTCTGGAGTTAAGAGGAAGATGGGAATTGGGACCTTATATTTTATGACTGTTTAAAATTAGCAAGCATTTTAGGAAAAGGTTCAAAGTATTAACACAAAGCCGGGGGAACATATTTAGGTAACAAAACATTTAACTCTGCTCTGATAGGATGCTGAACTAAAGGGCTCTAGGCATAGAAACGTTTGACTTGTTTGTTTTTGGTGGTAACAAAGAAGGGCACCACAAGGAAATGGAAATCAAAAGAGCTCGATATTCCTGATGTTATCAAGACAATGATACAAATAAAAAAGCAGAATTAAAGTCAAAAGAGAAAATATCATCAGTAAATTGAACTTGTGGAACCAGAGTATACATCTGAATAGGTTAATGCATAGGGGTAGAACATTTGTTCCAACTGAAAAGGACTAAAGAAAGCCCCTTAAAGTAAAGTACTTATTGTAATAAAAATATTAACTGAATATTATAATAATCCTCTAATTGAGGTTAATGGGTTGATATGAAGTGTACAGCAAATAAACTAAGAAAAGAAATGGATCTGTTGCCAGTGAAATACATTGTCTACACCATGCATAAGGATTGCACAGTATGTATCAATTTGTACTTGACAGAATTAATGGGCTATAGATCTCTTACCTTTATGGGAAACAAATAAGCCATCTAGGGGCAACGGGGAGAGGGGGGGCTTGATTGACAGGGGATCTCAACAAAAATAAATGCGGCAGGAACTTTTCTGGCTAGTAAGCCAGGCCTACAAAGCTAAGACTGAGCATGAGTACATTATTCAAACAAACATTTAACAAAATAGCATAGGCCAGCAGGTTTGTTCATTACGTTAATTCAAGTCAGTATACAGAGATTTCAGGGAAATGTGGTGATAAGTCTTAGCAATCCTGCTATACCTTTGTTTAGAAGGTGACAGCTGAAGAATGCAAGTTACCAAAAAACATAATGCAGTCTTTAAAGTAAAAGCTTCCAGCTGCAAAGGTGCTAACAACTGGTTGCAAATTGCCTAGGTCTACATTAAAAAAAAAAAAAAAGATGATCTATATTTGATTAACTTTTAAGCTAAATTATTACATATGTAGGTCAGTCTTTAAGTGCTTGTTGACAACAATCCCAAGAAATGCGACAAAGGGTACAACTCATACTACCAAAATGTATTTGCTCAATAATTCCAGACAAAGTAAAGAACAATGTTGGGGGGGGGGGGGGGGGGACAAGCTTTAAACATTATTCTATTTCACTTAAAAAAAAGGTAATAGAATAAACATGTTTTGCATCAACATTTTTTAAACAATAACTAGAATGAAACTAATGATGGGCATTACTGGAGTCCACAATGATCCGCCAGAAAAATCAAAAATTTTATGATGGACAAAGAAAGTGAAATATGAGAAAATTATGGATGTCCTATGAATTCAAGGACAGCTGAGAAGTAAGAGATTACCTCCAATACAGAATTGTCGTTAGCAAGTAGTAAGAACACAAAATATATAGACGCATCACAATCATCCAAGGAAAAGATTATGGCCTTTGTGCTGTATTTAGAATGAGGCCAGAATCATCTAGCAAGTTTTGAATCTTGGTGAAGCTATTTTGAAGAAAAAAAAATGGCTCTGTTTATAGTGGATCTCCAATTAAAAAATTGCAGTGTCACTTGCAAAATCGGTCTTAACTGCACTTCCACGTAACTTCATTTAAAAAAAAAAAAAAAAAAAATCATCCAAGGACTGAGATGTGGGGAAACACTTCCACGTAACTTCATTTAAAAAAAAAAAAAAAAAAAATCATCCAAGGACTGAGATGTGGGGAAACATCATCAAATTCCAGGCCGTATAATGGGTCTATCTTACAAGCAGCTGGAAACCTACTGAAGAGCAAAAAAGTCAGTCTACAAATGGTAATTTGCTACAAAAGGATAGAATGACTGACAGCACTGAAATGCTTTGGGAAAAAAAAAAAATCAAGAAACAAGGGGGAGAAATTTAAGAGGGCAGTTTTAGCATAACGGCAAGGACAAAGCCATGCCAAGTGTATATACAATCTAATGGCCAACAGCAAGAACCAGAACAGAATGATATACATGGTCAGATGTATAGGACACCTAAAGACATTTCAGATACCCAGGGTAAGTAATCCGTATGAGAAAGTGACAAGAAAGATAGAATACCATTGCACATTAGAATGCATAAGGAAAGAGTACATCTAGAACACGATACATTTTTATTCCTCTTCACATGGGGAACAGGAAATTCATCCCTGGTTTGGCACCCAAGTCTCTCATGGACACAGAACCTATAAATGGTTCATCTCCCAGGCCCTTGCTTGTAAATGTTTCTTCTCCCAAACCCTTACTTACACTTTTCAAGGGTATCAGAACTTGTCAGATATTTGGGATATATGGCTAGGCTTAAAGACCCTTGTGGTTGTTAGCCTAATAAACACCCATGAACCTGCTGGAATAAAGAGAGTCTTATCAGTGACCTTTCTAGCAGGTCTGACTTCCACACATCTTACTGCTTCATCTTCCCTGAGGCCACCTCAAAATGGGGTATAATGTGACTAAATGTATACACCAGAAAGGTTGCCTCTCTCCAAATGCAGATCAGCTTTTTTGTCCATATGAGATGGGACATCCCTCCTCTGGGTCAGTGATCAAGGAGCCTTAATCATCATCAAACACCAGTGAGGACCGTTCACTGTGAGAAAAATAGACACGCATGGTATTTTCAGATGCAGCTCTCTGAACCAAGTACAATTTCCCTTAAGAGCACACGCGGAGTGCACACTCCAGTCCTGGGGCTGGGTTTCCTCTCCAGGCCGCAAATAAAACTCCCCACTGACCACTACAGAGCAGAGCTCTTAGCCAGGTGTTTCAAGCCAAGTCATCCACCACCATCTCTGTGAAATCAGTGCTCTCAGTTTCCCTGTTCCAAGCAGCTGTCACACACACTCAGATTTGATTTTCGCACATGCATGCACACTCGCGCGTCCACACGTGCACATGCGAATGCACACGCGTGTGCACATACACAGAGTGCACCCCTCACATCTCTCACGAATATTCAAATACAATTTCAGTGATGGCTGCAGAATGACAACACATTTAGTCACCTGACTCTGTGGTTCACACCCTATACCCCCACTAGAAACTGAGCCAGGATCTGGCACTGATGTGTCACAATACACACACAGAACATAAGCTAAGGTTTACTACAGCATTTGAAAACTGTAAAAACAATTCCAACACTTCCAGTCTTCCTCCAGAAACTAACAAGCCATTCACTGGCACCCCAGGGTAGCAATTAGTTCAGTACTAAAGGCCAATAAAAGCAGGATCCCAGCCCAGACTTTTCAGAGACATCACGTCTCTGGCTGCAGTCAGACCGGTTAGAAAATCTTTATGCCCTAAACCAAGTAATTTAATTTCAGGCTATTTATCTTAAGGCTAGCTGGACTGAGCTTCATCCCTTCCTTTCCAGCATCCTCTTTAAAACAAATACATTTCATCAGTTACAACAATACAGTCTAACAAACATGTACATTTCTTTTTTGTCCAGCAGGACCCACTGATGATACATTTTCAAACACAAGCATCTTTACATATCAGTTTGATATTCAAATGACATGCAATTCTTTACAAAACTCCAGATAGCTATGCTGGCATATGTTACACATGCCCTGCCCTACTCCCCCTGGCACAGTTGGCACTACCTCGTATCACATCTCTCCTCCTTTTGATAATTCAAGCTAGTTTTTCAAGTGACCCTGGAACATTGCTTGAAGAGAAATGAGCCTGTCTGGGAACACATTAACCCGTACCCTGTCTTGAGAGCCCAACTGTACTGGCAATTCTAACCCCACTATGGTGCTGCACTGTCATCTCATATGTCTGCAACCCTAGGCTCCACCTTAACTTGGAATTTTGCTGGTTGGCTTGATGTAACCATGTTAAAGGACTGTGGTCTGTACTCACAGTGAATTTCTTTCCATACAGATGAGGCTTAATTTTTGCAATGCCCATACCATGGCTAGACATCCTTTTTCTACAGCTGCATAACATTCCTCCCTGGGTTGGAGTTTATGGCCGAGATATACAACAGGATGCTCTTCTCCCTCCGAGGAAAATTGGTTAAGTACAGACCCCACCACATGGTTTGAAGCATTCACCTGCACAACAAATTATTTGCTGTAATCCGGACTGGCTAGCACATGGAGTCTGGACTGTTTTTCCTCATCAAGTCTGTGAGGGGAACAGCTATTGTACTATAACTGGGAATCAACTTTCTATAGCCTATACACACTGAGCAGAGTGGATGAGAGTTGTTGACCGCAACAGTTAGCCAAGATATACAAGTATCCTGCTTTTTTTTTCGATTATTTATACAGATTATTGTTTCTAACAATTAATATATAGCACTTTTATTGTCTGCTTTTTAGTCTTCGAGTGTATTTTATTGCTATTAACAAATCTGCACAAGTAACTGATTTGTCTGCAGTTAAAAGCATTCTGTATCTTTACAAATCTTTATCTGTTTAAAAACTTTCATTTGTTTTCTGTAGTGCTTACTGTCCTCTCCCTCCCTCCCAGTTGGTGTCTTGCTCTTATACTTGGTGGCTTTGCAGTTGCCCGCCCCTACTGTAAATCTGATCTGTGACACTCCTCCCAGTCTAGTGTCATTAGCTCATTCTACCTAATACAGAGAGAAGGCCTTCTGTTTCTCCTTTTGCCCTTTCAAAACAAAGGGAAAAAAGAAAAAAATATATATAGAGAGTATATTTCATAGCATTTATTATAACTGCAATTGCCTTAATACTGCTACAACTCAAGTGCTCTAGGTTGCACTGCATCTGAAGTGTTTGTGTGTTTTAGCTGCTTTTCTGTATATATAGACTTCTCTGTTTCTTTAACTAAATAAGCTCTGCAAAGTTGTTTCATTGCATTCCTGCCTGTATTTCTGAGTTTTTTTGCACTTTTAAAGTTTGTTTTTGCTTAGTTTAACTGGTAGGCTACACACTCAAGTGTGCTAGCCGAATTAAAGCATTTACTGTGTTTCTGTGCCTAATTTCTGCTACTCTGTATAAAAAAAAAAAATCCTTGTTTCCCACCTTTACTGAACTAGAATAGTCCAGTCTTAGGTATTGCTGATCTCTGGGCTGTGCCATAGTTCCTGTGTTGCCCATATCCTTATTTGGATAGGGGGAAGCTTCTTTGTTCACCAGTGAGAGTGGGGAGCACTGAGCAGCCTATCTGTCCCTTGAGGAGTGGTTCCAGCCCAGTGACCTGTAGCTTATTGGCCATTTTGGGCCATTTCCTATCTATTCTAACCCCCTGCTTTAAAGCCAGCTTTAGTGCACTTTTGCGCTTGAAATTTAAAGTTTGTCCTGTTTGTTGCATTTACCTGTTGAGGCTACACACTCGAGTGTGCTAGCCTGTGTTACATATTTATTGCATTTTCCTGCTGTTTGTTGCAAAAAAAGAAAGAAAAACAAAAAAAAAATTATCCTTGCTTCCCGCCTTTCCTGACCTAGAGTAGTCCAAATACAGGCGTTGCTGTATTCTGGACTTTTGGAAAGTTCCTGTGTTGCCCATTTCCTTTCTTGGATAAAGGGAGGCTTCTTTGTTCATCAGTGGCAGTGGGGAGCTTAGAGCAGCCTATCTATCCCTGGAGGAGTGTTCCCAGCACAAGAATCTGGTAGTCTATTGGCCGTTTTGGGCCAGTTTCTAGCTCTTTCAAGTCCCCCTGTATAAAACCCGCTTTGGCACGATTTTTGCACTTGTTACTACTCAGCCAAGCTCCTCATGGTCCTGCAGAGTGGTGCTAGCAGCAGAGAGGCTAAAAGAGCGACTGCTAACCTGATAAAAGTGTTTTTTCCTGCTACTACCTGGGCGACTGTCCGATCTAGCTAAACTGCAAGTATTTCTGCATTCTTGAACTGTTTTAAACTGTTTAAAGTTGTTTTTGCACCTGCACTTTTAAAGTTTGTCCTGTTTGTTGCATTTACCTGTTGAGGCTACACACTCAAGTGCGCTAGCCTGTGTTACATATTTATTGCATTTTCCTGCTGTTTGTTGCAAAAAAAAAAAAAAAAAAAAAAAAAATTATCCTTGTTTCCCATCTTTCCTGACCTAGAGTAGTCCAAATACAGGCTTTGCTATATTCTGGACTTTTGGAAAGCTCCTGTGTTGCCCATTTCCTTTCTTGGATAAAGGGATGCTTCTTTGTTCACCAGTGGCAGTGGGGAGCTTAGAGCAGCCCATCTATCCCTGGAGGAGTGTTCCCAGCACAAGAATCTGGTAGTCTATTGGCCGTTTTGGGCCAATTTCTAGCTCTTTCAAGTCCCCCATGTATAAAACCCACTTTAGCGTGGCTTTGCGCGATTTTGTGCATAGCGCAGCATTGGGCAACGCCACTTAATTGGGTTTAAACCATTCTCGGCTCCACAAAGTCTGCTCTTCACTTTTTCCCTTAGAACTGATCTAGTTCTCATAATAAACACCCTATTCCTACTCTAAAGCCTGGCACTTGCTCACTAAAGCAATTATATAAAAGTCAGCACTAAAAAATTAAAAGCACTACACCCTCACAAACTCCCCTCGAGTACCTTGTTCCCCATTGGCCCTTTTTTCTATTATAAAGGAATTCACAATACTATTCTAGCATGTCCAAAGGTCAGTTGTCAATCTCCTCTTCGGTCCAGCTGGTGAATCTGGGAATCTTGAGGCAATGTTACAACTGCCTCATGTACACAGACAACCCTCTCCTCCTCCCAACAAATTCCAACACATGTGAGAGATGCAACCATATAGCCAAACTGGAGGCTAAGCTCTCTCAACTCAGTACTGGCTTAACCAGTCAGGAGGAGAAGGAAACCACACTCACTACAATTCCAGTCTCACATAGACCTACCACGACAGCAAACCAAACACATAAACACACAAAAACATACTCAGAGGCTTTAAATAAAAATCTGCCTAAGCAACACAGACCTCCAAAGCAGACACCCAAGCAACTGCTACCCCAAAACAAAACATATGCAACACATAGCTCACAAAGCCAGTGTGCCGAACAGTCACAGCCCTTAAGGCGAAACAACACACCTGATACACTTGTAATAGGTGACTCTATCGTCAGGCACACTGATGTCCTGCTCACCAGGCTGAACAAGGAGAAGGTCACAGTGAGCTGCCTGTCGGGCGCTAGGATCCGCCACATAACACAAGCACTAAGGTCACTCCAAGGCAAGTACAAATATGACTCAGTCATTGTCCATGCTGGTGTGAATGACCTGAGACGTACCTCCCTAGACTACATGAAAAGAGACATAGAGGAGCTCTCTGAGCATGTAGCCCAGGCCGGTATGACCCTGACCTTGAGTAGCATCTTACCCTCACCAAGAATGATGCCACAATATGACGACAAGATGATCAATTTCAACAATTGGCTTAAGTATTGGTGTCATTCAAAGGGGATCCAATGCCTGTCAGCCTGGGATGACATGCCCGACAAGCCACGATGCTTCGCTAGGGACGGCTTGCACCTGTCACCCCTGGGCTTTCGGATATTGGCAAAGGCTCTTGCCACCCCCATAGTGCCTTTTTTAGGCAAGGCTCAAAAGACAAACTCACCTCCACAGGTATCACAAGGGGTAAGAAACTAAGAGTAATGCTACTCAATGCCAGAAGTCTAAACCTCAAGATGCATGCACTCGAAACTCTCCTTAGCATGGAGAACATCGATATCTGTGCAGTAACAGAAACCTGGTTCAAGGCTCCCGAGAGCACCCCAGCACTACCAGGTTATACCTCATACCATGTTTTTCGGCCCCAAAACTTGGACCAAACCACAAAAGGAGGGGGAGTATCAATATTCGTCAAAGATACCCACACCTCCAGGTTGCTGGCACAGCACGAAGCATCAGAGACTATCCATGTGCAACTAACAGTGGGTAAAACTGCCTTCCAGTTTATAGCCTGCTACAGACCACCCTCCCAAACCCAGGAACCCCACTCGGCCTTCCTGAGAACACTGGAAAATATGAAGGTCTCTCCAAACACCATTATATTGGGCGACTTCAACTACCCAAACATAGACTGGGAGCATTTCTCTAGCTACAACACCCTAGCCCAAAGGTTCCTAGAATTTATACACTCAAATGCTATGGAACAACTTGTTACCACTCCCAAAAGAGGGGAAAACATACTGGATCTGATCATCACCAACACGGGGACTCTATGCTCCAGACCAGAAGTGTAAGCCTCACTGGTAAGATCAGACCATAAACTAATCTCACTAGATATTCACATCCTGACCCCAGCCCCTGCCCAGAAAACCACAGTGAAAAACTTCTCTAAAGCAAATTTCCCACTCCTCAAAACCGAGGTGGAATCCTTCAAAGCCCCCGGGCCTGTGGAAAATACGGCCCAGACCGCAGAATCCTTTATAAACGCATTCTATGAACACCTTCAGGAATGCATGGATCATGCAATCCCAAACAAAACCAAGACCCAATCCTCCAAAGGCAGGCATCCTGTCTGGTGGACTCCAGCCATAAACAAACTATACAATAGAAGGAGGAAGCTACTACATGATAGAGCAAAATCCCAAAAAGGGAAGGCATCTCTGATCAGTATTAGCAAAAAACTACGGGCACTCATAAAATCGTCTAAGGCCAGCTTCGAGAGAAAAATTGCACAGGACACTAAGGATAATCACAATGCTTTCTTTAGTTATGTTAGGAACCTGGGTGGGAATTCCCAGATATGCTCAGAATTAGTCCAAAATGACAAAAAATACAGCAAACCCACAGACACTGCCAACATCCTAGCTGACAGGTTCAGCGCAAACTTCTCCCCCCCTTCCCACCAAAACGGCAAATATCTATCCCAGCAGAGTGCTGCCCCCCCCGACATCTCAGATGCTCAAGTAAGAGCCGCCCTCTCCAAAGCAAAAAACACAGCATCAATGGGACCAGACTGTGTCCCGGGCTGCGTCCTACATGAACTCCAAGAAGAACTAAACCCAAACATAAAACTATTGTTCAATCTCAGCCTTACTACAGGATATGTACCCAAAGAGTGGCGTACAGCAACAGTGGTCCCTCTCCACAAAGGTGGTGCCTCAACGGACCCTGGAAACTATCGCCCCATAAGCCTGACTAGCTTGGTCTGCAAAGCTATGGAAAGGATCATCATGGACCTCATAAATAAAGATATTGGGGACCTACAGACACTGGATCCTACCCAGTTCGGCTTTGTTAAGGGCAGATCCTGCCTCTTAAACCTGGTTGATTTCTTTGAAACGGTCACCAAGGCCTTTGACGAGGGGAAGGTGGTCCACACAGCCTACCTGGACCTCGCAAAAGCCTTCGATGCAATACCCCATTTGGGCATTATAGATAAGCTCACCAGCTTAAATATAAACCCCTATGTCACAAGATGGGTTGCAAACAGGCTCAAGGACAGAACCCACATGGTTAGAATTGCTGGAGCCATGTCAGACTCCAAACCAGTTACAAGTGGCGTCCCACAAGGCTCCTCTTGTTCGGTATATATTTCTAGGAGGTACAGGCCAACATGGAAGGACTGTGGCTGACTAAGTTCGCAGATGACTGCAAACTGGGTGCCATAATCGACTCTCCAGCCGACACAAGCATCCTACAAAACGGCCTCATAGAAACAGACAACTGGTGCCAGAGCCATGGCCTCAAGCTAAATGCCAAAAAGTGTATAGTCATCCCCTTCGGCAAAAACAAAGTGCCCACAAATTACCACATAGATGGTAATCCATTAAGTACGGAAGAAGTAATTAAGGACCTGTGGACCCAAGTTGATAACAATCTCTCATTCGACAACCACGTGGCCAAAGTGGTTAGAAAAACATTTTATATAGCCCACCTAATCATGAAGGGATTCACATCTAGATCAGGGGAGGTCATCGTGCCTCTTCACTCGTCCCTCATCAGGCCCATAATTGAGTACAATGCCCCTTTTGGGATGTACCTTACCAGACACCTGCAGCAACTGGAAAGACCCCAAAAGTACCTCACCAAGAAGATCAAAGGGCTCAAACAGATGCCATATGCTGCCCGGTTAAAGAAACTCCAGCTCTACTCAGTGGCATACCGTCTGCTCAGAGGCGATCTGTGCCTGACGTATAAAGCCATGTCCAACCCGAAATTAATGGACATGCTGCACCTCAGAAAATCCAAATCCCATTGAGCTACGCGCTCGAGAGACTTGAACCTCAGCACTGAAATAAATAGGACATGCTGGAGGAACAGATTCATAACCCAGAGGTTCCCTTCACTCTGGAATAAAATCCCAGTCCAGGTTAGGCAGTGTCCCTCATTGACTCTCTTCAATAGGAATCTTGATGAGTGGATGAGAGATCGTAGATTTACTCCGGGTATCACTTCTATGTCACTATTAGACAGAGGCACAGTATACTAACCTCGAAAAAGGGCATAGCAAAATTCATTTAAAATGGGTGGCGAAAGCCAAACACTCTCTGGCTAGGCTTGTAAATGCCCTAGGGCAGATAGCCTAGTATGAACCTATAGTACCCCACTGTCCCCAAGGATGCCCTCACCTGCTTTTTGGCAACAGTGGCAGGCCATGCCTGAACAGCTTCCACTTTGGACAACCCTACCCTTTGCAGTCTGCCCAGTACCTCCCTGACATGCTGAAGGTCCTCTTGCCAGGAATGGCTGTAAATGGGAATACTGTCCAGGTAAGCAAGGGCATAATCTCCCCTTCCTGCTAGGCTATGATCTACCAGTCTCTGGAAGGTCGCTGGGGCATTTTTCATCCCAAAGGGCATCTTCATGAATTTGTATAACCCAAAAGGAGTTCACAAAGGATGACCACTCTAGTGGTGGGCATCAAGGGCACCTCAAGACGAAACTCCAACCCAAAGGTCTATTTCTTCTATATTCACCAACTTGAATATCCAAAAAAAAAACAAACAATGCGAATAGAAAAAACTCACTTTAATAACAAAGCTTTCGGGTATAACCCTTCTTCAGTGCTAGTCAATAGTGGTCAGATACTTAGCCTCACTCAGATGCTCTAAGGCTTCATCTGTCTTAGGCATGGGGTAAGCATCAGATTCTGTGAGACTGTTAGTTTTCTGCAGTCCACACATAACCAAGTGGTACCATCCTTATTTAAACACCAGCACCACTGGGGAGACCCAGGGACTGCTGGACTCCTGGATTACTCCCAGTTCCAACATTTCCTGCATCTATTCCCTCAGAGTATGTCTGACTCACTCAAGCACCCTCTTATGGGTCTGTTGGATAGGTCTTTAGGGTCCTGTATCCGCATGGTGGTGCACCTAGGTTTCCCAGTGAACATGCCCCCAAATTCCTGTAACACTGCTCAGATTTCTCTAACCCGGGTAGGGGATAGCTGCTGGGACATTGCTACCCCTTTCACGGAGGTATCAGTCCAGGCCTCATTGAAGGGATCAGTCGCCAGATCTCCATCAGACTTCTCCTGCTACCCACTGCAAATACTCAGCACAAGGGCCTTCCTGTCATGGTAAGGCTTAACCATGATAACACAGTACAGTTTGTGCCCATGCCTCCTGTTAGCAGTTTTACCATGTATTAACATCACTACCTTTGTTTCAGTATAGACTCTTCTTTCCCTTGAGAATCAGGTGCCTCCTTAGCCACCTCCTTCAAGCCTCGTAATGTAGAATCACTCTACCTTTGTGACCCTTCTCAGCTCCCCCTCCACAGAAAGTCTGGTTATCCTCTGACAGCAGTGCCTCACTGTCAGCCTGGGTACTATCACTCACCTCTGCCCTTGCAGTCACCCTGCCTAGGGAACATCAGTATCCATCAGCAGCTGTGGCCTATCTTCAGGCTCACTGATACAGGGTAGCTCCCACCCTGAAATAACTACAACACCAGCCCTGGCTTCAGATGTGGGGTCTGTCTGGGTCTCCCCAAGCTACCAGACCTACAAGCCTGACTTTGTGTAACTGCATGTATACAAGGTACTGCATTATCAAAATCAATCCAACTCAAGACATCTGCGGGGATATCCTCAAAACACACATGCTTGCTTGCTTCCTTTTCCACCCTCCCAGTCATAGTGAACCCTGGCCAAAAGGTATTTGGAATGGGGTCCCTCCTAAAGCTCTGACCTGAGTGGACTGCCCACGCATGTACTGCTCCTCTTTAACCACTGCAGGCTTCACAATGGTTATGTCAGAGGCTGCCTGTCTCTTGGCAATGGCCTGTTTTCCACCCACCACGATGAGATACAAACTCCAATGATTGTTTGGTACCCCTGTTGTCTATAGATAACTTACCACTGACCTGTTATTCCCACTTGCTGGCTCCCTCACCTTTTGTTCCTCATCTTGATTAGGTGGACACCTGCAGCTACATGGCCCCCCTGGTTAAATTTAAAACATATAAACTCGGATCCTGTCTGTGTACCTGAACTACTGGTTTCCCCTTTTACTGGTTCATAGGTAGGTACTAAGCTATTGGCCCTAGGGCCTATATAAGCCTAGCCAAACAGTACCCTGGCTTTTGCCACCCAAGAAAATTATTTTCCTGTGCCCCTGTCAAGCAGAACCACAGAAGTGATCCCCGGGGTGAAATTCCTATCTCCCATCCAATCATCAAGACTTTTCAGGAAGAGTGCTAATGAGGAGCTTTGTTTGCTATAGATAGGTAGTTTGTTCCAGAGTATGGGAAGTCTTTAAGATAGGTTAAGGCTGCCCACTACAGATTCCCCAACATCCACACGTAACACTGGGTATCCCCTTCTTGGGCAGTAGTCCCCTTCTTGCCAAGTACAGATCACCTTTTCTCTCCAGCCCACTTGCAGAGATGCACTCCCAGTCTGCCAACCAGATTCTCATGTCCTCAGACAAAGTGCTAAGGGCTTATTCCCTCATCAAAAATCTGCCAGCCTTTCAAGAATGGTAACCCAACACCCACTCATCCACCTATGAAAATAAGTGCTTAGCTCAGCAATATAATCACATACACTTTCATCTGCCCTACGTCTATGCTCACAAATGTTTTTTCTGTAAGCTCCTGGTGTTAAGTTAAAACATCAACACACCATGAAATGTGAAAAAACTTGACCAAGTAACAAACCCTGTGGTGGAATCCAGAAGAACCACTGTTCGGACAAAAGGTAGAAGTAGCAATAAAACTTTAATATGAAATTCGGAGCTCCACAGAACAAATCACCAGACCAAAAATCCAAGTTAAATCCAAGTAAAATCCTGGTTAAGCGCTTTCATCTGCGTGAATGCAGACTTCATCAGAACCAATATCAAAGCGCTAGGATCTCCTTTTTAAAACTCATTTGGCGCCAAAAATCAAATACATATTTAAAGTCACATACAACAATAAAATAAACCTATTGAACTATACAAAATATTATACAATTAACAAATAAGGAATATTTATTTAATAATTGTATGTATTTTATGTATAATTTATATATATATATATATATATATATATATATATATATATATATATATATTTATATGTAATAAAAAGTAATATACTGTATAAAAAGTCTATATCTAAATGGTCCATACACATAGTCACATGATGAAACCTGTCTAATGTTGAAACATTGTAATAAAATACATCTAAATATGTCAAATTGTGTTAAAATATCTAAAAAAGTGTAATTGATTAAATAAAAAAGTGTAAATGATTAAATAAAAAAAGTATGTTTATAATTTAATCTATCAATAAAAAAGGTTTAATACTAATGTGATCATTTAATCCAGGACAAGTAGTGGCGTCACAACATTTGCCACTTACTTTCTAATAAGCCCAAAAAAGTTTTCCAATTTCCTCCACAAACCATGGGGTCAATGTGATCAGTAATACTAAAAAGAAAAGAGTGTTCTTGCCCTCTGTCTAAAATATGTTTACTTAGAGCGTTATTGTTGTCTTGTTTTTTAATTTTGTATAAGTGCTCATAAATTCTAGTTTTAAATTTTCTCTCGGTCTTCCCAATGTAATATGCATTACATGAGATACATGTGGCGACATAAACAACTCTAGAGGTATTACAATTACCTACCAAACTAAACAATTTAGTTTTGGTAATGTTATTCAACCTTATAACTTTTGCTTCATTTATGTTTTTACATTGGTTGCAAGTATCGCATTTTGTTGTTCCTTTTTTATTGTTGTTGTCCACCACCTTCTTAATGACCTTTGTGCTCTCCAACATATTTTTTAGGTTAGAAGATGTTTTATAGACACATTTTAGGAAGGTCCCCACTACTTTCGCAACTTCATCTGATAAAGTTAAAAGATTCAAATGTTTATACAAAATTTCTTTTACTAAGTTAGTGTAAGGGCTGAACATAATCACACAAACATTCCTGTTGTTGTAATCGTCCTTCTTACAAGATGTAAATGGTTTCCCCAACAAAAGGTGGGTACTTGTGACCCCATTCCTTCTTAACAAAAGCAACGATGGGGGTTAGCATATTTTTCGGATACCCTCTACTAATGAACATATTGTAAATGTTTTCCAATTCCTTTTCCATAATGTCTTGGTTTGATGACATACGTGCTGCACGTATACACTGTCCTTTAAACACGTTTTTAAAAACGTGCTGTGGGTGACTGCTACCATAAAATATGTAATCATTAGAGAAGGTGTCCTTCCTATAAATCTTGGACTCAAAGCCTTTTGTGTTAGTATTCACATAGGTATCTAAATAAGGGATACCTTTCCTCTCTACCCTGTAAGTAAATTTTAAAAAAACTAGTCGTGTTATTTATATAATCAATAAAACTTTCGATCAAATCTCCTGGTCCTTTCCAAAGAATAAATAAATCGTCTAGGTACCTTGTGTAATACACCATGTGTTTGTAGTACTCACTAGGGAATATATATAACGATTCCCATTCTAACATGACAAGGTTTGCGAATACTGGGGCACAAGAGGCGCCCATAGCGACGCCACTACTCTGTCTAAATAATTCTCCCTGAAACTGGAGATAATTGTGATCCAAAACCAAACTCATCATATCAACAATGAGATTAATTTTATCCCAACTCATGGTAGAATATTTTCTTAAACTATTGAAAAAATATTCTAAACCGATATCTTTTGGAATGCTAGAAAAAAGGTCGACAACGTCGACCGTTAGAAAAAGAAGATCACTTTGCCAAATATCTGATGTTAAATTCGCTAGGAAATTCCATGAGTCCTTGGTAAGGTGTCTCACATTGTCGTAAATGTGCTTGGTCCATGCATCAATGGTGACCCCTATATTGTATGTCTTGGATTTTGAACCAGAAATTATTGGTCTAAATGGTGGCTTATCTGGACATTTATGTATTTTTGGGATGCCAAAGATAGTAGCCATCCTAGGAAATTCTTCTCTAATAAATTCATAGGTCTCATTGGTTATCCGGTTATCTAATAGATATTCCTCTATAGCGAGGTCTATTCTCCTATACCCTATGTTAACTTGATTAAGGGAAACCTCCTCATAATTGCCAGACAGGTGGAGTATATTATGTATCTCGTTATTGTAGTCAAAGGTAGTAAACAGCACTATACCTCCACCTTTGCCTGGCTTCATAATCCTGATGTCTTGATTAGCCATAATATTTTTCAAAACTTCCCTTTCTTTACTATTAAGATTATCCTTATAAAACCCAACATAGTCTGAATTTGTTTTAATATTAAAATATAACCAATATATATATATTTACTTACTAGTTTTTCAAAGTTAGCAACATTAGGGTGATAATTTGGTATATACGCACTTTTTTTCTTTAGTTTATTGATGTTGTTGTGTCTGTCCCATTCACCTTTCATTTCACTAAACTGGATGGCCAAATTAAGTCTGCGACAAAATATTTTAATTTCCTTTATCATATCTATTATGTTAAATCGTGCCGTAGGAATAAATTTCATTCCTTTACTAAACAAGGAAAAAAATTCTTCATTTATATGTGCGCCAGTGTAATTATATATATTAATACCATTGAAAGTGTGAATGGTCGGGTATGTGGTTTTGCTAATCTGTACTTGGTGACCTTCAGTAATCTCAGAACAAACAACTTCAGTGTACACAAAACTAGAGGGAACATTACTGTGAATTTCTGTTGGAAGGATTGCCTTATTAGGTTCTATACCATCCAATACCTCTTCATGAAAAACTAATGTCTCCTTTTGTATGTTTTTGGGGCTGGATAAAATCTTCCCCCCTGAAAATTTACATCCTCTTCGTGTCTTCTTGATTCCTTGCGACCCCTAAAATCTCTATCAGTGTCAATAAAGGTGTTCACATAGGTCGTCTTGTCGTGTGGCCACACATAAGCTCTGTGACACTTATAGGAATCCAAGTCCCTATCAATTTTTCTGTTTTTCCTACTGTGTGTTGCTGAAGCTTTGTGTTCTGCAGTTTGAAACTTGTTTGTGATACAAGTCATACCATTGCTCAAAATTGTCATCCTGGATAATCTCTTCATTGAGTCTCTCAATTTCATTAGTAATAATAGATATTTTTTCATCATTATATTTCATCAATTTCTTCATAAATATAAAACCAAAATCATCAAACATACTGTTAAAATCATTAATAACAATATTGCTATATTCTAAACCCAAGGGTAGCTTAAAAAAGCGTAACCCTTTGGGTAGAATTTGTAAATTAATGCACTGTTGTAGGAATGAAATTTATTCCTACAGCACGATTTAACATAATAGATATGATAAAGGAAATTAAAATCGAGCCTACTCTACTCAGAAGATGGCTCCAAGGGGGCTTAGAATACGCCTTCAACCCCTAGTTGGGAGACCGGATGATAAGTTAAATCAAGACTGGAAGGAAGCGTTACAGGCGGGGTCCATGCTATTTGTGAATATATTATTACAATATTATGAAAGGATTGTTGATATGAATATTCAAGAGATTAAGACATTATGTTCTGATGTTAGCAAATTTGAATCCTCTCCGAAATATCAGGATAACATCAAAAAATTATCAAAAGATCTGACTGAACATGAAAAGATTGTCAAGGAACGCAAATTTAAAAAGTTCCATAGAGACCTTTCAGACTACCAAAGGGGCAGACCCTTCGAGTTCAGTTGATCTGTGAGATTTGCTGAAACTGATCAGAAAAGGTCAGGGCCCAGTCGTACCAAAAAGAGGCCTAGATCTATTTTAAAAAATAGGGATAGTTCCTATAATAGTACATCAGGGGATGACTCTTCCTTTACGGACAGTGAAGGAGTTTCTGATAGGGGATCACCCAATAGAAAGAAAAGTAATAAAAACATCCCTTTAGACGTGGCACAGGGAGCACAAGAAAAGAACCTCTGGACATCTCTTTTCAGGGCTTGCTCAACAATTTTCTGACATAGGTACAGCTCCAGTATCTAATCAAAATGTCTTAAATCTTTCTAGAACCATGTTATCAAAAGAACAGACAGCCCTATTGAATAGGGGCCTCAATTATATACCAGCTTTTTTTTCTCATGAGTATCACATTATTCAGGATCTTCAGGCTTTTTGTCGTAAGCTCAATCTGAAATTGTTTTTTGCTCAAGACAGTTCACATAAATCGGATGATTTTAGGTTTGGTAGATCTGTGTTTCAACCACCTATGAACAAATATGTTTCGATTTTCATGGAATCTGTATGCCGGGACCTTCATTTTGAGAATTATGGTCATACTATGTTACAAAATAACCTTACTACATGTGACAAGGTGGCATTGGATCAACTACGTAATAACAAAGACATAGCGGTTCTTCCAGCTGATAAGGGAGGTGCTGTGGTGGTACTTAATTCAGATGATTACATACAGGAGGGATTGTCACAACTATCGGATAAAACTTGCTATATGCATATGTCTATAGACCCAACTCCGCAATTCAAACAGAAAATTGACTCTTTCCTAAACTTGGCTTTTAAGGAAGGGATTATCACCAAAAAATGTCTATCATCCTTAACTGTATCAGAACCTGGCAAACAGATTTTATATCTTTTGCCGAAAATTCATAAATCATTAATCAAACTACCTGGTAGACCTATTGTTTCTGGGTTGGGATCACTGACGGAACCTCTATCAGCTTTTCTCACAAAATATCTTAAACCTTTGTTGAACTATGTCAGGGCCAGTTTGCAGGACACAACCCAATTCCTACAGATTATCCAGGATACCCAGTTAGAACCAGGGTGGTATATTTGTACTTTGGACGTCAAGGCTTTATACACCAGTATTCCACATTGGGCAGGCCTACAATCCCTTCAATATTGGCTGAACAGGGCAAATCTGTACACACCGGGATTTGACACTCTACTCATTTGTTTGTCAGAACATGTACTCAACAAAAATGCGTTTTACTTTCAAGGCCAGTGTTACTGGCAATTGCAAGGTACAGCAATGGGAGCATCCTTCGCTCCCATTTATGCTGACCTTTTCATGGCGTATTTCGAGGAGTACATGATTTATGACAATTCACACATTTATCAGGTTGAAATGGACATCTGGCGACGTTATCTGGATGACTGCTGGTTAGTGTGGCGTGCTGATTTGGGTTATTTACGGGAATTTGTCGAATACCTCAATAGTAACATATGGGGACTGGAATTCTCTTTATCATATGATCAGAATAGCATCAATTTTTTGGATGTTACAGTCATTAAGAACCAGGACCTCACATTATCAACTAAGGTTTTCCGTAAATACCCACAATACAATACTTTGTCACATGCTACCAGTATGCATCCACGCCACACTATCAGGAGTATTCCTGTGTCACAATTCATGCGCATTAAGCGCCTCAGTTCAAATGGGGCGGAATATGATTCAGTTTGCATGGATTTATGTCAGAGATTTACCAGCAGGGGTTATGATAACAAGGATGTCCACTTAGCCAGATGCCGGGTCAACCAGATTAGTAGGGATAAGTTGTTAGAATACAAAACAGAGCGGGACACTAGATCGGGGGCCCCCCTTCGTTTCATCACTACCTTCGGCAGAAATATTAATATGATAAGGAATATCATTAACAAACACTGGAACATCTTGCTTGCTAATGATCAATTGAGGTCCCTTTTGGGGCAACAGTGTCGTTTTGCTTATAAACGGGGCAAGACATTGGGTTCATATTTGTCTCATTATAAACACATAGGTAGTGGGGGGGGGGCACTCATAAGCAACTTACATTACATGGAGTGGAGTTAGTGGGTTCCTTCCCTTGTGGTCACTGTGGATCTTGCTCACTGATGAATAAATCTAAAGACTTTTCCAGTCGCAATACTAGTCAAGTATTTAACATCAAAATATTTGGTAATTGTGGTTGTGATTGGGTTGTGTACCTTGCCAGCTGTTATTGTGGGGCGTTTTATGTCGGCCAAACTTCCAGGCCCCTTAGATCTAGAATCAATGAACATCGCAGTGATATTAGAAATCATAAAACTACCAATGCCCTGTACCAACATACTCTCAAACATCCACAAGCCAAATTCACCTTTATGATTATTGATTGTATCTTGGGCGATCGTAGTCATAAACAGGGTTGGCATGGTCTGTTGGATCATAAAGAGAAATACTGGATTGTCACTCTTGGGGGCCTTTTTCCTCCTGGCCTTAATGACCATCTGTAGTGATCCATTATGTGGACGTCTTCTGTCTTCAGACATCAACAGATAGCTTATGTCTAGTCACATGTTTATGATATTCATGGTTTTATTACCTTTGGTTTATTTTTATTATAATACAAAAAATTTTTTTGGGGGGCAATTATCATGATTTATCATTTATACATCACATGTATGCCAGTTATGTTTAGCATTATATTATTTACTTATATTTGTTTAGCTCATTTCACAATCAGATTCATTCATTTTGCAATTCAGTTCTATTATATGGTTCATTATTTCTGTCTCTATTGGTTTATATTCATGTGTTATTTCTTTTGTATCTGTTCATACTATTTATTATATTATTGTTTATTTTTGTATTCAAGTGTTATACTTGCTATTTTTCAAGTTTTTCAACGTATAAGGCTTCATGGCACTTGTTGGATTTCAATTTATCTGTCTTCATCAATATTCATGACTTCTGTATGCCTATTGGATTATACTATGTATATATTACATACAGATAACAGGACATCATATGCTTGTCCTACACTGAAGAAGGCAATTCTTGCCTAAACCGGTCTGAATATATTTTGGGAATAAAGGTCTTATTATTTATTCTAGCATCCGTGTCTGCTTTTGCTGGCCAAATTTTGTTTGTGCTGTATTACACAAGGTACCTAGACGATTTATTTATTCTTTGGAAAGGACCAGGAGATTTGATCGAAAGTTTTATTGATTATATAAATAACATGACTAGTTTTTTAAAATTTACTTACAAGGTAGAGAGGGAAGGTATCCCTTATTTAGATACCTACATGAATACTAACACAAAAGGCTTTGAGTCCAAGATTTATAGGAAGGACACCTTCTCTAATGATTACATATTTTATGGTAGCAGTCACCCACCGCACATTTTTAAAAACGTGTTTAAAGGACAGTGTATACCTGCAGCACGTATGTCATCAAACAAAGACATTATGGAAAAGGAATTGGAAAACATTTACAATATGTTCATTAGTAGAGGGTATCCGAAAAATATGCTAACCCCCATCGTTGCTTTTGTTAAGAAGGAATGGGGTCACAAGTACCCACCTTTGTTGGGGTAACCATTTACACCTTGTAAGAAGGATGATTACAACAACAGGAATGTTTGTGTGATTATGTTCAGCCCTTACACTAACTTAGTAAAAGAAATTTTGTATAAACATTGGAATCTTTTAACTTTATCAGATGAAGTTGCGAAAGTAGTGGGGACCTTCCCAAAATGTGTCTATAAAACATCTTCTAACCTAAAAAATATGTTGGAGAGCACAAAGGTCATTAAGAAGGTGGTGGACAACAACAATAAAAAAGGAACAACAAAATGCGGTACTTGCAACCAATGTAAAAACATAAATGAAGCAAAAGTTATAAGGTTGAATAACATTACCAAAACTAAATTGTTTAGTTTGGTAGGTAATTGTAATACCTATAGAGTTGTTTATGTCGCCACATGTATCTCATGTAATGCATATTACATTGGGAAGACCAAGAGAAAATTTAAAACTAGAATTTATGAGCACTTATACAAAATTATAAAACAAGACAACAATAACGCTCTAAGTAAACATATTTTAGACAGAGGGCAAGAACACTCTTTTCTTTTTAGTATTACTGATCACATTGACCCCATGGTTTGTGGAGGAAATTGGAAAACTTTTTTGGGCTTATTAGAAAGTAAGTGGCAAATGTTATGTGACGCCACTACTTGTCCTGGATTAAATGATCACATTAGTATTAAACCTTTTTTATTGATAGATTAAATTATAAACATACTTTTTTATTTAATCATTTACACTTTTTTAGATATTTTAACACAATTTGACATATTTAGATGTATTTTATTACAATGTTTCAACATTAGACAGGTTTCATCATGTGACTATGTGTATGGACCATTTAGATATAGACTTTTTATTACATATAAATACATATATATATATATATATATATATATATATATATATATAAATTATACATAAAATACATACAATTATTAAATAAATATTCCTTATTTGTTAAATGTATAATATTGTGTATAGTTCAATAGGTTTATTTTATTGTTGTATGTGACTTTAAATATGTATTTGATTTTTGGCGCCAAATGAGTTTTAAAAAGGAGATCCTAGCGCTTTGATATTGGTTCTGATGAAGTCTGCATTCACGCAGATGAAAGCGCTTAACCAGGATTTTACTTGGATTTAACTTGGATTTTTGGTCTGGTGATTTGTTCTGTGGAGCTCCGAATTTCATATTAAAGTTTTACTGCTACTTCTACCTTTTGTCCGAGCAGTGGTTCTTCTGGATTCCACCACAGGGTTTGTTACTTGGTTAACTTAAAACATTCCAATAAACATGGTTTAACCTTGTCATAATTTAACCAATCAGTATCAAATTCACCATGGTGCAAAGGGTGTCAGGAACCATACTCAGAGCCCTTGGTCAATATCATACTGTTTACATACTCTTTCAAATATATGAAAGAAACTATCAAACTCATCACCACCTAAATACTGTAGAAGAAATTGAAAAACCTTTGTTGCTTCTGGGATACGGTTATTCCCTTACCCATTATCTCCATGTTCTGGGTGAAGCATTAGCATGACCCTCTCATGTTGCGGCTTCTCATTTTGTTCCGTCTCCAAATACCACAGCCTCCCTGCTGATTCTAATCCCATGTTTTGTCTCCAGTTCAGTTTTATAACTCCAGATGGGTTTTTAAGTTCTCTGAGGAAAAGGTGAACTGTCCTGTTTCTGAGGACTGCCCAGCCTCATCGCCCGACGGGTTGTCTTCCTGGTTGCTGGTCTGTGCTGGAACTACGACTAAGGCTGAAATAATTTCAGCTTTAGTCAGGTTAGCATGCACCAGTCCTTTAGATTTGCACACCTTAGCCAACTGGTTCACTGTCAGGTTGCCATAATCTTTTGCTAACATCTTTGCCTGCTTTCTCTGACTAAACTAAACTAAAAATAAATAAATAAAACTGTTGTGAAAAATGAAACTCTGTACGTTTACCTTGAGGCTGCTGACAGTACACACAAATTTAGTGACAACTGCTTACAGGCTACAAAATTCCAATTAATATCCACACCGCTGCTCACCAACATGTGACGTCACTCCTCTGGGCCATTGATCAACGAGCCTCAATCCTCACCACTGACACCAGTGGGGAGCATTCACTGAGAGAAAAATAGACACAGTACTTTCAGATGCAACTCTCTGCGCTACGTATAATTTCCCTTAACAACATACAGGGAATGCACACTCTAGTCTTGGGGCTGGGGTTCCTCTCCAGGCCCCAAATAAGACTTCTCACTGACCACTACAGCGCTGTGTCCTTAGCGGAGTGTATCAAGCCAAGTCCTCCACCACATTCTCTGTGAAATCACTGCTCTCAGTATCCCTGTTCCAAGTAGCTGTCTCTCACACACACACAAACTCACACCTCCTCCCAGACTATAAGGTAGATTTACTGCCACCAGAAACCATCTACTTTAAGGCTCTTACCAAGTACCCAATGACACTTACTAAAATTAATACTTATACAAATGGTAGTATTTAACCAAGCAGCAAGACTTTCAGGAATGTGGAGCCACACTGCCATCAAATAAATACAAGTACTCTAAAAGGTTAAATATTGTCCAAAAGACCAACCAAAATGAAAGTATGGATATTAATATAAAAATTACTAAATATCTATTTACAAAAAACACCAGAATTTCAGACACAGAAAATATATGAGAGTGTCTTGTCAGGTTAAAAAAAAAACAGTGCACCCCACACATCTCTCACTGGTATTCAAATACAATTTCAGTGCTGGCTACAGAATTACATCACATCTAGTCATCTAACTCTTTGATTCCCACACTACCCCCTCACTAGAAATTGAGCCAGGAAATGGCACTGATGTGTCACAATACATGCACAGAACTTTAGCTAAGGTTTATTACAACATCTGAAAACTATAAAACAATTCCAACGCTTCCACCCTTCCTGCAGAAATTAACAAGCCATTCTCTGGCACCCCAGGGTAACAATTTGTCCACGACCAAGGACAACACAGCAGGATCCCAGCCCAGGCTTCTCACAGACATTGCATCTCTGGCAGCATTCAGACCTGCAAGATAAAATCTTTATGGCCTAAACCAAGTCATTAAATTTCAGGCCATTTTTCTTAAGGTTAGCTAGGCTGAACTTAACCTTCCAGCATCCTCCCTTAAAACATCTACATTTCAGTTACAACAGTACAGTCTGACATACATGCATATTTCTTTTCTGCCCAGCAGGACCCACTGTTGATACATTTTTAACACAAGCATATGTACAAATCAGTTTGATATTCAAATGACATGATTCTTATTCAAATGACATAATTCTTTACACTCCATAGTAGCTATGTTGTCATATGTTACACATGCAGTGCTCTACTCTCCCTGGCACAGCTGGCATTGTCTCGTATCATCACATGGGATATGAACATTCCAGGACCGAGAAGAATACAGATCTAGAGAAATACTGAGGGAACAGGTTGCGGTGAAAGTTCTCACTTGTGGGGTATGTTGGCATGTACATGCACCAAGTGTGGACTTACAAGAAGAAACTGCAAGGGTTAACACCATGTCTCTAAGACGACGTAACCTACCCACACAACTGCCCTAGCTGTGCTCACCACTCCAATCTCACCTGACTACAGAGCAATAACATGTCTTTCTAGCACATCAACCCCCACCCCAAGAGAGGAAGCAGGCAATGCCTTGTCACTCATTTCCTTTGTTCCACACTGGTTTCTCCACACTCAGGCTACTAGCCAAACCAGGGTCATCTATGTCAGATGCCCAAGTAAGCCACACAAACATAATGGTGCTTTCTCATAGAATTCTAAAAATGTTGTACATACATCTCAATGAATCAGGGACACTTTTAAAATATCACTATTAACCTGAGGCACTGACAGAATAAATCAAATGTGAATTAATATACATTTTTGAAGTAAAAGAAGTTTATAATTACTAACTGCAATGCACCATCTTTTTTCCAAAAGTCACCAGTGACAGCAGGAATTATGAAGGTCAGAGCCAAATTCTGAGTCAAAATCAGGAACAGTTGCGAGGTATGGCAGTGAGAATTTTAATAGAACTTCTGTTCAAGATACTTATGCACAGTGATCATTTTGTTGCCCCCCCCCCCTTTACTGCTACACATCTCAAAAGTGTTGCACTGCATTTGAAATCCACCTTATTATTTTGTTTTCAAAGGACAAACCTAAACAAAGTAAAATTACATATTACTACAAATACCAACCAAATCTAAATTCATAAACTGCAACGGCAAATCTGAGTAATTTTATATCTTCTTTTGGCTGTTCCCGTTAGGGGTCGCCACAGCGAATCATCTGTTTCCATTTCTTCCTGTCCTCTGCATCATGCTCTTTCACACCAACCGCCTGCATGTCCTCTCACCACATCCATAAACCTCATCTTAGACCTTTCCTCTTTTCCTCTTACCTGGCAGATCCATCCTTAGCATCCTTTTCCCAATATACCCAGCATCCCTCCTCAGCACATGTCCAAACCAACGCAATCTCGCCTCTCTTGCTTTGTCTCCAAACTGTTCAAACCGAGCTGACCCTCTAATATACTGATTCCTAATCCTGTCCATCCTAGTCACACCCAGTGCAAATCTTAACATCTTTAACTCTGCCATATCCAGCTCTAACTCCTGCCTTTTCGACAATGCTACCGTCTCCAACCCATATAACATAGCTGGTCTCACTACCCTCTTGTAGACCTTCCCTTTCACTCTTATTGGTACCAGTCTGTCACAAATCACTCCTGACACTCTTCTCCACCCTTTCCATCCTGCCTGTACTCTCTTCTTCACCTCTCTTCCACACTCACCATTACTCTGAACTGTTGCTCCCAAGTACTTAAACTCATCCACCTTTACCAACTCTACTCCCTGTATCCTCACCATTCCTCTACCCTCCCTCTCATTTACACACATATATTCTGTTTTAGCCCTGCTGACCTTCATTCCTCTCCTCTCTAAAGCATATATCCACCTCTCCAGGGTCTCCTCAACCTGGTCCCTACTCTCACTACATATCACAATGTCATCTGCAAACATCATAGTCCACGGGGCCTCTTGTCTAATCTCATCTGTCAACCTGTCCATCACCACTGCAAATAAGAAAGGGCTCAGGAGCTGATCCTTGATGTAATCCCACCTCCACCTTAAACGTATTTGTCACTCCCACCGCAGTCCTCACCAATGCCACATCCCGACTTCCTCATACAATACCACAACTCCTCTCTAGGCATCCTGTCATATGCTTTCTCTAAGTCCACAAAGACACAATGCAACTCATTCTGACCTTCTCTGTATTTCTCCAACAACACTCAGAGCAAATATTGCATTGGTAGTGCTTTTTTTTCCTGGGATGAAACCATACTGCTGATCACTAATCATCACCTCCCTTCTAAACCTAGCTTCCACTACTCTTTCCCATAACTTCAAGCTATGACTGATCAATTTTATCCCTCTGTAGTTATTGCAGCTCTGCACATCACCCTTATTCTTAAAGATAGGTACCAAAACACTTTTTCTCCACTCCTCAGGCATCCTCTGACTTTCCAAAATTTCATTAAACAATCTGGTTAAAAATTCCACTGCCATTTCTCCCAAGCACCTCCATAATTTCACTGGTGTGTCATCTGGGCCAACAGCCTTTCCATTCTTCATCCTCTTCATAGCTGTCCTTACTTCCTCCTTGCTAATCTGCTTCACTTCCTGATTCAATATCCCCACATCATCCAACATTCTCTCTCTCTCTCTCTCTCATTCTCTTCATTCATCAGCCCTTCAAAGTACTCTTTCCATCTACTCAACACAGTCTCCTCACTTGTGAGTACGTTTCCCTCACTGTCCTTTATCATCCTTACCTGCTGCACATCTTTCCCAGCTCTGTCCTTCTGTCTAACCAATCGATACAGGTGCTTTTCTCCCTCTTTAGTGTCCAATCTCTCATACAACTCTCTATATGCCTTATCCTTCTCCACCTCTCTCTTTGCCATGCGCCTCATCTCCTTATACTCGTGTCTACTTTCTTCATCTCTTTGACAATCCCACTTCTTCTTCACCAGCCTCTTCCTCTGTACACTCTCCTGTACTTCCTCATTCCACCACCAAGTCTCCTTGTCCTCCTTCCTCTGTCCAGATGTCACACCAAGCACCTTCCTAGCAGTCTCCCTTACTAGCTCTGCTGTAGTTACCCAGCTATTTGGTAACTCTTCATTGCCTCCCAGTGCCTGTCTTAACTCTTCCCTGAACTCCACCTCACAATCACCATTTTTTAACTTCCACCATTTAATCCTTGGCACTGCTTTAACACACCTCCTCCGCTTCTTGATCACCAACATCATCCTGCAGACCACCATTCTATGCTGCTTAATTACACTTTCCCCAGTCACCACTTTACAGTCTCCAATCTCCTTCAGACTGGCCCTCCTACACATGATATAATCCACCTGTGTGCATCTTCCTCCACTCTTGTACGTCACCCTATGCTCCTCCCTCTTCTTAAAATATGTATTCACCACAGCCATGTCCATCCTTTTCGCAAAATCCACAATCTGACCTTCTGCATTCCTCTCCTTAACACCATACCTACCCATCACTTCCTCATCCCCTCTGTTCACTTCACCAACATGCCCATTGAAGTCCGCACCAATCACTAGTCTCTCACCCTTGGGTACACTTACCACCACTTCATCCAACTCACTCCAAAATTTTTCTCTCATCCATGGCACACCCAACTTGTGGAGCATATGCACTAACAACAGTAATCATTACACCATCAATTTCAAGCTTCATAAACATCACTCTATCAGACACTCTCTTCACCTCCAAAACACTCTTGGCATACTGTTCCGTTAGGATAACCCCTACCCCATTTCTTCTGCCATCCACACCATGATAGAACAATTTGAACCCACCTCCTATACACTTGGCCTTACTTCCCTTCCATCTGGTCTCTTGCACACACAATATATCAACCTTCCTTCTCTCCATCATATCAGCTAGCTCTCTCCCTATACCAGCCATACTGCCAACATTCAAAGTTCCTACCCTCAGTACTACACTCCTAACATTCCTCCTCTCGTCCTGCCTTTGGGCATGCCTTCCCCCTCTTCTTCTTCAGCCAACAGTAACCCAATTTCCACCAGCACCCTGTTGGCTAACAATACTGGTGGCGGTCGATGTTAACCCGGGTCTCGACCGATCCGGTATATAATTATGAAAAGTTCTCCGCATCAGTAATTTTTGGCAGAGGTTTTACACCGGATGCCCTTCTTGACGCAACCCTCCCCATTTATCCAGGCTTGGGACCGGCACAAAGAAATGCACTGGCTTGTGCAAATCTGAGTAAATAATTTGCAGTAACATAACAAAACACAACACAACCAAACATTTTCAAGCAAAATCGTGACTCCTTTTCTTTAAAAAAATGCTGCAACAATAACGTCTAAGACCCTTTACATTAGTTTTGTTGACTTGCATGGTGCGGTAAACAACTTTCCAGTCAAACACAGCAAAAGTAAGCCACTACTACTATGTACTATATATATGTTTATATGCGTTTTATGCAACAGGATGTACGTTAACGCGTTAAAACTTTCAGGTTAATTCAACCATATTGAAATCTTAAACGATGGAAACAGCAAACACCCATTCAAACTTCTACAAAACACAAAAACAGATTAGCTGTAATAGTAAACTATGACAAACTTTGCCAAATCTACACTCTGAAACACGCCAATCTAAAAAAACTGCACATTCCTCTGAAAGCCAACTCTTCAACTTAAACATATGGTTATAACTTGTTTTACCTGGAATGTACATTTAAATCCTCAGTAGCAGTAGACAGTTTCTCTTTAATAGGTTTGTCGGAAGCCGCCATAGTTGCACCTTCTGCGTTCCGCCAATGAAAGTTTCCCAAAACAGACGCGTTCACAAAACCAACGAGAACAGTAACAACACGCAATAGCATAAAGCATAGCGCTGGTAAAGGGAGCGTGAGTACGTCATCTGACTAAGGCAGAATGTTGTGGGGATTACCTTGGTTAAAAAAAATAGTTTGATTATACCTGCTAGTGTTTTTTATTTTTGCGCATTAAGGAAGCTTCGTGAAATAAAGGCAATCTGTAAGAAGATGGTGTGGAAGAGTAAAATTTGGTATTCGTGTTTACAGCATATTTTTTCTGTAAATTCATAGCCGATGGGTTTGTGTATTTTCGATAAGTAGGCGGTGCCAAAGTAATTGGGAGCAATTAAAATTTGATGAGTAAGGGATACTGTCACAGGTAATGAGGACTGGATGTCCACATTAAGGGTTTTTTTTTTTACATTACCCGTATTCATGTAGAAAGCGAATAAAATGGCAAGCTTTCTATCAGCGCACTTTTTTTTTTCTCTGTAGGGTATTATTTATCTATTGTAACGTTATTTTATTTCCTACAACAATTCAGACTATATGAGGAGAGATGCACCTGGTAAGTGTCCTTCATTGTGAGTTTTAAGTCAGTGTTCTCTCCATTCCACATTGAAATAGAATGTCATGCATTCTGTGTTAAGCATATACAAATGTAAAGTAACTTATTTTAAACGTGATATGAGTTTTCTGGTTGAAGATGATATTCAGTGTTCCACATTTTGAAGATGGAAGTTTGAGGGCTAGGGGGTAGAGCAAACGTTGTAAATTCTGGGCGGTATTTGAGAGCAATGTTTCAGCTATTAGTATTATTCACCTGAAAATATGAGCAATGTGATTTGCGTTAACCTTTTCCCCATCTATCAATGTCTTGTTTGCTTCAGCAAATTACCTTTCCACACCCCATTCCATTAGGTTGCAATCCCCTCTGTAACAAATTACTTTTCAAGATCTAGGGAGTAGGTAGCATTTGTTGTCATTCTTTTTTCCTGTGTTCTTGTTAAGAAAACTCCCTTCATGATCTAGGTCTGTCCTGGTCGTTATTCAGAAGTATTCCGTGTTTTCTAGCCTCCAATCATATCCTTCCCTCTCCGTTTTTCATTGTCCTGGTAGTCTTCATCTGGGCCCCGTGAAGCAGCCTGATAGTCTGATGTTCCTCTCCTTGTAAACCCTTCAGAACTGCACAGTCACGCTGACTGGGCCTATGTGGGCTTGCGGAGTGACAGCATTGCTTCTGGACACTATCCCTCTGAAGATAAACCCCAGCATTATCTTAGCTCTGCTAGTGTTTTTTTTTCCTCTCGCTATACCCAGGTAGAGCCAGTCGAGGTGTGAACTTTTGAAAGGAGGAGCAGAGTTAAAATTTCCTATTGCGTACTAAAATATTTATTTATTTACATTTGTTGACCGTGAGTGTCCGACTGGACGTAGGTCCATTTTCAGCGGAGGCCCAGGGAGAAAAGTTCCACAGTTAAAATATACAGACAGTAGTTACATTTGGATTTACATAGCGATTAACAATTTGATTAACATAGCAATTAATTACAAACATAGTTACAGATGAAGAACATAGTACATCAGTAGACAACTAGAATCTTTATCTGCGAAGTACATAAGACATTAATTGCTACAATTCCTACTATATCATACGTTGTAGGCTTATGAGCATCTGATCTTGCTACAATCAAGGTAGTTAGTGGGGTGGAAAGAAAGGTAGTGGTCCGATGGGGTGGGTGATATTAGAGTGGGAGTTGCAAGGGCATAGCCAGCATGTTTTTAGATGTGCTTTTAGTAAAGTTTTGAAGTGGGTGCATGATGGTACGGAGGTAATTGTGGGTGGGAGGGAGTTCCATAATTTGGCTATGGTGCAAGAGAGTAGTGCTTCACCAGCAGAGTTATTGGCTTTAGTGATCTGCAAGTGATTTTTGTGGCTGGATCTTAGTTGTCTGGTGGTGCTATAGGGTTGGAGTAGATTCTGGAGGGATGGGACATTTAGTGGATGGCTTACTAGTTTGTGGATGAGTGAGTTGATGCCATTGAAAGAGGTGAGAGAGTTCAAGCCAGCCCAGTTCAGCAAGTGAGAGACAGTGGTGACTATGGTAGGATGCCCCTGTGGCAAATTTGACGACTTTGTTGTAGCATATGTCTAGCTTGTTTAGATCGCATTGCCTTAGGTTGGTATATATTGGAGAGGCGTAAAGTAGGGTGGAGATAAGGTGGGAATTTGCTACTGAAATCTTTGCTGCTTTGGTGAGAAGTTGCTTATTTCTGTGTAATGCTCCTAGTATTTTGTAGACTCTTTTTATGGTCATGGATATGTGAATGTCAAATTTTAGTTTGTCTGTTTCCACTCCTAGCAATTTGGTGTGTTCTATTGGGTGTATAGTGGTGTTGTCTTTTGCTGTGATGTTAAAGTGAGAGTTGTTTTGAGTGTGTTTTGTGGGTTGGAAGATGAGCAGTTTAGTTTTGTTTGGGTTGAGTATTAATTGGGCATCGGATAACCAAGTTTCAACAGAGGAAAAGGCTTCCTGTGTGACTTTTTGCAGTTTGGGTAGGGAACCCCTATAGACAGGTAGTTGGGGAGATTTGTCATTCTGCCATACAACGGATTGTTGGCGGTCAGACAGGTAACTCTGAAACCAGTTGGTGACTGAGAGAAAGATAGGTTATTGAGGACAGAGATGAGTTGTTTGTGTGGGACCATGTCAAATACTTTAGATAGGTCTAGGAAAGTAGCAGAGAAGAGATGGCCATTGTTTTTATGCTGAAGGATAGTGTTAGTAAAGGAGAGTAAGGCAGTGGTGGTGCTATGGTTTGGTTGGAAACCATGCTGAGTATTGGAAAGGAGGTTGTGACTTGAGAGTGAATGCATCTCTCTAGTATTTTGGAGAGTGGAGAGAGAATAGCTATGGGGCAGTAATTGGTTAGTTCTGTGGAGGGGAATTGTATTGTGATACTTTCCCATGGAAAGTAACTGACAGAGATCGGTTAATCAAGATGGATACTGGGTAGGCCAGAGCATCAGCTGCGATTTGTAGGTATTCACTTGGGAGGTTGTCTGCTGCTAATTTGGTGGGCTTAAGTTTAATTAAGAGTTTTTTTTTTATGTTGGAGGTAGGTACAGGAGAAAGAGAAGGCAGTGGGGAGATTACTAGTTGAAGGTGTGGGTTGGAGAGGAGGGGGGGGTTGTGTTGTTTATCTAATGATGGTATGGTCTGTGTGAAATGTGTGTTTAATGAGGTAGCAATATTTTCAGAGGAGTGAGGGATGTTAGGAGGAGGGGTACTGACTTTACCTGGGTGGAGGATGGAGTTTATGGAGGACCAGAATTGTTTGGGAGGAGTCTAGGGCAGATTGGCAGTATTGGAATTTGTCCTGTTTTATTAGCTTTTTGACTATTGCGTAGTTATAGGAATTTGTCTAGTTGAGGGGGTTTTGGTTTTGCGCCAGTGCTCCCAGGCTTTATCCCTGTATTTCATTTCTGACTTAGTGGTTTTCTGTAGCCATGGGGAGGGTTGTGCTTTGGTTCTGGCAAGTCTTATGGGGGCATGGTAATTAAGGGTGCTCAGGAAGGTAGTATTATAAAATTCAACTGTGTCATCAAGACCCTGTTAGTTGCTCTTATGAAGGGGCTGGAAGCAATCGGGTAACAGAGTAAATTGATAAATGAACATATGATAGTGAATGTGGAGACTCTCGTAGGTACCCTGTATTTCCACAAGCTATCAGTTAGCTGTGCCCCAGTTCAGGCAGTTTTAATAAGTTCTATGGCAGAGCCGAGCATGAGTTGCTCAAAGGGTGGTTGTAGTTTTAAAAATGGTGCCTGCCACAGGTAATATTTATTAACTTTGGGATTGGCTTAAGGTAATAAACAGGGGAGGGGGAGAACAAGAGTGTGAGCAGGCAGTTCTTTTGTACTGCTGCTAATGAGCCAAAGCAGACAAGTTTGTGTTCAACAATCAGAATTGACCAAGAACTGCTCTCCACCATTTCTCAGGTGGAAAAACAGGATAACATTGTATCAGTAGGCTACTGTGGTCTCAGTTTAAATTAGCAAATGCACAGTATTTATCAGTTATGGATACTATTTGCTAACAGAAGGGAAAATGGAAGATGAGTGTGTGTGGGAGGTGGGGGATGGGCTGCTTATAAGCCAAAGCAGGTGCTCTCCAGGGGATAATGAATATTGGCTCAAACAGGTAGACATATACTCTGTTAACTTTAGCTGTTTGCAGACAGTTCAGACCCGGAATGTGCTTTTCTTATAAGAATGATCAAGGTGGTACCGCAGTTGAATACTTGAGTGGTGTTGGGTCTAGAAAAGAAGAGTACAGAGAGGAGTAAGCACTTTTGAGATGGAAAAGATATAAAGATTATGAACAAAGAAAATGTCTTGAACCAACTACTAATATATGCAGATACTGAGCCAATTGGAAAAATATCAGTGAGAAAGGGACCACAGCTGACAGTTATGCAGTCACAGATAAAAATATAGCTAGCAGCACCCTGTCCTGGGTCTCTAATGTGATTCTAGCCACCAGTAACAGCACAATTGTATAGAAATAATTAGACACCAGTATGAGCTGTCTACACACAACACATATACATGAATAGGTGCAGCTATACAAATAGACCATACTATTATACTAAAAACAACTTGGTGCAGACAGACAAAATGCTAGCATGCCATAGTAACTTCCAGTAATAAAGCATAAGTCATATTGGATGTCTAACACCATTCAACATAAATAAGCATATACAGTTGTAAAGCACTTACTGGAGAGACACTGAGCTCCTCACGGGGCCTGTAGCATAGTGGATTGTAGTTTTTTGCTACATTTATATGCATACATTTAAAGAATTTAATAACATAATTACTACTTCAGCTCTTGTATTTCTAGACTTCACTTCAGCAATAAGAAAAATATTTCTAGAATTTGTGTCAAGACAGACATTTCGCATACTTTTCATTTTCTGATGCAAAACTGAAACTCTGCTGGTAGTCACAGAATATTCATTAAAAATCAATTCAAATGCAGTAAATGTTTTATTTTTTGTTCTGAGTGCCTTTAGTCTTTTTTAGTCATCCTCCTAAGTTTGGGGTCTGTGGTCTGCATTTCTGATGCAGATGTACAAGGAACCGATACATTTATATATATGCTGGCATTGTTTTCTGTTTTCTCATCTGTTCTGAAACTGGTTTCCCCCTATTCATGTGGTGGTGTTAAAGCTGATAAAACTGGTCTAACAGCTTTTGTGTTATCTGATTGTTTCAAGGCTTGCTGATTTTAAAAACTGACCCTGTTTGTAAATTCCTGCATACCACTGTTGGAATCTCCTTGTGCTATGACTGAAGAAGCAATCTGGAAATAAGAGTGCTGATAAGTATATTTTTTGGCTTAACTTTTCAGAGTTCTGCACTGTATAGTAGTTGGTGGCTTTGTAGTTGCCCACTGCCCCTACTGTAAATTAGATCTGGGACACTCCTCCCAGTCTAATGTTTATTCTACCCAATACAGAGAGAACATTTTGAGAAGGCCAACCCACCTAAGTTCTTAACCTTGAATTAACTTCTGCTCCTCCTTCCTCCCTTTGCACTTTACTAACCAAAAAAAAAAAATCTTGTGTTCTGAGTGCGCTTCTCAGCTAATAAGTATATTTTTTTGGCACTTTTAACTATTCAAAGTTGAATAAAACAGTTTAATTCAGAATGCCTTGTAAATTGTATTTAAACTGTATTTGCTTTAATACTGCTACACACGTGTGTGCTAGCTTGCACTGCATTTGAATTGTTTTTAGTGCTGTTTTAGCTGCTTTCTGAAAATAATACAATTTTAAGCCCGTTTCCTGCCTTTACTGTAACTAGTCTAGTCCAGATACAGACTTCATGTATCCAGGACTGTTGGTAAGCTTCTGTGCCCACCAAGCCTTTCTGTGTTGGAGGGAAGCCTAGCTTATCTACCACAAGAGGATCGGTTTCTGACCCAGAAATTGTAGTTTATTTGCCGTTTGGGCAGTTTTTCCATCTCTCAACTTTCTGGCTTAAAAGCCTGCATTTGTGCTAGTTTCCTGCCTTTCCTGTAACTAGTCTAGTCCAAGTACAGATTTGCTATATCCAGGACTGTTTGCAAACTCCTGTGCAGTGCCAAAGTCTGCTCTTCAATTTTTCCCTTGGATCTGCTAGGTCTCTCCTGTCCTGCACTTTTACTAGCTTATTAGTTTAGCACTTTACCAGACTTTGTAGCAATTATTGTAGCACACAAGTGCTACCAGCACTAAACGTTCTACAAGCAAACGGCTCCAGTACTTGTTAATGCCCACCCCTCCAGGCATGTTTAAATGTCAGTTCCCTGTGCTTTCCCCTGGTGAACTTGAGCATCCTGAGGCAATGTAGCAACTGCCCCACATACACCCGACAACCCTTTCCTCTTACCTCTCAATACTCAGACTTGCAAGAGATGCACTTGTATATCCAAATTGGAAGCCACATATTCCAGCCAAGACCGGAATAGCTGGTCAAGAGGAGACTTTCACCACACCACATGGAACAAACACCAGCACTGCCTTCACATAAAAATACAAACCACACACCCACCTTCACGGAGGCTCTCAATAAAAGTCTACCCAAACAGTAGAGACCTCCAAGGCAGAAATGCACTCTACCACCACAACACTAATCACGAGAGACACAACTCTGCTAAACAGTGTGCCACACAACCAAAGCCCCTAAGGCAAAACAGCATGCCCAACACACTAGTCATAGGTGACTCGAAAGGGAGGCACACTGATGTCCTACTCACTAGGTTGAATAAGGAGAAAGTAACAGCTGCCTGTTGGGCGCCAGGATCTGCCACATAACGCACACACTCGGGTCCCTCACCAGGTACAAATACGACTGTCATTGTACGTGTGGGTGTGAATGACCTGAGACGTACCTCCTGGACTACATGAAAAGAGATATGGAGGAGCTCTGTGATTATGTAGCCCTGGTGAGTATGACCCTAGCCCTGAGCAGCATCCTACCATCACCCAGAATGATACCACAGTACAAGCAGAAAATGATTGATTTCAACAATTGACTAAGTTTCTGTTGTCATTCTAAGGGGAACCATTATCTGTCTGCCTGGAAAGACATGACAGACCTCAATGCTTTGCCAGAGATGGCCTGCATCTGTCACCCCTGGGCTTCCAGATACTGAACAAGGCTCTTGCCACCCCTATAGTGCCTTTTTTAGGCGGTGTTCCAAAGACAAAATTACCACCGTAACTTAAAGTGGAGAACATCGACGTTTGTACTGTAACAGAGACGTGTTTCAAGGCAGCAGAAAGCCCCTCTGCACTACCAGGCTATAACTCGTTCCACACCTTTCGGCCCCATAACTTGGACTGAAGCTCCAAAGGTGCTGGTGTTGCCATATTCATGAAGGATGTGCACACCTCCAGACTGGTAGCCCAACATAACACATCTGAGATGCTTCAGGTGCAGCTAACATTGGGTAAAACAGTGATTCAGGTCCTAGCCTGCTATAGGTATCCAGCCATGTCCCAAGAATCACTCCACGTTCCTAAGCACCCTGGAGAATATTAGGGTCCAACCTAACACGCTCATACTGGATGACTTTAACTTCCCCTCCATTAACTGGGAAAATTACTCGTGTACCAATACACGTGCACAACACTTCTGGAATTCATTAATTCTGGTGCCCTGGACCAGCTTTTTCTTACCCCTGCTATAGCGGTAGCAACATCCTTGACCTGGTCATTACTAACATGGGTGACTGTTGCTCTACACCAATAGTCAACTCCTCCTTGGTTAGATCCGACTATTAATCCCCACCCCCACAAAGGGTAACCACCATGAAAAACTTCTCCAAAGTTAACTTTGGGCTCCTAAAAACAGAGGTGGCTAACTTCATGGCACTCATGCAAATGGAGAATAGTTGCATGACTGAATCCTACACCAATGCACTGTACAAACACCTACACAAATGGATGGATCTCGCCATACCCAATAGAACCAAGATGGCCATACCCAATAGAAGCAAGACTTTCTCCTCAAAAAAAAGTTCCCTGCCATAAACTCTACAACAGAAGGAGGAAGCTGATGCGGAGTAAGGTGAAGTCCCAAGACTGGAAAAACTCCTTTATCCACCTTGACAAAAGGTTGAGATCCCTCATCAAATCCTCTAAAGCTAGCTATGAAAACAAAATTGCAACAGATAGTAAAGACAACCACAAGGCTTTCTATGTGTAAAGAATCTCCTTGGCAATGCCCAGATTTGCTCTGAGCTGCTGCACAATGGTACCTGTTATACCGAGCCAACAGATATTGCCAATATACTGGCCGACAGATTCGGTGCCAACTTTACTGCCCCCCCCCCCCTGCCAAAGGACCAATCATAATCCCAGTAGATTGCTGGGCACCCAGTATTACTGCTGCACAGGTTAAAACAGCACTGTCGAAGGCCAAGAATACAGCTTCTATGGGACCTGACAATATCCCTGGCTGTGTTCTACATGAGAGAGAGTGAACTGGCACCTCACCTGTATGCTTTGTTCAATCACAGCCTCACCTCAGGGTTTGTCCCTACCAAACTGTGCAATGCTACAGTCATCCCTCTCCACAAAGGAGGAGTGATTACAGACCCTAGGAACCATCACTCCATTAGTCTGAGTCGGATCTAATAAACAAGGGTATAAGGAATCTCCAAACTCTGGATCCTACACAGTGTGGTTTTGGGAAGGGTAGCTCATGCCTGCTCAACTTGGTCGACTTCTTTGAGTCTGTCACCAAAGCTGTGGATGAAGGCAAGGTGGTTCAGGCAGCTTACCTTGATCTCCCCAAGACCTTTGATACCATTTCCCACTCAGGAATCCTAGAAAAACTCACTAAGCTGGGCATCAACCCCCTATATCACTAGGTGGGTTGCAAACTGGCTCACAGAACCCACAGTGTGAAAGTAGCTGACTCCAAGTCAGGCTGCCAACCAGTCACGAGTGGAGTCCTACAGGATTCGGTCCTGGGTCCTCTCCTGTTTGGGATCTACTTCTCTGAAGTCCAGGCCAACATGAAGGGATTCTGCCTGACAAAGTTTGCAGGTGATTGCAAGTTGGGAGCTATTATTAACTCCCCAAGTGATGACATCCTACAGAAAGGCCTTACTGAGGCCAATGACTGGTGTCAGAACCATGGCTTAAGCTCCATTAAAAAAAAAATGCTGTTAATCCCCCTTGGAAAAAAAACCCGGTTCCTGTGAATTACCACATCAGTGATGCAACACAGGATGACTACAACCTCTCTTTTAACCACCACATTGCCACTGTGGTCAGAAAGTCCTGTGTGGCGCATCTCATTACTAAGGGTTTTGCATCCAGGAAGAAAGAGGTACAATGCCCCATTTGGCAAGTTCCTCCCTAGACACCTGCAACAACTGGAGAGGCCACAAAAGTACCTCCTAAAGAGGATCCTAGGCTGCAAACACGTGTCCTATATGGACAGACTCAAAAAAAACCTCCAACTATTCTGTCTTGTATCACCTACTTGGAGGTGGTCTCTGCTTGACTTACAAAGCCATGTCTGACCCAGCTCTGTTAGAAATGCTACATCTAAAGAAATCCAAATCCCTCTGCACCACACACTCCAAAGACCTCAACCTCATTTTCACAATCAACAGAACATGCTGGAGGGACAGATTATAACCCAGAGACTGCCCATGCTATGGAATAGACTTCCCATACATGTCAAACAGAGCACCTCACTGGCCGTCAAGAGAAATCTTGAGTGGATAGGAAATGGAAAATTCACCCCGGGGATCACTCCAGTGGCTCTACTCGACAGAAGCACTAGGAACTAAGGTTGGATGGCACAATGCCAGGGTAATCCTGTGGGCTAGGCTTATAAAGGCTCCCTAGTACACACCTATGAACCTATATACTTTTCCATCAGACAGCCTATTAGAAAGTTTTGCACACCTCTGATTACCTACTGCTGCTTCTGGAAATATAACTTTGAGACACTCATCCTGAAACATTTGCTGTGAAAAATTTCTATTTTTTTTCCTTCTCTACTTTTTATGCGTAGTATGAATAACAAAAAGCTTTGGTTGCTCACGCTGTTTCAAAACCACTCCTAGCTGCTTCTCCTTGGAACTTTGCTGTGTTCTTAGTTGTACCTCCAGTTTTCAGAGGATTGCTGTTTTACTGACTGTTTATAGTACTATTTTATCTAGACTGTCTTTCTTTCTGTTGAACAGAACCCAGGTTTTCAGCCTGAAGTAAGAAAGCATTCTATGCTAATTTATGTGCCAACAGTAATTAACCTCCAAGTCTTTTGGCATCTTGTAAGGGAACATGTCTATTTTTCCAAGACTAGGTACATCTAAAAAGATATATAAAAAAAAAAAACGACTAGGTACATCTAGCTGTAGTGGCCACTGTTAACCTAGTTAACCTTAAGTTTTTTTACAGTTTAAAATTTTGTCTTGGTTTGAACATTTGACTGTGAGTAGTTTTAGGAATAGAGACTACATGCTGCCTGCCATTCCATTTACTTTTGGGAAAATCACTTAAATTCCACACTTGCCAGTTATGTACCTTTATCTGATAGTAACACATCTGGAACCCCCCCCCCCCTTAAGTGTGGTAATTTAAATTTAAAAAACTTCAGATAATAAACTACGCATATCAAGTATACAAACACAGGGATTCAGAATGTGGGCAGGCCTCTGTTTACTGTGCGTGATGAGACCTGATGCTCATTGCTAATGAATGCGGCTAGGCAAGTTTGTGACAGGTAGCTCATTTAATATTGTTGCTGCATCTGCAGCAGGGACTGCATGATGTGACAGGTAACTCATTTAATATCTTTGCTGCATCTGCAGCAGGGACTGCATGATAGATGTGACAGTAGCTCATTTAATATCTTTGCTGCATCTGCAGCAGGGACTGCATGATAGATGTGACAGGTAGCTCATTTTATTATCTTTGCTGCATCTGCAGCAGGGACTGCATGATAGATGTAAAAGGTGGCTCATTTAATATTGTTGCTGCATCTGTAGCAGGGACTGCATGATAGATGTGACAGGTAGCTCATTTAATATCTTTGCTGCATCTGCAGCAGGGACAGCATGATGGATGTGATGGGTAGCTCATTTAATATCGTTGCTGCATCTGCAGCAGGGACTGCATGATGGATGTGATGGGTAGCTCATTTAATACCATTGCTGTATCTGCAGCAGGGACTGCATGATGGATGTGACAGGTAGCTCATTTAATACCGTTGCTGCATCTGCAGCAGGGACTGCATGATAGAAGTGACAGGTAGCTCATTTAATATCTTTGCTGCATCTGCAGCAGGGACTGCATGATAGATGTGACAGGTAGCTCATTTTATTATCTTTGCTGCATCTGCAGCAGGGACTGCATGATAGATGTGAAAGGTAGCTCATTTAATATTGTTGCTGCATCTGTAGCAGGGACTGCATGATAGATGTGACAGGTAGCTCATTTAATATCTTTGCTGCATCTGCAGCAGGGACTGCATGATAGATGTGAAAGGTAGCTCATTTAATATCTTTGCTGCATCTGCAGCAGGGACTGCATGATGGATGTGACGGGTAGCTCATTTAATATCGTTGCTGCATCTGCAGCAGGGACTGCATGATGGATGTGACAGGTAGCTCATTTAATATCTTTGCTGCATCTGCAGGAGGGACTCCATGATAGATGTGACTGCTCATTTAATATCTTTGCTGCATCTGCAGCAGGGACTGCATGATAGATGTGACAGCTCATTTAATATCTTTGCTGCATCCGCAGCAGGGACTGCATGATAGATGTGACAGGTAGCTCATTTAATATCTTTGCTGCATCTGCAGCAGGGACTGCATGATAGATGTGACAGCTCATTTAATATCTTTGCTGCATCCGCAGCAGGGACTGCATGATAGATGTGACAGGTAGCTCATTTAATATCTTTGCTGCATCTGCAGCAGGGACTGCATGATGGATGTGACAGGTAGCTCATTTAATATCTTTGCTGCATCTGCAGGAGGGACTCCATGATAGATGTGACAGGTAGCTCATTTAATATCTTTGCTGCATCTGCAGCAGGGACTGCATGATAGATGTGTAGGAGTATGTTTTGGCCGCAGGGAAGTACCGGCAGCAGTAGTGTCAAGTGTGAGCCTTTGTGCAGAACAACCAATTTCACGTGTAGCTAGAGAAAAGAAAATGTGGCTGTCCTACAGGTTCATGAGGCATATGTGCTGATCTACAAACCTCCCCACATACTGTGCAATACACTTTTTATATATATATATATATATATATATATATATATATATATATCTATAGGTTGGGTTAGAGAAGCAGTGAGACTAAAGGTGTTAATGAAACGCATACAAGGTGATTGTTGCATACTTACAGAATAAAATAGTCAACGACTTAACAGGACACTACCTTTGGAGTCTAATTGGTCATACACATGCATAGTTGGCATTGTAAGTTTTTGAAAGGGGAATTACTTAATTGCTGACAGTATTACCCTGTGTTGAATTTGCCAGCTGCTGCGCAATGAGTAGCTTTTGTGTGACTGTCTGCTGAGGCAAGTATACATAGTGCATGACATTGGTTGTAAATAATACTTAAACGTATATAATGTGGCTGCCCACATCTTTGCTATACAGGGAGCAGTGCCAATTCTGATTGGTTATACATGGGCATTGACAGTGCTTTAATCAAAACAGTTGCACATAGTATGATCACAAAAAATAAGTGGTTTGTAAGCCATTGATATCAATTTGTAAATTTTTTTTACCAGATTAAAGGGTAGAAATTATTGTATAGGCAATAGATGAAAAAGGGAAGCAAGCAAAAGGTTAAACAGAAGTGAGCCACTAAGCAATGAAGAGGATGGAGGTGAGGAATGTGGGATAAATTTTTGTAGGACAGGTAACAATTTTTCATGCTTACAAAGAAGTATGTTTGTGAGGGAATAAGGAAGGTAAGAGGCTAGTTTAGCTAGCACAGGATGGTAGAACTGACTAGATGTGTAGTAACACAACAAGGGAGAGGGTACACAACAAGGGAGAGGGACCACAATGGTGACATCAGGCAGGGTAAACTATGTTTAGGGGAGGATTGAACCAGCAACGGTGGGCATGAACACAAAGGGTGTAACACCAGGATGGGATGTTCTTCCAGATGAAATTCAGTGGGAGGTTATTTGCCATCCTGTGTACTGTCACCACCGGACCCTGTCTCAGATGGAGTTAGTGCTGGACAGGACAGTGGCTCAATGAGTCACTGAAAGTGGTTCTCCATCTGGTTGGTTAGATCATCCAACCTTTTGTCTAATCTCCCCCCACAGCTTGTGCCAGCTGCCAATGAGTGGCAAAGATGTCCCCTCCTGTTGCTGCTACTGGTGGGTATGACTGTCTCAGCAATAAGTGCAGGATTACTGAATTGGGTATGTCAGGAGGTGACACAACAATCTGGGACCCAGGTGGGTTGAGTGCTTCTGTTGGTGATGCTGCTACCTGTAGGGAGCTCACAAGCTTTGCCAGAGGGATGGGTGCAGGTTGTGATGCTGCTGCATATAGTAATAAAATGTGTGTAGTAGAAAAGATAACAAACAGGCTGTGGGAGAGAGGAGTGCAAATACAATGAAAAACTGAGGCGGATATATATTTTGACTGTGATACAGTTAAAACTAATTTAGTTGAAAGGATAAAAACAGTTCTGGATTTTATAAGGGTATTAGTATTGCATGACTGAGGCAGACACGAACCAACAGCTGTCATCACCTGCATTCTGAAAAGTAAGACGATTAATAGGATAAGATACTTGGACAAACAAGATTCTTTAGTCTGAGTCACAGTAATGATGTCTGTGACAAATGTGCAGGTACAAAAGTCATGCTGCTCAGACTTACATTTTACTCGGGCTTTAAGTAAAGGAGTCCATATATATTGACAGATTATCCATGACACAGATATCCACCACCCAAAAATGCTGCTCAATCATACTTTCCCTGCCTAATACTGTAGTTAGTAGTATAATGAGAGAGAAATTTCTACTAAAATATTTTATAACATAAACAGGATGGGTGATTGAATCCACAAGCATCCTCACAATGTGGAAACACAACCTTAACATCCTGCACCACTTGTCCAAGTATCTGACATGATCCATGCATAAACAAGCTAATTCATCAGTCCTACAGTTTTTTGACTTCTTGATGGTTATCACAGAATGGGCAAGTAGTACATGAAATACCTGTTGCAGTTGATATTAAAAGCTACAGTTTGAAGCAAGTATACTCCATTGTGGTCTCAGGCGCTCTAGTCTTCTCTTGAGCAGCTGCCTATTCTTTTCAGTTTCTTCAGGTGCCATAGAGACAGAAAAAGAGCACTGTGCAATATTCCTGTCTGGCTTGCAGTGGCAGGATATCTGCTGCAGTCTAGTTACCTGGCAGTGTGAATATTTGCTCTAGATAATGGTCACTGTTGATGTCACACCCAAACCCCATGTGTAAAATGGGGGGGTTATTACGGATAGAGAAGTTCCACTTAAATTACATAGGTGCTGGTTCATTCTCCTTTTGGCCATGGATGTCAGAATTGAGGCATACCTCATGTCACTGTAATAGTGATTACACTGTTCTAATGACTGGAATGCCAGTAGCACAGTGGGTAGCCTTGGCAACATTTTTCCAGGCTTCAGTCTTGTACTGAAGCCAAAATGCCAAACAAAAGAAGAATTCACCCAAAAAGTAACACCAAAAACTTTGTAAAAACAGGGTGGAGAGAGTCCACAGATGCAGGCAATAATCAAGCACTTTAATCACCACATCCACATATAAGAGTTAGAGAATGTGTTCTTTTGAAAGACTTTAGATTTTACCCCCAGACTAGTTTTTTTTCTATGGTTACATCAAGAAGATGTACCTTGTCGTAAGTTCGGTTTCTTATACAGTTTTAATGTCATTTTAACCATAACATTGTGGTCCTATTTTTGAACTGCCCATACACTTTTAAGATGTTCACTTCACTGTCAACTAAAGTACTGAACTGGCCTTTTAATATTTGAGGATTTAAAAAATACATGGTTTATTCACTAATTACTGTTTATGTATTAGTCCATTAGCTGTACGAGTACAATATTTTAATATAATTTTCTCTAACTGCATTGACCAATACTGGTATGGATAAAATGGTCCAAAAACCAGTGATAAAATTACAACTTGACAAATTACTTTTGAACTTGTTACATACTGTACCGGATACATTGTAATGTATCTACACAAACTGCTTGCTACCCATGCATTTTAATCCATGATCTTTCACACATTTAGTAGACATTAATTTTATTTACACTGAATTATTTTGCATTTGTACATAAAGACTGCAAAGTAGAAGCTGCGGTGGTGCAACGGTAGCGTTGTCGCCTCACAGCAAGAGGTTCTCCCATTCGATTCACCTTCTGTGTGGAGTCTGCATGTACTCCCCGCGGTAGAGTGAGTTCGAAAGACATGTGTAAATGGGTGTGCCTTCGTTGATGATTGGGCATCAAGCTGGCACCTCTGCACCATAAAAATCTACTGCCAGTCATTAGTGGACTGGAGTTTCGCTGTGGCAACCCCTAACCAGGAAAAGCCAAAAGAAGAACACAACATAAAGACTGTAATAGTCCAGTCTACAAATTTAGTAACATTCATGCTTTTTGCATACCAACATTGTCTTGCTAAAAACATATTAAAAGATGACCAGTCTTGCTAATTATTTACATATCTGTACTCTCTTGTATAGCTTTACATTTTAACAGGTTGTAAATTGCCCATATTCACTAACCTAAAAAAAAAATCTGATCAAACTAGCTAATTCCTACAATAACATTGCCCTAATTTGCTACTGGCAATCCCTTTAGAACTCACCATTGGCTGAATCTACTGCAACTAGGCTGGCTAGAACTGCAAAACCATCTGATATTCTCCAAACTCACCATTGTCCACAAGATATTATAACCTAACATCACTCCTATACTCTTTAACCTCATTCCCTACAAAAATCTAAATTCACTACGCTCTTCTAGCAAACTTCTTGCTGGCATAAGCAAGTCCAACAACTCGGCAGGGGATTCCCTGTTCTCCAACACTGCAGGAAAAAACTGGAACCTTCTACCTAAAGAGCTAACTTTACTTCCTTCCCTGCCTCTTTTTAAACAAAGCCTCAGAAAACACCTGAAAAAACATTGATTATGCCCCTGCAGCAACCCTGACTAATCCTTTGCTTTCACTACCCTCCTCTCCTTTTCTCACTTTTTTTTTCTTACTAAAACTACTTCATATATACTGTGAAAATATTGTTTATAAATTCTGTCTGCTACTTAAGAAACCTTTCTCCCCGGGCCTCTACTGAAAATGGAAATATATCCAGTTAGACTAGCCCAGTTAACAAATGTAAAATAAATACAATGTAATACTAAGCAGTACAATAATTCGAATGATGGCTATAAGCAACTTGTAAAATATCTTGGCCTGTCAGGTTTAATCTGTTTACCAGTGTTTCTAATGCACTAATACTTGCCCCCCCCCCACAAAAAAAAGAATATTGTCAAGAGGGAATGGGATTTTTTTTCTTCCTGTAGCTCTGTTTTAAACCCTCTGCAGTACTGCTCATACAGTCTGTGTAAAACCAAGTGCCCCTCCCCCTGTAGTATTGTTTATTTGCTTTATGCTGTGAGAATAGAATGTATGCAAGTGTGAATACTGGTGGAGAAGGATGAAGGCTGCCAGCCTAGCGAGATAGCACAATTCTGTCATTGGTAAATGTGAAATGTTGAACTTAAAACAGTCAAGCATTTCAAATCTTTCTTTTGAAGTTAAAATTATTTCAAATCTATCTTTTGATCTGTAGAGCTCAGTCTGCCTGAGCTAGCACATTCTTACTATTGTTTTAACTTGAGGAATAATTACTAGAATTTACATGTGGAATGTCCTTTATTGCTCTGTGTAAAATAATGTAAATGCAGTTTTGTGGCCTGGGAACCAATGTAATGTTTAGCAGAACTGCAGTTTCAATTTAAACAGTGAGAACTAGCGAGTAAGCATTTTTGTCTTTATATCCAACCTACAGCACTGCCTGCTCTCTTAAGTGAGTTATCTTAGAAGTGTGTTTTCCTGTTGTCAGAACTGTACTACTGAATTATTTTAAGTTTGTGTGATCTTTGAACTCTTGAATGGCACTGTGGTGTAGTAGTATTGTCTTGTGTTTTTAGTATTTATTATTAAAGATTTTTAAACTGTGACTGGTTTATGTAGAGATAATTAAGCTCCTAAAGTACATTGCATGATTATAAGTGATCCTATAATAAGCCCTTCCAATAAGCCTTGATTGCTTAAGTTACACTACTATTGGATGATATTGGACACCCTTTTAAGGGCCTTTGGGTAGCTGATAATTATTAGCTGGTGGTGGCAGTAATTACAACCATATAGTCTGGGTAAAGGGGCACAGCTGGAGTATCTGTGCCAGCTTTTCCCAGGAGTGTCTGTGAAGTTGTATAAATACTTATCTCAGTGTGTGTGTCAGCTACTTGGGCAGGGACACGAAGCACTGGTTGGACAGAGAGGGTACTGGAGGTTAGCTTGCCAGCTAGGCTGAGATCTGGACTCTTTAGCTGTGCCTGTGGGGAGTTTTATTGGGGACCTGGAGAGCAGGGGAGCAACCAGCCCCAGACTGACTGTGACCTCTGTGTGCACTTAAGGGAAATTGTACTTTTACTGTGTGTATTTGTTATCCTTCTGTCTCCTATGAGATGCCCCCTCTGGTGTTAGTAGTGAGGATTGAGGCTCCTTGATTGCTGGGCCAGGGCATGGGTGTCACAGCCAGCCCAACACTTTGGTTACATATTTGCTTTATTAGATTGCTAACAAACTACGGAGCTTTGTCTGATTTGATAATTTTTTTGGCCATTCCCAATGACAGAATATATTTTTATAAAGCTTTTGCTGTTTACTACTACTAGTAGGTATTTATACCCTGCTGCATAATTTATTTGAATTGTGTATATATACTATGGCCCATATGCTGGCTGTACTTGAGTAAAAAAACCTCAGTTACATCAACATTACAGATGATCAGTGACATGCATGCATGCACAATTGTGTTTTATTACAGTTACCAAATAGTGCTGCATGTGAACACTTAATTATGTTTTAATAACAATAATGTTGTAGAAAAACACAAGCCACTTGTCTGGCAATCAGTCTTCGTTTTTTTTTTTTTTTACCTTATCTGACATTTCCTGTAACTACCCATTTAGCCTGGGAAGATCTGAGCTCACATTTTAGACTCTGTAGACCATAGCTAAACCCTTTTAGCACTTTTTTTTCTTTTGCCCTTTTCCTTTAGTCACCTGTTAATACACTTGCAGCTTGATAAGCTGAATGCAGCTGTAAAACACTTAGAATTATACTTGTGATTTGCATAACTATGCATTTATCCTGCCATTTATTTTACAAAGACTGCTTGACTTGTACCATTGTGATTTTTATTTATTTTTTAAAATGGTCCGTCAGAGCTTTAACTGTTTGGTGTGGTGGTGTTATACAACTATAAAAAAATATATTTACATTATTACATTTGCTGTTGTCTGCCTTTTGCTCTTGTGCATTTTAAATAGATGTACTTTAGATGAATACATGCATGTCCTCTTGTGACTTTAGATTTTTACTGTTAACTACTCATTTGATTTTTATGCACTAGAACTGTTGTGCATCTTTTGACTGTAGTCTAAGAATGTCAGTCATATGCTCTACTTTATTGTAGTACTGATATTTTTTTTGCTTCAACTGAATTATAAAATGCCTTTTTTTTGTATAGATCAGCTGTAGTTTCTTGCTGTTTTGCAATGTTTTCTTAAGCTCAGCTGTTGTGTGTTGTAAATTTAGTCTGTCAGTTTAGCTCATTTATTTTCTTTATCCTGTAAAGGCTGTTCCAAGAGTTTCTTGTAGTGCTGCATGGACTGCCTGATATTTCTCGGTAACCTTTGCTGCTGAGTCAAACTCCTGTGCACATTTTGTATAAGATGGGTAAAATTCCTGAACTCATTTTGTCGGTCTCTTAGAAGTTTATTAAATTATTTTATAACAGGATGTACTAGAGCTTCTGTCAGTGACTGACTGGTTTGACCGTTGTAACTGAGATTAATGCAGTAATAAAACATATCTGTCCATCTAAATGTAATGTTAGCATATTCACTTTTTGTGCTTCTTTACCATTAAAAGGTTTGTCTGTACAGTCTAACCTTTGAATAATGACATGCACTGTATTTTTATGACATTGTAGACAGAAAGCAGTTTCATATGATTTACACAGTAAACATTTGTCATACCACATATGGTTTTGTTTGAGATACCAGTCAAATATTGTAATCCATTTGCATAATGCATTACTATCAACTTGTCCTAATAAGGTTTCACATTTGCTAATATGCTGTGTATAATAACATTCCATTCTGTTATAACCTCCATACTGTATGTAACACAGAAAAATTTCTTACCGGTCAACAGAGCCAGATGGCCAAGCTGCTTTACTGTAGATGGTCAAAGTCTCTGTAGTCGAGCATGAAGCTGGTGAAACAAAATTGGGAGTTCCAGTTTTGAAACTTTGTTCTTCATTGAATTTGTCACGGACTTTCCTATACTGCAGTCTCACTGGACTCTGATGTCTGAGGAACTGTACTGCCAACTGTAGAAAACTGAAGTACTCAACATAAATGTTAAGTTACTGTGATTGAAGAAAGGAGAGAGCGCTCCAAGAGAAACCGCACTTTATTGGTGTAAAACAGCAACAATAGATCCAAAACGAATGAACAAGGTAAAATAAACGCTTTCCAAACATACACAGCGTTTTCGTCCACTACACAGTGAGACTTCATCAGACAAGTGAGTATAGTGCAACTGATCATTTATATAATGAGATTAAAATCCAGTAGCCACTAAAGAACTTTGCATTTTGGCTAAACCAATAGCTGTGATGGGACTCATTAAAAGTTAAAAGCATATAACAAATAAATGTTAAAATAAAGTTAAAAACCCTTTTCACTCAAAGTTGTGATGTTAAAATGTTAATAAAATGACCATATAAAGAATGACTTGATAAACAAACATAAAATCTATGTTATAACCTGTTGTATTTAATTAAAGTATAAAGTAGCTGAAATCTTGATAGTTGTTTTTGGTTAGGGACTGTATTATGTGTTATAGCACCATCTGCTGTTGTTTTGAAGTAATGACATATATGGTTTATATTTTGCCTGCCCTTAATTTTAGTACAGGGACCAGGGATATACATTCATTAAGCCCAGGCTGTTTGGTGGCTTCTAAAAGAATTTGCCACCATAGTTCCTTATATTCAAGCCATTCTTCCCAAGGGCCTCCTCTCAAATCTTTGTCCACCTGTTCCAATACAAAGAACGAGAATCCAAAATTCTTGCAAGTTTTTGTGTGTTTAAATAGTGCATTAGTTTCTTTTTTCTTTAGAATTTCATATAAGTGTTCATATATTCTTCTTTTTAGAGCTCTTTCTGTTTTTCCGACATAGAATGAATTACAGCTGGAACATAGGGCCATATATACCACTCCTTGTGATTCGCAGTTATGTTGTCCTGTACTGTATATATTTATGTCTCTCGATTCTAGAAAAATCTCTTGAGTGTTAGAAATGTGTTTGCACTGATTACAATGACCACATTGATAGGTACCGTTGTTGTTGTTTCTTGTTTTTGTCCTATGATTGTTATAATTGGTTTTGTTGTTCTCTAACAGCTTTTTAATGCTGTGTGCATTCTTGTAAACTGTTTTCGGAGTCTTTGCTTTAATGTTTTTAATATCCGAAAATGAGATGAATTTGTTCCATTCTGTTTGGAATATTCTTCTAATTTTGGAATTAAAGAGGTTGAATTCTAGAACTAAGGCTGATTGGTATTCAGATGCTTCTTCTTTATCATTATTATTGATAGCAAGCTGGATGTCCAAGGTATCAGCGTTGGAAGTGGAGCTTGTAGTATTAATCTTACAGCCTTTGATAGGTCTAAATTTTGTTGATCTATTTTTTTTCAACCTCTTTTCTTATATCCTTAATGAAAACAGAAGGATATCCTCTTGCACCAAACATGCCTTCTAAGGTGTTGCATTCAAAAAGAAAATCATTGTCTGTGCTGGTCATACGACTTCCTCTGACGAACTGTCCTTTGACAATGTTCCTTTTGCAATGTGGGGGGTGTGCACTGTCGAAATGTAAGAAGGAATTACAGAAAGTGCTCTTCCTAAAAATCTTGGTTTCCAAATCATTGTTGTTGTCGTTTTTGTACACTTCAATATCCAGGTATTGCAACCTGTCTGTTGATATGGAGTGTGTGAACCTCAAGAAATCTGTAGTGTGGTTGATATAGTCGAGGAATTCTTTTAGTTTTTCATGGCCTCCTGTCCAAAAAATTACAATGTCATCTAGGTAGCGTCTGTATAAGGACCAGTATCTTTGGTATTCTGAATCCATGATGAAATGGGATTCCCATCCAGCCAAGACTATGTTGGCATAGGTGGGTGCGCAGGCCGCACCCATAGCAACTCCCTTAAGCTGTTGGTAGAACTCACCATTAAATGTAATAAAATTGTATTTCAGTACTGTATCTGTAAGTTCTACTATAGCTACCTTCTCTTCATGTGTGAGTGTCTTGTCCAGAAAGACCATTTCTTCGAATAAACTCATCCCTTCTTGATGAGGAATACATGTGAAGAGGTCAACCACATCAATCGTCACAAAAATAAGGTTTTCTGTCCAAAGGTCCTTAGTGATGCTCCTGAGTAGGTCCCATGAATCTTTTAGGATAAGTTCATTGTTGTTGCAAATGTGTTTAGTCTTGGCATCCACAAATTTGGCCATGGGAAGTGTTTTGGAATTGTCAGCTGACACAATAGGTCTAAGTGGGGGGTCATAGACATTTTTGTGTACCTTAGGTATACCAAAAATAATTGGAATCTTGGGTTTTGGTACATACAGGAATTTATGCAACTTGTTGTCTATTGTTCCCTCCATTATCATGTTGTCCAAAATCATGTCAATTCTTTGATAGGCCACATTCACCTCATTGATAGATACACTTCTGTACTTACTGTCCTCCCTGAGAATACTGTTCATTTTACTTTCGTAGATGATCCACCCCCTTTAAAAGTACAACACAGTACAGTGTTGGCAATGAATCTATATACTGGGGGAGTAGAACCCACAGCCTTCTGCATCAAAAGCAAGTACACTACATGTTGTGCTATTAACAATACAAGCAGACTCAGCAGAAGCAGCATTAAACTTATCTTCAGGGTCGCAGCTCCTTGTAAAATCCACTCAACACCCAACTGTATCTCAACTTTGAAGCACAAGAAATCTGGAAAAAGCCAAAATTCATTTGGGGGGGGGGGCAAAGGCCAAAAAACTAGGGACACATTTTAAACACTGCTTGTATAATTTTGGAAGGTTGCTAGAATGAAATGCTTTACTACCATCGTACATTTCACTACCCAGTCTTGAACCCTGTGCACTAAAGTCAGAGCAACATACCGCTGTGCCAAATCAATTGTTTCTTGAAAGACAGGTAGACAAACTTAAATGGCTATCGTTTACTGAATTCAGTTCTCACCATAGCTCTCAACCTCTTACCACAAAACAACTAGACAAAGCCAACAGTGGGGGAATACAGCCCCAAAAATAGGGACACATTTCAAATATTGATCTTATAAACAAAATTGCTAGCATAAAAGGTTTTACCGTGTACTTTCTGAAGAATATGAAGTTTGAAATTCAAATGCCTGTTGTTCAAAATCCAGAAATATTTCATAAGTGGTGGTGGATAAGGAATTCTAGTTCTTTCTCTATGGATCCAAGGTACAGTGTTTGTCTGTCTAGCCACCAGGTATATTTAACTGGGTCATTTCACACACACACCCTACCTGCAGTTGCAAAGTTTGTTTAACTTGGAGAATGACCATAAACATCAATACAACTCATTTGACTGACTGAAACATTTGTATTAATGATGGAATGTTGCATCTGATAGTAATAAATTGTCAAGTCAAGGAGAAAATTAAATGGCTGTGGTTCTAACATTAAAGTCCCTCTTAGCAAAAATAGGTGATGTGCTCTTTATCCACATAGTGGTTGAATATAAAGAATTAGACTTCACCTAAGAGTGTCCAGTTGTAGGGTGACTGAAACCATCTATTTATTTATGGGTCCTGTTAGAAATTTTCTCATATTCCACCATTGATTGTTTCAGTTTTCATGGATTTATGTTTAAAGGGCTACACACTATAATTTTGTTAGATTTTCTGGCAGTTGCTTAATGACAGCTATGATGTCTGGAGTAAGTTTGATTGTAAAACAGCTGATAACATGTAAAGTAAGTATCCTTTAAATTATTGTTAAGCTTAGTGAGTACAGGCTGCACAACTTTAAATGTTTGGACTCTATGTTCCACCAGGGCTGCGCTCTATGGAAAAACTGTTACGCAACTATTAATATATTAAAAGATCACGGTAGCTTAGCACAGTAGAGCTTGACAGTACTTCAGAAGACTCTCGGATCTCAGTCTGAGTGGATCCCTAGCGAGTAATGTGTATTAAAGTTTAAGAAAATAGGGAAGAGGGCCCCTCAGCTAAGATTTGTATGTACATCTAGACAAAAGAGACATTCTCCGGCTCCCTCATACACGTGCGCGAATACACTTGGTAGACTTCAGCTACAGATTTAAAAAGCAAATAAGAGGTATTAGTGGGTTGGCTAGAGCTAGCTTCTTGTTGCATCAAGTCTTAATTGCTTTACAAGCAATGCTTATTTGTACATTGGTATTGTTTTCCACACTAATAACTTTGCAAATGTCTTGTGATTCCCATAAAGGGTATGACGTGAATAAACCAGATGCATATAAAACGTGTGTGTGGGGAGGGGGTGGGTCTGAGACAGTATGAGAAGGTGAGCATGGAATCATTGGGTCAGACGAGTTTGGGCCAAATAGGTCTGTAGAAGACTATCAAGAAAATACTTGAGAGCTAACTCTTCATTAAACCAGTAGAAGGGACAGAAGTCTTCCAGCTTGGGAATGATGATGTTCTAATCCATTCCTGGGTGTGCAGTCCTGCCTCTCTTCCTGAGTGTACAATCCTGTCTTGTCTTTATGGATGACACAGTAACAGTGCTGTGACCTTCCTGATGATGTCCACCCATCCTGTTCTGCACATAAAGACAGGACATTGGGTTGCTGAGTGGGTGGTGGAGCTGTAGCTTGTAGAACTGTCTTTCTAACAAAAACTGGGTTACTGACCAAAGGCTGATCTGTCCCTGACCCTTTAAATAATTATGTGCTCTGGTCCCAAATGTTGTTTTATGCATGCCAAAGATAACTACTACCTTTTATGTACTCTCTGCACGACAACTGAATGCCGAGTACAGCTGAGTTAAAAGCATATGTGCCCATAGTGGGTCAACAGACCAAAAAATGCTTATTAATGGAGACCATGAACTCTTTAGTAACTGACTGCAATCAGGAGCGGCCTTAGCTCAACTGGTGCCCTAGGCAAAACAGCTCCACGGCGCCCCCCTATCACTACCCGGTGCCCCCATCCTGGTCTACCTACATCAAATAAATACTGGAAAAGTGCCCCTGCTAGAGCGGTGCCCTAGGTGACCGCCTAGTTGGCCTATGCCCAAGGCCGGCCATGACTGCAATCCAGACATAAAAGGGACATGACATATGTTTCTACAAATGGTTAAGAGTCCAGGGTGAGCTATATTTTAAGGGAGGCTATATGTTCCTATCTTCTGGATGTGGAGAAAATCAGAGCTTGGGAATAGTGACCAGCACCCACTGTCGCACCCCCCCCTCACTGTTTCCAGTGCCTTTGCTTCTTTGCCTCTGAAGCAGTCTGACCATTAAAGGGATTTCACCTCCTCTATTGAGTGGAACAGAAAAATACAGTGAGACAGAAATCTCCAGCAGCCACTGTCCATTTACTGGTACCGTGACACCAGGATTACTCTGTTCGCCACTTGGAAACCGTGCAATGCATGGTACGTTATGGTGGACACAGCCTTTTTAAGTTTTGAAAAGTGATTGTTTGCTTATGTAGGGTAATCTTACAAAGATAAGACAGAGCCATCCCCAGTGACTCACAACATAAGTGAGTCTGTCACAGTTTGTTGTTTCAACGTGTAGGGCATGAACAAGGTCTGCTGTCATCACTTAATCAAACACATATCCAAAGAGGTTTAGCAAATGAATCCTGCAGACTGCTGGATTGACTTTAGTAACTGAATCAACCGTAGCTACCTGCAGTTGCAAAGTTCTTTCAACAGTAGTTTCCAAAATCATCCACATTCAAGTCTGTTTGTTCCTGTGAGAGCAAGTCCTTCCGTCACATGAGAGCAGGCTTGGTAGCAGCCTGCAGACATTGCAGTCTGATCCCCTTCCAGTCTATGCAGTTGCAACTGCATAGATTGCTGGGATCTCTGTTGCTACATGCTGTCTTTCTAGTCCAGACTGGTGGTGAGACAGTTTGGATTTTGTGCGCATGCTGTGAGACTGGTTCACCAGCAGTCTGGATCGGAAATGCTGCTAGTGTGCATGTGCAATGTTCTGGGACTAGTTTCCTTTTTTTACAGGTGGGGGTGCTGCAGTCCTGCAGCCCAATTGCACAAGCTGCCCCTGCCTATAACCTGTACAATTCAATTGAAAAACTAATTTGTTAGGGGGGGAAATATAAAAAAAACAAAGTAAGCTGGTTGTGTAAGTGTGCACACATGTAAACATACTTTGTTGAAGCACCTTTTGATTTAATTACAGCATTCAGTCTTCCTGGGTACATACTTGTCATCAATTAAAGACTGATTAACCCCAAATAAAGTTCAGCTGTCCTAGTAGGATTTTTCTGACATTTACTCAGATGCCTGCTACAGCAAAAGCCATGGTTTGCAGAGAGCTTACCTTTAAACAGTGATATCCTTTTGATGCTTTATGAACTTCCAAAATTGATGACAAGACAAAAACTGGTCAGGGAGACTGCCAAGAGACCTACAGCAACAATGAAGGAGCTGCTGCAGGAATTTCTGGCAAGTACTGTTTGTGTGCTACATGTGACAACAATCTCCTGTATTTTTCACATGTCTGGGCTATGGGGTAGGGTTGCAAAATAGAAGCCTGTTCTTACACAGAAAAACATCCAGGCCCAGCTAAAATTTGCAAAACAATACATAAAGTCTCCCAAAAGCATATAGGAAAATGTGTTCTGGTATGATGAGACCAAGGTTGAACTTTTTGGCCACAATTCCAAAAGGTATGTTTGGTGCAAAAACACTTTGCATCTCCAAAAGAACACCATCCCCACACTGAAGCATGGTGGTGGCAGTATCATGCTTTGGGGTTAATTTTCTTCAGCTGGAACTGGGGATTTAGTCAAGGTGGAAGGAATTATGAACAGATCCAAATACCAGTCAATTTTGGCACAAAACCTTCAAGCATATGCTAGAAAGCTGAAGAGGAATTTCACCTTTCAACACAATGACCCCAAGCATACATCCAAATCAAAAAAAATGGCTTCACCAGAAAAAATTAAAGTTTTGTAATGGCCCAGCCAGAGCCCAGACCAAAATCCAATACAAAAATCTATGGGCTGACCTGAAGAGGGCTGTGCACAAGAGATGCCCTCGTAATCTGACAGATTTGGCGTGCTCTTGTGAGGAAGAGTGGGCATATATTGCCAAGTCAAGATGTACCATGGTGATAGACTCCTACCCAAGAAGACTGAATACTGTGATTGAATTAAAAGGTGCTTCACCAAAGTATTAGTTTAAGGGTGTTCACACTTGTGCAACCAGCTTATTGTATGATTTTTTTCCCCCTAACAAATTTGTTTTTCAATTGAATTGTACAGGTTATAGGCCACATTAAAGGTGGGAAAAGTTTTGAAATTATTTATTGTGGTCTTTTTTTTTTTTAAAGCATAAAAAATGGCATTTTAGCAGGGGTGTGTAAACTTTTTATAGCCACTGTAGGTGATCTTTGGACACGACCCAACCCATTTTGACTTTAAGGGAAGGTCGTGCTTGCTAAACCTGGTGGACATCTTGGAGAAGGTCGCTAAGGAAATGGATGAGGGAAAGACTGCATACCACCTACCAGGACTTTGCTAAGGCATTCAGTACAATTTCGGTATTGATAAACTCACCAAACTGGCCATAAACCTCTACATAACTCGTGGCATTGCCAGCTGGCTCACAGACAGGACACAGGAAGTCAGGATTAGTGATACCACCTTCACTAAGAGACTAGTCACCAGCAGAATACTTGTGCTGCTATTTGGCATCTACGTTTTGGAGGTAAAGGCAAATGCGAAGGGCCTTTGCCTGCCCAAGTTTACAGATGACTGCAAATTGGGAGTTTTCATAGAGTCCCCATTAGACAAACTTCTAACAAAGGGTCTAACAAAAGCAAATGAATGGTGCCAAAGTCCTGGATAAAGCTCAGTGCCAACAATTGCGTTACAGTGCCAGCCAGGCTAATTACTGCATCAATAAGACCCCTCTAAGAGATAACCCAGTAATTGGGGAATTGGAAACATGTAGACAGTAATCTGGCCTTTGACCAACGTGGCCAAGATAGTAAGAAAATCATTCTATGTTGCCCAACTTATAAATAAGGATGTAGCATCCAGGTCTGAGGAAGTCATAGTGCCACGTTATTTGGCCCCTATCAGATCCATCATTGAGTATGACTCCCCATTTGGCATGTACCTGGCCAGACATACATTTGGAATGCCCACAAAGGTTTCTGACCAGGAGAATCTAGGATATAAACACATTGTCCTGTATGGATCACCTTAAAATCCTATCTCTGTATGTCTCCTACAGGTTACTGAGATCTGTGCCTGGCATACAAGGCATCCTCTGTTCCAGCATTGATGGACCTTTTGGACATACTCAAAATGAGCAACATTAAAACCACTCAATCCAAGGATTTAAATTTTGCTTGTGACATAAATAAACATGTTGGCGAGACAGATATGTGTCTCAAAGGTCCCTTTCCTCTGGAACAGGCTCCCCATCCATGTGAAGCAGAGTAAGTGTAACCTTGACCAGTGGATGGGAAATCACAAATTCACCTGGGTCTGTCCCCCATGTCTCTGATAGAGCCATAAAGTAGTGCTCAAACTAACATGTAGGTTCATAGGTAGGTACTAGGCTATTGGAATAAGGGCCTATGTAAGCCTAGCCAACAAGATTCCCTGGCTTACGCCACCCAAGAAAGTTATTTTCCTATACCACTGTTGAGCAGAGACACAGAAGTGATCCCTGGGGTGTATTTCCCATCCACTCATCAAGATTTTTCTTGAGTGCTAATGAAGAACTTTGCTTGATATAGATGGGTAGCCTGTTCCAAAGTATGGGAAGTCTCTGGGTCAGGAATCTATCCCTCCAGCATGTCCTGTTTATTGTGGTGACAAGGTTTAGGTCCCTAGTGCGTGTAGCTTGGAGGGATTGGGATTTCTTTAGGTGTAGCATGTCCAACATCTCTGGGTTTGACATAGCTTTATATGTTAGGCAGAGATCACCTTGGAGTAGGCGATATGCTGTGGAGTGAAGCTGGAGTTTTTTTGAGACTGTCCGTGTAGGGCATTTGAGACCAGTAATCCTCTTTGTGAGGTACTTCTGTGGCCTTTCCAGCTGCTGCAGATGTCTTGTGAGGTACATTCCAAAAGGGACGTTGTACTTTATAATGGGTCTAATGAGTGTCAAGTAGAGAGGAACAATGACCTCTTTTTTTTTTTTTTTTTTTTTTTTTTTTTTTTTTTTTTTTCCCTTTCCCTGGATGAGAAACCTTTTATGATGTGTGCCATGTAGAAGGACATCCTGACTACTGTGGCGATGTGACTATCAAAGGAGAGACTACTGTCCACCTAGGTCCCAAGGTCTCTTATCGCACATTTGGTGTTAAGTAGATTGCTGCCTATGTGGTAGTTCATGGGTACAGAGTTTTTACTAAAGGGATGACACTGCACATTTGGCATTGAGCTTGAGGCCATGGCTCTGACACCAGGCATCTGTCTCAGCGAGGCCCTTCTGTAGGATGTCCACATCATTTGGGGACTTGACTATGGCTCCTAGTTTGCAGTCATCTATGAACTTTGTTAGCCAGAGGCCTTCTGTGTTAGCCTGTACTTCAGAGAAATAGATACCAAACAGGAGAAGTCCCAGGACAGAACCCTGTGGTACTCCACTTGTCACTGCTTTGAGGTCAGATTTGGAGTCTGCAACTTTTACAGTGTGGGTTCTGTCAGTGAACCAGTTGGCAACCCATCTTGTGATGTAGGGATTTATACTTGGTTTAGCTATAATTTCAGAATGGGGGATGGTGTTGAAATCCTTGGCGAGGTCAAGATAGGCTGTGTGAACCACCTTACCCTCATCTACGGCTTTGGTGACTGCCTCAAAGAAGTCGATCAGGTTCAGGAGGCATGATCTGCCTTTCACAAACCCGAACTGGGTGGGATCCAGAGTTTGGAGGTTACCAATGTCTTTGTTAATGAGTTCCATGATGATACATTCCATGGCCTTGCAGACCAGGCTCGCCAGGCTAATAGGTCAATAGTTCCCGGGATCAGTGGTGGCTCCCACTTTGTGGAGTGGGATAACTGTTGCTGTGCACAATTCAGTGGGTACAACGCCTGATGCGAGGCTATTATTGAACATGGGGCTTAAGTGGGGAGCCAGTTCATTCTGAAGTTCGTGTAAAACACAGCCTGGGATGTTGTCCGGTCCCATGGATGCTGTGTTTTTGGCTTTAGAGAGTGCAGCTTTTACCTGCGTATTTGTGATTACAGGGACTCTACATTCTTCCTGTATAGATATGGGCCCTTTAGGGAGTGAGGGGGGGTAAAGTTAGCACTGAACCAATCTGCCAGGATGTTGGCAATATCAGTTGGTTCCATAATTTTTGTGCCATTGTGCTGTAACTCAGAGCAGAGCTAGGTGTTGCCATCGAGATTCTTGACATAGCTATAGAATGTTTTGTGGTTGTTCTTAGAATTAGTGGCGATTTTGATTTCATAGCTAGCTTTGGAGGAGCTTATAAGGGATCTCAGCTTCTTACCGAGGCTGACCAGGGAGCTCCTCCACTCATGGGATTTTACTCTCTTTTTGCAGCAGTTTCTTCCTTCTGTTGTACAGTTTGTTTATGGCAGGGACCACCAGATTGGCTTCCTTTTTTTTTTTTTTTTTTGGAGGATAGCGTCTTGGTTCTGTTTGGGATAGCACGATTCATGCACTCATGTAAGTGCTTATAGAGTGCATTTCTGTAGGATTCAGCAGTCGTAACTGTATTGTCCATCTGCATGGGTGTCATGAAGTTCACCACTTCTGTCTTAAGAAGCATGAAGTTGGCTTTGGAGAAATATTTTACCGTGGTTTCCTTAGTGGGGGGTGGGTGTGGGATGTGGATATCAAGGGTGATTAGCTTATGGTCGGATCGGACCAATGAGGAGTTTACTTCAGGTGTGGAACACCGGTCACTCGTGTTGGTAATGACTAGGTCTAGGATATTGTTGCCCCTGGTGGGGGTGTTTATAAGTTGATCCAGGGCATTGGAGTTTATGAATTCCAGAAAGTATTCAGCTAATGAGTTGGTACACGAGTGGTTTTCCCAGTTAATGGTGGGGTAGTTGGTCTGCCCATTATTAGGGTGTTTGGTTGAACCCTAATATTTTCCAGTACATCAAGAAAAGAGTGGGAATCCTGGGGCATGGTGGGGGATCTGTAGCAAGCTACAACTTGGATTGCAGTTTTGCCCAGAGTTAGTTGCACTTGGATAACCTCGGATGCATTATGCTGAGCAACTAGCCTGGAGGTGTGGATATCCTTAATGAATATGGACACACCTCTGCCTTTGTTGTTTCGGTCCAGGTTAAATGGCCGAAAAGTGTTGTATGAGTTATAGCCTGGTAGTGCAGGCATGGTCTCTGGAACCTTGAAACAGGTCTTAGTCACTGCACAGATATCGATGTTCTCCATTTTAAAGAGTGCCTTGAGTGAGTGCATTTTGAGATTTAGACTTCTAGCATTGAGTAGTATTACCCTCAGTTTTTGCTTGCCTGCTCTTGCTACAGTGGTGAATTTGTCATTTGAACCTAGCCTAAAAAAAGGCACTATAGGGGCAGCAAGAGCCTTAGCCAGTATCTGGAATCCCAGGGGTGACAGGTGCAGGCCATCTGTGGCAAAGCATCGTGGTCTGTTGACCATGTCATCCCAAGCAGACAGATACTGGATCCCCTTAAAATGACACCAGAAGCTTAGCCAATTGTTGAAGTCATTTTGTTCTTGTACTACAGTATCATTCTGGGCGATGGCAGAATGCAACTCAGGGCTAGGGTCATATGTGCCTGGGCTACAAAATTGTAGAGCTCTTCCATGTCTCTTCATGTAGTCCAGAGAGGTACGTCTCCGGTCATTCACACCAACATGGGCAATGACGGAGTCATATTTGTACTTGTGGAGTGACCTGAGTGCGTGGTTTATGTGGTAGATCCTGGCACCCGACAGGCAGCTGACCGTAACCTTCTTGTTTAGCTTGGTGAGTGGGACATCAGTGTGCCTGACTATAGAGTCACCTATGACTAGGGTGTTGGGTACGTTTTGCCTTTTTTGGCTGTGGTTGAGTGGCACACTGAGTCTGTGGGCTATGTGTCATTTGGGTTGTGTTAGGGGATGGAGGTTTCTTGCATTTCTGCTTTGGAAGTCTCTGTTGCTTAGACAGATTATTATTGAGAGCTTCCGCGAATGTTATGTTACTATGTGTGGATTTTGGTGGTGTAGATTTAGTGAGACTGTGATGAGTGTGGTTTACCATTTCCTCATGACTGTCAAGTTCAGTCTTGGTCGGAGAGAGCTTTACCTCCAGTTTGGCTAGATAAGTGCATCTCTCACAGGTTGTAGTGTTGGCTGGTAGGAGGAGAGGGTTTTCTGTGTACGAGGCAATTTCTACATTGCCTCAAGATGCCCAGATTCATCAGATAGGAGAGAACACTAGGAGCTGACCCTTTGACATGCCTGAATAAACAACTATTTTCCTCTAGATATTTGAGGAAAGCGAGTACAGGAGCTGTTTTTCTCTAAGCAAGTGAGAAAAGTAAGTAAAAAATTTTCCTCTAGCTAGTGAGGAAGGTTGAGTACTATAGTAATTAGTCGCTTATTTAGTGCTTACAAGTTCTGAATAAGTGCTGAGCATGAATAAGCAAATTTAAGTGCTAAAACTAAGGATCTGTATCTGCACTAGAATGGTTACAGGACAGAAACGTGCAAATGCAGGCTTTCAAATTAGAAAGTTGAGAGAGATGGAAGAGATTGCCCAAACAGCCAATAACTACAATTTCTGGGCCAGAACCACTCCTTATGTGGTAGACAGGTTACCTAGTGCTTCTCTCTCTCCCACTGATAAGCTAGAAGGCTTCCCTCCAACACAAAAAGGCTTGGGGGCTCAGAAGCTTACATACAATCCTGGATACAGCAAATCTGTATCTGGAACACTAGTTACAGGAAAGGTAGGAAACAGGCTTACCTTTTTTGTTTAAAAAAAAAAAAATGTAGATAAAACATAACATCTAGAAACTTCCTAACATATCTTCTCCTAATAAATGCCCATGATACATATGGACAATTGGGTTGGATTGCATGGCTAAGATTATAAAGGTCCTGGTGATTGTTAGCCTAATATATAACTGTGAACATACTTTTTAACATTCAGAACAATGGTAATTTCCCCTTGGTCAGTTGCAGTGCTGTGTGAATGTTTTGTGGAGGGTGTGCTCAGTAAAAAAAACAAACAAAAAAAAACTGCTTGATATTAATTAGAGTGTGTGAATACAGATGTATAGTTGTTGGGCAGACAAGCAACATGCTATATGGCCAACGAAGACACTGGTAGGGAGTGGTATTAGGATTTGTCAGGGACTTGCAAGAAATAAAGTGGTAGTTCCACTGTTTCCCATACCGACAGAGCAATTACTAAAATGCAAGGCAAGCAGAAGCACAATGCTGAATTTGCTGGGATAGTTACATGTAAGACCCAAGTTCGTGAAAGCAGAGAAAGAGGTGCCAGGCCCTTCATGAATGATTACCCTCTGACCTGCAGGCAGCTGACCAGCCCTACCAGAACTCTGCTTGGGATGATATTGTGAGAAACATTGTTGCAGCTAGTGGTCATAGCTATGGTTATGAAATGGAGTGCTATAGAGACTGTGATATCATACATGGTGTCCAACAAAGAGTGTTGCTCCTGGGACAGAAAGATGGGAAAAAGGGAGGGGGTCCTGAATTTAGCACCTTTCTAAGACTATGAGTTGCTCCTGGCCTCTCTTAGAGGGAGTGGCACCTGTAAAGTGTCCCACAGTGTGGTACTGGATGCAGGGGCAGAGCTGGACATGCCTCAGGTATATTGGCCTGTTTCTGTGCTATCTGTAACTTCTCTCTATCCTTAGTCAATATCAAACTTATTAAAACTGTCTGACTTAAGATAGGTTCACCAGGGGTTCAATGTACAAAGCTATCTGCACAAGGTATACAAGCACTGTTATTTTTATATTTGTAAAAAATCAACTGTGTGTACACTTCCAGTGCTGTCATAATTGCATTGTATATTTTGTGTTTTGCTGTATTCACAAGTGATTCTTTAACCAGCACTATTAAACTATCCGTGCCTAGTGTTGGAGGATCTGAAGCTTCTGATAATTGTAGCAAGGATGAGTCTGCACAGTCAGGAAAGTACTGAGTGTATGTTGGACACAAGGAAAGTGACCATTGCATCCTCAGCACAGACCATAGACACAGTCTCTATGCCTGCAGATACCCAGGCTACTTCACTGGGAGGATAGGAGAATGGGGGCAATATTAGTCAGAGAAGTATGCAGGCCCCCAGTAGACTGTTGTCAGAATTTGTTCCTAGCACTCCTGGGCAGAGAGTTATACCAAGAGGGCTGGATCCATGTTTACAACTACCCCCCAAAGTTAGTGTGTCAGATGCCACAACCCAGCATATGTGTAGGTATGGGCTAATACCACCACAGCCATGGCAGAGATAGTGATTGTCATGCAGGGTGTGCATGATTTTCTACAGGAGTGCATTCCTCCTAGTTGCAATTGGATAAATTCAGTCACACACTGTAACCTGCAACATTATCTCTGGTTCTCCTGCCCAGGGGTGAGGGGCTGTTGACAGAGCTGGTCAACTGCTACATCCACAGATGGTAGCCAGTGTGGCCATGGATAACCAAAACCCCAGTCCCGCAGTGGTAGCACTGCCATAGCAACATCTGTTGTGGAGATGTATACACCCAGAAGTGATGTCCCTATGATTGTGCCCATTGCTGCAGTGTGACATCACTTAACACACATTGCTCAAGTCTTGCAGCATAACAGTATCTAGCCAGGGTCATGGTACATCCATAGCAAGTCCTGGGAGAGGCAGTTGTTGTGGGCAGGGGCATGCACAGGCTATTGAACCCTCTGTCATGTGTGAAGTGAACCAATGAACTGAGCCATACTGCTGCAGCTACTACTGAGGCTGTATTCCTGCAGACTCGCACTCACTACACCACAGTCTCTGGTACATCTCACATGCACATACTGATGCTGGCCCTTCACAAAGCCATTTTCATTAAGCAGCCTTTCACAATCTGAAAGGCAATACACACAACAGTGCATTTTAATAATCCCAGGGAAAGAGACACACACTTCCTCCCCCATATGTGCAAATTATGATAACTGTAATTTGGCCTTTATACATTGTTACTTCTGTGCCCATGTCTGATGCATAGTATGGCCAGCCTATACATTGGTATGCACAGTCTGGTGTTGGGTTTGCATGCATTATGTGTACAGTAGAAACCAGTTGACATAGTGGCTAAGATCTTCGCCTCCCATACACAAGGTACAATATTCAATCCTGATCTCCAGCCAGTTCTTCATGTGTCTCTGGAGTTCTTCCTAACTCTAAAAAAACATGCTGAGTGTTGCCATCTTAAATTCACCAGTGAATGGAGCTGTGAGCAGCAACATATTCTCTACATGGTGGCCTATAGGGGAAGAGTTATGTAGACAAACTGCTTTGGGCATCTACTGTGGTACACAGTATCCTCAAGATAGGAGAGCACAGATCACAGACTGCATGCAGTGGAATGACTTAGTCATGATGATTAATATTGCCAAATGGCCATGGATATTTGCCAGTGATAAGTGGGTTGAGGAACCAGCCTACTCCAAGCTACTAATGGTGGGAAGGGTTTATGTACCCCTATTGGCCAGTGTGTGCCAGCCATAAAGCCCAGCAGCCCTGGGTCAGTAAGCTGCTGGCTGGTTTGCAATTGCCCAGCCTTGGTTACCTGGGATAGCTTTGTTGAGCAAAAGCTGGGAATAACACCAATCAACCTGCAAATGTGAACTAAGAATTTCTGCACTCAATGTAGGTTCACTGATAGGATGCAGCTTGGAAGTGGATGGCATGGTGATACAGTAGAGGCTGGACATCCTGTGTATCCAAGAGACAAGATGGAAGACCCAAGATGGGGACCCAAGTTGATAGCAATCTCTCATTTGACAACCACGTGGCCAAAGTTGTTAGAAAAACATTTTATATAGCCCACCTAATCATGAAGGGATTCACATCTAGATTAGGGGAGTTCATCGCCCACCTAATCATGAAGGGATTCACATCTAGATTAGGGGAGGTCATCGTGCCTCTTTACTCATCCCTCATCAGGCCCATAATTGAGTACAATGCCCCTTTTGGGATGTACCTTACCAAACACCTGCAGCAACTGGAAAGACCCCAAAAGTACCTCACCAAGAGGATCAAAGTGCTCAAACAGATGCCATATGCTGCCCGGTTAAAGAAACTCCAGCTCTACTCAGTGGCATACCGCCTGCTCAGAGGTGACCTGTGCCTGACGTATAAGGCCATGTCCAACCCGGAATTAAGGGACATGCTGCACCTCAAAAATCCAAATCCCATCGAGCTACACGCTCGAGAGACTTGAACCTCAGCACTGAAATAAATAGGACATGCTGGAGGGACAGATTCATAACCCAGAGGCTCCCTTCACTCTGGAATAAAATCCCAGTCCAGGTTAGGCAGAGTCCCTCATTGACTCTTTTCAAGAGGAATCTTGATGAGTGGATGGGAGATCGTAGGTTTACCCCGGGTATCACTTCTGTGTCACTGTTAGACAGAGGTACAGTATACTAACCTCGAAAAAGGGCATAGCAAAATTAATTTAAAATGGGTGGCGAAAGCCAAACATACTCTGGCTAGGCTTATAAATGCCCTTAGGCAGATAGCCTAGTATGAACCTATGAAGGTATCCAGAGTCTACTACTCAAGAAGAGGACAGGCTAAAGAAGCTTCAGAAGGTAGTGATGGATATCCTCAGAGTAAGTGACAGACTCATGGCAATCAGAATCCAGTGTAATGATATGGTAGTATTCATAATCTCAGCTTATGGCCCATGCAATGGTCAGAGAAGCCTCTAAGGTCAACAAAGACCATGCTGAAGACCTAGAAGTTGACTGGAGGGAAAGTACAACAGTTCAAGGAATTACTCAGAGCTCTAGCACACCAAGAAGAGGAGGAAATAGGTGGAGTTGAAGAAGAAGGGCAGTGCTCCAGAACTGCATGTGTGAGGACTACATAACAAATATGTGGCCAAGTCAGGTATGGAAATAAGGTACATAAGGAAAGCTGGTGGCGGAATGCAGAAGTCCAGGAAGTCATCAAAAGAAAGCAGTGCAGCAAGAAGTGGGAGATAGATAAGACAGGTCAGGTTAGGAAGGAAAAACTGGTTGCCTAACAAAGAAGCTAAGAAGGGAGTGTATAGGACTGCATGGGAGGCATTCTACCAGCTTCTGGAAAGTGGCACAAATAAATTATATCAGGTTGCAAGACAATGACAGAAAGATAAAGAAGATAGACACCCTTCATAAGGGATGCCAGGAACAATCTGCTCACTGGTCCTGAGGGCTTCAAAAGCAGGTGGAAGGAGTACTTCCAGCAGCTTCTGAATGAAAAAAAAAAAAATAACACAGAGGCTATACTGCCCCAGACAAAGTCTAAGATGAGCCTACACTAAAAGAAGTAAGAACAGCACTAAGGAAAATAAAGTTAGGGATGGCAGCAGGCTCAGACAAGGTCACATTAGATATGATCAAGATGTTGAGTGAGATAGGTATGGTTCCTGAGGGGACTCATAGCAGTATGGAGAGAAAGGCATATTCCAAATGACTGGAGAATAAGAATACTTGTGCCACTGTACAACAACAAAGGGTACATCCACAACTTTGGGCAATAGAGAGAGATAAACACCTGTCACACTGGGTGAAAGTTCTTGAGAGAGTGACAAGAGTGGTAGAAAGTAACATGGGAGATTAGTAGTTTGGATTCAGATCAGGATGCAGCACAACTAAATTGATGTGTGCAGTAAGATAGTTGAGAAGATAGAAGTACAGTGAGATAGTTGAGAAGAAGATAGAAATTAAGAAAGCGGTCTATATCAGTTTATTGAATGCACTGGTTACCGAACACCTCTTGAACTGTATTAAGCAAAATCTTATTCTGTTGCGCGATCATTGCAGTGAAGTCTTTCTCGGGGGGGGGGGGGGGAGACAGTTGGCCAACCCAGCGATTGCAACAAAAACAGCACTATTTAAAACCCACCTTGGTGGGGGGCTGTGTCCCTCATAACCCTCCTAACTAAATATACCAACTCAAAGATTCTACTACAGTGGGGAAAAGGGCAAATCCCCAATGATGGCCCATTGTTTTTTTTTCCCATGGGAAAAGCTTAGTTTAAATGATCATTCGACAGTAAGACTTCGCTTAATAAAGTTCGACAAAGAGGTGTTTGGTAACTAGTACCTTTGATAAACTGATAGGGACCTGGAAGAAAGAGTCCAACTAGGCATTCCTAGACTTAAAGAAAGCATATGACAAGATAACAAGAAAACTGATTTGGGGAGTCCTGCAGTGATTTGAAGTCCAAGAAATATCACTAAAATTAGTGTAGGTTATGTACAAGGACCCAGTGATCGCATGAACAGTGTTCAGACTCACAGAGGGGTTCCCAATGGAATGGTTCCGCTCTGAGCCCACTACTGTTCTTACTGGCAATGGACTATATTAGCAAACAGGACTGAGGGGTCAGATCAGCAAAGTTGCTGTATGCAGATGATGTGGCATTACAGGCAGGCTCTGAGCAAGAACTTCAGCAAAGAATAGAGGAAAAGAATGCAAAACTGAAGACACATGGGGCAAAACAGTGTACAGATAAAGCAGTTGTTAAAGTAGCAAATGAGGGAATCAAAAGAAACTGAGATTTGAGATAGAAGGAAAAATAGTGGAGCAAATTAACAGCTTCGGGTATCCGGAAGTTGTGGTTGAGGAGAAGGGCTGTCTGAATGAAGAAGTCAAAGCTAGAATCAGAGAGCCTGCAGCCAACTGGCACAGATTGTCAGGGGTAGTGTATGACAGAACAATGCCAAATAAGTTGAAAAGTAAGATATATAAACAGTGATACACCCAGTACTACTGTAAGGTACAGAAACCTGGGCAGTAAAGGTAGAGCAGTTAAGGAAGCTTGAGGTGATTGAGAAGAGCTGCCTGAAATGTATGGTAGGCTGCACACTGTGGGAGAGATGAAGAAATGAGGACATAAGAGAAGAAGCCAAAGTAGCTCCAATTGTAAAGAAGGTCAAAGAGAACAGATTATTGTGGTTTGAGCATATGTGCAGAAAAGGAGATGGCAGTCTGGTGAAGAAGATTTGGGACAGATGAAAAGAAGGCAAGAACTAAAGAGGGCCTTCAGTAAAGAGGTGGATGAATTGTGAGAGAGATCTGCAACTTTCAAAGAAGGAAGGAGAGTAACATTGAATCAATTGAGATGGCAACAGTTGGCATGACACCCTGACCCCATGTAGAAAATAGGAAAATTTTGTATTTATGGTGATGATGGATGGTGTCACATACCTTTGTGAGGTCTGAATATGTGTTGTCTACCAATTTGCCCTGATCCATTGCTCCAGTAACTTTTTCAAAGTTAACCACAATAGGCAGGATCTGCCCTTGACAAATCCAAACTGGCTTGAGTTGAAAATCTATAAGTTACCTATATCCTTATTTATTGATTTCATAATGATCTTTTCCATAGCATTAAAGATGAAGCTGGTCAAGCTTATGGATCTGTTATTACCCAGGTCTATTGAAGCCCCAATTTTGTGAAACAGAATGACTATTGCTGTTGTCTATTCATCCAGCAAGAAGCTGGTTTTGAGGATGACATTGAATAGCCTTTGTAGGGGTCTGACAAGTTGCAGTTCAAGCCAACCAGTAGGCAGTCTGTCATGTTTTGCAGCACCATAGAAGTAGTGTTCTTGACCTTAGACAGCTCCTTGAAGACTTGTTCTGGGAGATCTGAGGGAAAAGTAGATGTGATCTGTGAACATTAGAGAGAGGTGAAGTTTGAGATAAATGCATGTTGATTGGCAACATCCTCTGGATCCGAGTTTGTGATATTTATTATTAGCTCTCCACAGTGCTAGGCATTGTTTCTGAGGTTTTTTACATTGTTAAAGAAGTCTTTATGGTTATGCTTCACCTGAGTGAATCTTTTTAACCTCACATATGGCTTTGGTTGATTTGATCAGGGTCTGGAGGTCCTTGATTAGTTTAGCAAGTGAATTTTTGATATCCTAAGAGTTAAAGTTAATGTTGCATGCAATCATTTTTTTCTTTTCTTTATAAGGTATTCATATTAGAGCTCCACCATAATTTTTTTTAATATGGTATATTTATTTCTGGGGATATAGCTGCAGATGCATCTCTGCAGCTCTTTACTTGTGCATAGAATTTGGTAGTAAAAGATTTTACTTAGAGTGGAGTCATCATGATGGAAGGGGCTTTTGAATTTAGCTAGGTCATCACATTATCTTTGAATACCAATGTACTGGAAGTTGCTTCAGTTTTCAGCATTATGGTGAATATACTCAAACAAACAAACCAGTAACAAGGCAGGATCCAGAGGTGGAAAAATTCAAATGCCTAGAACTAAGACCAAAATATAAATTGCACCTGGTGCAAGCAGTAACCAACTCCAGAAAGGAAGCTCCTAATTGGTAGTAGTCCAAAAATACCATGAGCAGTAAAATTAATAAATCCTTTAATTCGAAAGTGGTTTTCATCCACAGTAAAATACAGACGACTTCAGAATAAAAAAGTGATAGCCGGAACTTACTTATATACCATTTCTATAATAATTGAATGAAGTGAAGTAATTAATTAAAGAAGCTTTTTTATTTGATGGAATATCTTATTCAGAAATTAAAAACCTTGTTTAAATACTTTATATTAAAAGCTGTGCAAAAAAGTATTGAATATATAAATACAACAGTTTAAAAAGTCAAAAGTGCAAAGAAATTATATATATATATATATATATATATATATATATATATATAAAAAAACCCTTATAAGAAGTTCTTGTTAAAAACATAAGGCATTCATGGACCCCACCTTGATGGGACTGCTGCATATCCACAAGTCAAGTTCCACTCGAGTAACTCACAAGAGTGGCCTCAACCTGGTCTGTGACATCAACAAGACTTGTTAGCGGGACAGATTTGTGTCCCAGAGACTTCCCCATCTATGGAATAGACTCCCTCTCCACATCAAGCAGATTACCTCTTTACCTGTTTTTAAGCACAAGCTGGATAACTGGATGGGAAACAGGAAAATATACCTCTGGGATTCCACTCATGTCTCTGCTGGACAGGGGCATTGAGTGCTGATTTGTCTAAACATGGGCTAAACTCTTGGCTAGGCTTATAAGGGTCTCAAGGCCAATAGCCTAGCAACCGCCTGTGATCTTATGAAAAGCTAGTATAGTGTTGAATAATAATGCATGCATGTACTTTTAAAAAAAAAAAAACATTAAATGAGCTGTTGGAGATGTGTCATAGCTTGTTAGTGTTTTGTTTTAAGACTGGTGTTAGAGAAGTAGGATGTTACTAGGATAATGGCCCTAGAGCCCTTATAAGTCTTGCCAAATTCTGCCCTTGTTTTCATGATCAGCACCTATTGCCCCTGTCCAAGAGAGACACAGTTGGAAACCCCAGGGTGAATTTACAGTTATCCATCCAATCATCCAGATTGTGCTTGAAGAGGGCCAACGAGGTGTTGTGCTTGACATGAATTGGGAGTCTGTTCCACAGGTGTGGTAACATCTGGGAGACAAACCTGTTCCTCCAGCAGGTTCTATTAATGTCATATACCAGGTTAACGTCTTTAGAGAGAGTAAACCGTCAGCCATTGGACTTGCAGATATACAGTATTTCCAATAAAGCAGAGTCAGAGATTGCCTTATATGCAAAGCAGAGATCACCTCTTAGTAGTCTGTATGAAACAGAGTAAAGTGACAGTGATTTCAAACGATCCACATAGGACAGGTGCTGAATACCTTAAATTCTCCTTGTGAGGAACTTTTATGGTGTCTTCAATTGCTGCAGGTGCCTGGAAAGGTACATACCAAAAGGGGCATTGTACTCCATTATTGGCCTGATGAGGGGAAGAGTACAAGGAGGTTATAACTTCTTTTTTTCTGAAGGCAATGCCCATACTTGTGAGATGAGCAATATAGAATGCCCTTCTTACCACTGTGGAGACATGGTGGTGAAAGGTAAGGTTGGTTGCTGTCAACGTGTGTGCCCAGGTCTCTCACCACTGAGTGCATGCTTAGGGTGTTTCTATTGATGTGGTAGTTGGCAGGAACATTGTTGTTACTGAAAGGGGTGATAATACATTTTTTGCATTGAGTTTAAGGTCATGACTTTGGCACCAATCATTTGTTTGCATAAGACCCTCTTGTAGGAAGTTGACATAGTTTGGGGATTCTATGACTGCTCCCAGTTTCCAGTCATCAGCAAACTTTGTTAGCCACAGACCTTTAGTTTTTGCTTGTACTTCGGAGAAATAGATTCCAAACAGTAGTGGTTCCAGAACTGATCCCTGTGGAACACCACTGGTTACAGGTCTGCTGGAGGTGGATTCCCCTATTTTGACTGTATGGGTTCTATTGGTGAGCCAGTTAGCAACCCACATAATGATATAAAGGTTGATACCTAGTGAGGAATAGTGCCAAAAGCCTTGGCCAACCGCTTGTAGACTGTATGCACAGTTTTTCCTTCATCCAGCGCTCTGGTGACTGTCTTAAAGAAGTCCACCAAGTTTAACAGGCATGATCTCCCTTTGACAAATCCAAACTGAGTAGGGTCAAGTGTTTGGAGATTACCTAAATCTTTGTTGATAAAGTCCATGATGATTTGCTCCATGGCCTTGCAGATAAGGCTAGTCAGGTTAATAGGTCTTTAGTTCCCAGGGTCAGTGGAAGCACCACCCTTGTGCAAGGGGATAACGGCTGTTTTCCATTCAACTGGGATGAAGCCAGTGCTTAGATCATGATTGAAATGAGTGCCCAATGGTGCTGCTAATTTTTGTTGGAGCCCATGTAGGACACAGCCTGGGGTGTTATCATGTCCCATAGATGCTGTGTTTTTGGCCTTAGAGAGGGCATTTACGACCTGTTCTGTAGAGATACAAGATGAGGGAAAGGTGGGAGGAATATTATAGGATATGTGTAATGGGGACAGGGGAGTGAAGTTTTCACAGAATATGTCAGCTAACAGGTTTGCTATGACCACAGGCTCAATGTATATGGTATCATTAACTACCAGTTCAGCACAAATCTGGGTCTTACCTTTTAAGCTACGGATGTAACTAAAGAATGCCTTATGGTTGTCCTTAGTTGAGGACTCTAATTTGGATTCAGAGTTTGCTTTGGAGGACTTCACAAGAAGTCTTATTTGCTTGTTTAAGCTGAGGAGGGAGTGTTTCCAGTTTAGGGCACACTCCCTCTTACTTTTGGACAACAATTTCTTCCTCTTATTGTAAAGGCTGTTAATGGCAGTTGTCCACCAGCCAGGTTTGCTCTTCCTTGAAGAGCTTGTTTTGGTCCTATGAGGTACAGCCATGTCAATGCAGTTATACAGGTGTTTGTAAAAGGCATTGTAGGACTCTGCATAGTTGCCAGTGACATCTGTGGGGGGAGGTGCAGTGAAGCTATTTATACCATCCCTTAGAAGGATATAATCTGCTTTGGAGAAGTTTTTTAGTATAGTTGCTGGCAGGTGGGGGTCTGGTGTGATAGTTACTTTGAATGAGACTGATTTGTGGTCAGATCTGACAAAGGAAGACCTCAAAGTGGGGGTGCTACAGCAGTTCCGCATATTAGTTAGCACCAGATCCAAGACGTTGGTGCCCCTAGTTGAGGTGTCCACCAGCTTGTCCAGAACATTGGAATTAATTAACTTGAGGAAACTTTGGGCAAGTGAGTTTGAACATGACTAATTTACCCAGTCAATGGATGGGTAATTAAAATCACCCAGAAGCTTGGTGTTTGGATGTATTTTGATGGATTCTAGTAGATCCAAGTAGTGTGGGTGTCTTGATTCATGAGCAGGGTCCTGTAGCTGGTGATGGCTTGAATAAGTGTCCTACCAACAATTAGTTGTACCTGAAGTGTCTCTTGGGAATCATACTCTTTAACCAATCTGGAGGTGTATTTATCTTTAATGAATATTGATACACTGCCTCTTTAGTTTTCATGCCTTCTATTCATGGTTTGAACATGTGGTGGGAGGTGTAACCCTGTATGGCTGGCATGCTGTCCACTGCGTTAAACCAGGTCTCTGTGACTGCACAGATGTCAGCATCTTCCAAGGTGAGGACTGCTTCCAGCAAGTGCAGTTTCATGCTAAGACTCCTATCATTTCACAGCATAATGTTGAGGTTGTTTTTTGATTAAATTTTTACATCGGGAATTTTGTCCTTGTGACATTGCCTAAAAAGAAACTATGGGTGTGGCAAAAACCTTTGCCAGTAGCCAAAATCCAAGGGGTGACAGATGAAGACCATCTGTGGCAAAACATCAAGGTCTATTGATCATGTCATTCCAGGCTGACAAAAACTGGATCCCCTTAGAATGACACCAAAAACTAAGCCAATTATTGAAGTCTATGATTTTTGTTTATATTGTGGTATCACTCTAGGTGAGGTAATATGCTGCTCAAAGCTAGGGACATACCTGCCTGTGACACATAATCATAGAGCTCAATCATGTCTCTCCTCCTGTAGTCCAGGGAGGTTTGTCACAACTCATACAGTACATTCATTAATGCCCGGGGAATGTGTGGAATTTAACCTGAGCTGTCATAGCAGAACTTTCACAGTGTGAAGTTCACTCCTTGAAAAATTTTATGCACCTAGTTCACTAATAAAACCCAACTTTAAAATACTTGCTACAAAATAATAAAATAGTAGGCAGTCCACAGTTCAGTTAATAAACAAGTGATTCTTAGAGCCCCCCCCCCCGGGTTGTATGTTATTCTTTAGAATAATAAATGAGAGATGTTTACTGCCAGTACATGCCATTGAATGTCTGTCTTTTGGTTGCATTTTAGGATGTCATAATTGTGTTTGTATATCCATTTTCTGAGTTGTCTCTTCATTTTTCCAACACAGAATGCTAAACAGGTGGAACAGATCACTAAGCATATTATCCCTTTTGTTAGACAGCTTCCATCCTGTGCAAAGACAACCAATTTTAAACTATTGTTGAGTTGGACTTGCTGCCACTCTAAAATGTATTTGGATTGACTACAACTACACCCTTCCTTAGGTTTACCAATCAAATTGAGCCAAACTAAATTAATTATCTAGAGACTATGATTATGAAAAATACTACAGGATTTTCGTCTAATATTTTTAGGAAATCCACATTCTCCTATAGCTACTTATATTTTAATAGTGCCCATCCTTTACACAGAAGAAAAGTTTAGTTAAGGGCCACTTTGTTAGATTGTCATGTATGTTCTCAGACAAAAATTATTGACTCCCCTCAACAAGAGCTGGATAAGGAAGATCAGCCGACTAACTACTCTAGGGCCCTTACGTTACAGTATAACAAAGGATCCTGTATTGTGAAAGACATTGTTACTAAATATTGGTGCATTTTGACCAGTGATGACAAGCTGAGAAATGTAGTGGGACCAAGACCGGCCTTTATCTATAAACAAGCAAGCGGTATTAAAAATATTGTAGAAATGAATAATTCCTCTATGCTAATGAAAAAAGAAAAGGCACAAGAAAGTGTGGTAGCTGTAGTCAATGCAAATATATATATATATATATATATATATATATACATACAATGCCTCTTACTATATTGTACTGTGGAGCTTTATCTACATTTGCTTTTATTGTAAATTTTCACTGTATTCATCTTCAATTTTGTATATTTTCTTGCTTACTTGTACTGTGGAGCTTTTCTCCCTGGGCCTCCACTGAAAAAGGGCTTTTGCTCAGATGGACTATCCCAATTAACAAATGTCAAATAAATAAATTAATTAATTAAATACATTTTAGAGAGTCAGCAAGTCCAAGTCAACAATAGTATAAAATTGGTTGTCTTTGCACAGGATGGAAATTGTTAAACAAAAGGGATGCTATACTTAATGATTTGTTCTACCTGTTTAGCATTTTATGTTGGAAAAAATGGAGACAGCTGAGAAAATGGATATATGAACACAATTATGACATCCTAAAATGCAACCAATGAATGTTCTTTAGAGACATTCAATGGCATGTATTGGCTTTAAACATTTCTCAATTATTCTAGAAAGAATAACACACAACCCTAGGGGTGGCTCTTTAAAAGAGTATATTGAACTAAGAGAAGTGATATGGCAGCTCAGGCTAGATTCCACATATTCCCCAGGCATTAATGAATGTACTTCTCTAGTTCCAGTCTTAAAACAAAAAGCTAACAAGCTATGACCCATTTCCAACAGCTCATTTCATAGTTTGTTTGTTTAAGTACACACACATATTTATTCAACATTATACCTTTGTTTTTAACAAGAGCTTGTTATGTGTTTTTAATATATGTCATTTTTATATGTCATATCTTTATATATTCATTGCACTTTTGACTTTTTAAAGAGGTGTATTTATGTACTCAATACTTTTTTGCACTGCTTTTAATATGAGAAGTATTTAAGCAAGTGTTTTAGTTTATTTTGTCTGAATAAGATTTTCCTTTAAATAAGAAGCTTCTTTAATCACTTGATTCAATTACTCTATTATAGAAATGGTATATAAGTAAGTTCTGGCTATCACTGTCTCATTCTGAATAAGTCTGTGTTTTATTATGGATGAAAAGCTACTTGTGAATTAAAGGCTTTATTCATTTTACTGCTCATGGTGTTTTTGGATTATTACTGTTTAGGATCTTCTTTTTTTGAGTTGGTTACTGCTCATACCAGGTGGAATTTATTTTTTTTGGTTTTAATTATGGTGAATATGACTAATTTGATCAGGGAGGAAATTACAATTGGTATGAAGCAAAGCTGACACATATTGGTATCGACTAAATCCAGAATTTTGTCACCATTTGTTGGAGTGCGGACTAACTGGTCCATAGAGTCTGTATTGGTAAAGTCCAGAAATCTTTGGTCATACATGTTTAAAGATGTATACTTCTCCCAGGTTATGAAGGGCTAGTTGAACTCATCTAGGAGAATGGTGTCTGATTTAATACACAGGGACTCCATGCTAATAAGGTAGGAAGTGTGGTCTGAGTGGGACATAGCAGGGTCCTCTAGTTAGCTATGATATGATAAGGGGGTTTGTTAATAGTAAATTGGATGTGGGTTAATCCCAGGTCATTATATTGTCTAAAGAGATTGGAGGTGATTTTGTTTAAGAATACGAGAAAGTGCAGCCTTTAGTGCCCTCATCTAATGTAATGGTCATGAACATGTGATAGGGATTGAAAGCCTGCATTGATGGAATGCTTTTGTTGGTCTTGAACCAGGTCTATGTGATGAAGCATATATAAATGTTCTCCAGGATAAGTAGTGCTTGTAGGGTATGGAGTTTTTTGTGAAGGCTCTTAGTACTGAGCTTCAATACCTTAATGTTACCTGGATTCTATTTTGTTTTGTTGGAAGCTTTAGAAGACTGACACTGCCCAAAAAAAGGCACTATTGGGATGGACAAGGATTTCTACAATATAAGAAGACCTTGTGGAAGAGGTACAGGCCACCCCTGGCAAAGTAGTTAGGATTGCCATCCATCTTTTCCCAAGGTGGTATATATTGTACTCCCTTTAAATAGGTTCATAGGTTCATACTAGGCTATCTGCCCTAGGGCATTTATAAGCCTAGCCAGAATGTGTTTGGCTTTTGCCACCCATTTAAAATTTATTTTGCTATGCCCTTTTTCGAGGTTAGTATACAGTGCTTCTGTCTAACAGTGACACAGAAGTGATACCCGGGGTAAACCTACGATCTCCCATCCACTCATCAAGATTCCTCTTGAAGAGAGTCAATGAGGGACTCTGCCTAACCTGGACTGGGATTTTATTCCAGAGTGAAGGGAGCCTCTGGGTTATGAATCTGTCCCTCCAGCATGTCCTATTTATTTCAGTGCTGAGGTTCAAGTCTCTCGAGCGCGTAGCTCGATGGGATTTGGATTTTCTGAGGTGCAGCATGTCCATTAATTCGAGGTTGGACATGGCTTTATACGTCAGGCACAGATCGCCTCTGAACAGGCGGTATGCCACTGAGTAGAGCTGGAGTTTCTTTAACCGGGCAGCATATGGCATCTGTTTGAGCCCTTTGATCCTCTTGGTGAGGTACTTTTGGGGTCTTTCCAGTTGCTGCAGGTGTCTGGTAAGGTACATCCCAAAAGGGCATTGTACTCAATTATGGGCCTGATGAGGGATGAGTAAAGAGGCACGATGACCTCCCCTGATGTAGATGTGAATCCCTTCATGATTAGGTGGGCTATATAAAATGTTTTTCTAACCACTTTGGCCACGTGGTTGTCAAATGAGAGATTGCTATCAACTTGGGTCCCCAGGTCCCTAATTACTTCTTCTGTACTTAATGGATTACCACCTATGTGGTAATTTGTGGGCACTTTGTTTTCGCCAAAGGGGATGACTATACACTTTTTGGCATTTAGCTTGAGGCCATGGCTCTGGCACCAGTTGTCTGTTTCTATGAGGCCCTTTTGGAGGATGCTTGTGTCAGCTGGAGAGTCGATTATGGTACCCAGTTTGCAGTCATCTGCGAACTTGGTCAGCCACAGTCCTTCCATGTTGGCCTGTACCTCTGAGAAATATATACCGAACAAGAGAGGTCCCAGGACTGAGCCTTGTGGGACACCACTTGTAACTGGTTTGGAGTCTGATTTCTAACCATGTGGGTTCTGTCCTTGAGCCAGTTTGCAATCCATCTAGTGACATAGGGGTTTATATTTAAGCTGGTGAGCTTATCTATAATGCCTGAGTGGGGTATTGTATTGGAGGCTTTTGTGAGGTCCAGGTAGGCTGTGTGGACCACCTTCCCCTCGTCAATGGCCTTGGTGACTGTTTCAAAAAAATCAACCAGGTTTAAGAGGCAGGATCTGCCCTTAACAAAGCTGAACTGGGTAGGTCCCCAATATCTTTATTTATGAGGTCCATGATGATCCTTTCCATAGCTTTGCAGACCAAGCTAGTCAGGCTTATGGGGCGATAGTTTCCAGGATCCGTTGAGGCACCACCTTTATGGAGAGGGACCACTGTTGCTGTACGCCACTCTTTGGGCACATATCCTGTAGTAAGGGTGAGATTGAACAGTAGTTTTATGTTTTGGTTTAGCTCTTCTTGGAGTTCATGTAGGACGTAGCCCGGGACACCATCTGGTCCCATTGATGCTGTGTATTTTGCTTTGGAGAGGGCGGCTCTTACCTGAGCATCTGAGATGTCAGGGGGGCAGCACTCTGCTGGGATAGATATTTGCCCTTTTCGTGGGGGGGGGGGAGAAGTTTGCGCTGAACCTGTCAGCCAGGATGTTGGCAATGTCTGTGGGTTCGGTGTATTTTTTGTCATTTTGGACTAATTCTGAGCATATCTGGGAATTACCACCCAGGTTCCTAACATAACTAAAGAAAGCCTTGTGATTATCCTTAGTGTCCTGTGCAATTTTTCTCTCGAAGCTGGCCTTAGACAATTTTATGTGTGCCCGTAGTTTTTTGCTAATACTGATCAGTGATGCCTTCCCTTTTTGGGATTTTGTTCTATCATTTAGTAGCTTCCTCCTTCTATTGTATAGTTTGTTTATGGCTGGGGTCCACCAGACAGGACGTCTGCCTTTGGAGGATTGGGTCTTGGTTTTATTTGGGATCGCATGATCCATGCATTCCTGAAGGTGTTCATAGAATACGTTTATAAAGGATTCTGCGGTCTGGGCCATATTTTCCACAGGCCCGGGGGCTTTGAAGGATTCCACCTCAGTTTTGAGGAGTGGGAAATTTGCTTTAGAGAAGTTTTTCACTGTGGTTTTCTGGGCAGGGGGTGGGGTCGGGATGTGAATATCCAGTGAGATTAGTTTATGGTCTGATCTTACCAGTGAGGGATACACTTCTGGTCTGGAGCATAGAGTCCCCATGTTGGTGATGATCAGGTCCAGTATGTTTTCCCCTCTTGTGGGAGTGGTAACAAGTTGTTCCATAGCATTTGAGTTTATAAATTCTAGGAACCTTTGGGCTAGGGTGTTGGAGCTAGAGTAATGCTCCCAGTCTATGTTTGGGTAGTTGAAGTCACCCAATATAATGGTGTTTGGAGAGACATTCATATTTTCCAGTGTTCTCAGGAAGGCCGAGTGGGGTTCCTGGGTTTGGGAGGGTGGTCTGTAGCAGGCTATAAACTGGAAGGCAGTTTTACTCACTGTTAGTTGCACATGGATAGTCTCTGATGCTTCGTGCTTTGCCACCAACCTGGAGGTGTGGGTATCTTTGATGAATATCGATACTCCCCCCTCCTTTTGTGGTTCGGTCCAAGTTTTGGGGCCGAAAAGCATGCTATGAGGTATAACCTGGTAGTGCTGGGGTGCTCTCGGGAGCCCTGAACCAGGTTTCTGTTACTGCACAGATATCGATGTTCTCCATGCTAAGGACAGTTTCGAAAAGTGCATCTTGAGGTTTAGACTTCTGGCGTTGAGTAGCATTACTCTTTGTTTCTTATCCCTTGTGATACCTATGGAGGTGGGTTTGTCTTTTGAGCCTTGCCTAAAAAAGACACTATGGGGGTAGCAAGAGCCTTAAATGACACCAGAAGCTAAGCTAATTGTTGAAAACATTTTTTTTTGTATTGTAGCATCATTCTTGATGATGGTAGAATGCCACTCAAAACTAGGTTCATATCAAGGCTCTCCAAGATGGCTGTACACTGAGCAACATCTTAATTTAAGCTCTCAAAGTATGAAAAAGAACTGATAAATAGGGGCATGTAACTCTGCCTGTTTGGATGTCAGCGAAGAGGAAAATCAAGTATAAAAGGTGAAGGGAAAACATTGACTGGGAAGAACCCTGCAAGTATTCAGCAAAAAGAAGTTCAAGGTCCAGATTTGGTACAAGATACGGCTTCCAGTAATTTAGAGGAAAATACATCAAATATGCTCATAGTTAGTTAAAATAAGTGAAACACTGAACGAATATATCAACTCAAACAACAAAAGGCTGTACCAAATGCTTTGAACAGCTATTCAGAAGAACTGATAAAACTACAAAAACAGAGGTCAAAATGAAGAAAAGGCTGGATGAGTATAACACTGCTTAAGAAGAGCTGTTTCAAAATTGGTAGAGTTAGAGACCAAAGCACACAGAGAAAACCTGAGATTTTCTGCTGTACCAGAGAAACTGGAAGGCATATATAAGTAACTGGATTTGTATTCCACAGCAGAATTTGCTAATTGAAAGGGTACATCATGTGCATGCTCCAAACCTGGCCACGAGAAAGTAGCCAAGACCTGTATTAGTAAAGATGCAATCATAGCAGCAGAAGGAGCTGATCCTGACAAAACTGTGGTAGAATGGAAAAATATTAAAAATGAGAGACAGTTGAGTATTTGTGGAACATGATTATTCAATGCACATTAGGCAGAAGAAAAGCAAATGTATGCCAGCAATCAGGGAATGTTGAGAGGCAAGTGTTAGATTCAATCTTCTGTATACAACTGTCTTCAGAATATGTTTTCATGGTGAATCAAAGTTATTTTTGTTGCAGAACAGGCTAAAGGGGGAAGACAAAAATTTGTCCACAAGGGATGAGCCATCAAATAGAAGGGGACTAAGCCTCTCATTCTTCTGATATTAAGGCTTATAGAGTGAATTTCCCACTGAAACCTTTTCCAGTGTTGCAAAGGAAAATGCTTGAAAGACAGAAAAAACACAGCAGTTGACTAGAAGATTTGGGAGTACCTTGGACTTGAACCAGAATCTGGGATTGGCAGATGGAGATGAATATGAAGAAGACAAGCAACACTGAAATTAACGAATAAATGTGAGACTAGAAAGCATCAGGCTCATTTGTGAAATATGACTTTACAAGAAAAAAGTGGCTGAGGAAGATTAAATTTTTGGTACCTTTGTTAAAATTGTTGGGGGACTGGCAGGCATATGCTCCATTTCATGTCATTAATTCTTGGAAGGGCACTATATGATAAAAAAGAGGGAGAGAAAGGGAAAAGTAACTAAGTAAAACTATTTTTTTATTAACAGTGTTTGTATAAACATTTTATTATATAAATTGCATGTTATTTGTTTAAGTATTTTTCATTGTTGTATGTGATAAACATACTAAAGTAAGCAGGTGCATTTTTTCTCTTAGTTTTAAGAAGTGCAGGCATTGCTGTGTAAAAGGAGAGGAAGCTGGACAAAAACAAGTTTAAGTCATTAGGTTTTAATCTTAGGATGTTGGGGTGCGGGTGGGGTGTAAAAGTGCACTGACTAATATATGTAGAATTGAAATGTTTTCTTTTCCTTTTGCATGGGTGAATGTCTGAATTAATGTCATTGACTTGATTGTTTTCTGAAAACAAACAAGTTGTTTTTCACATTTGGGAGGGGAATAAAGGTAAGGCAAGAACAGAAATCCATTACTGTAAGTAGGAGGACAGGCTGTAACATGCTTCTTAGCATGGATAACCTTGATTTTAGTTTAATGATTGCCTGTGGCTGCAACTATCAATTTGGGACAGTTGTTTTTATCAGGAGGGTTAAACTTCATTATATGAGATGTACATAGTTTTGTGTATTTTTGAAGTTAATAAGTTCTGGGGTGTTCTATGGGTGTTTTTTTTTTTGAGCATTTTCATTAAAACAAAAAGTCTTGTGAACTGTGACATAGATTCAAATGGAGATGACATAAGGGATCAGCCTAATAGTTGAACATATATATTTACATGGAAACATGCATTTAAAAAGTTGTCATATATAACAGGTGAAAGTAATAACTTCTTATCATAATGGCTATACTAAACATATTACTGTGGAATGTGAATGGCCTTACAGGCTTAGACAAAAAGGCAAGAGTATTGAATTATATTTAAAAAAAGCACAGTACAAATAGTAATGTTATAGGAGATGCACTTGATAAAAGGGAGCATGTGAATTTGATAAAGAAAGGATTTCATGATAGATATTCAGCAGAATATCATGGACAAAGGAAAAGGGGATTACTTGTAATTTCTAGATGAACCCCAATAATGATAAAAGAGGGAAAAAGATAATAATTGTAGATGTGTGCTAGTAAGGGGCTACTGGCAAGGGAGGAGGATTATGCTGGCATGTATTTATAGTCCACTTAAAACTCGCATTACAGTGCTTAAGAAACTTTTAAGAGAAATAATCAGCTTTTTTCAGGGAATATTACTTATAGGTCTGGACTGGAACTTGATTTGCAACAGGGAAGATGTATTGGGGGACCTAGAAGTGAAATATAATAAAAGAGAGTAGACTTCTGAATACATTTATGAAAATAGTTGGTATGGAACACATGAATTCAGTTGTATTGTTGGAAGTTGGACATAATTTGCATATTGTTTCCCCAAGGTAAAATAGACTAGACAGAAATTATATTTCAGCAGAACATGTGTATTTAATTGAAAATTTCAACACACATCCAATGACTTTTTCAGATCATGTTCCAATAACAACTAAGATACATATTGCAGGGTAATGACGTACAAATGAGACACTGGCATTTCCCCACCTACCTGTTAAAAAGAGAAATTTAAGGACTGAGTAGTGGAAATTATTCAAGAGTTATTAGAGAAGATAGAAACTTTTTCAGAAGTTATAGATGGTGAATGGGATTGGAGTTTAAAAACAGGGTAGAAATAAAAAAAAAAGAGATATGGTTAAGAAATAACAAGAATTATAGGGGCTGACAATGGTTAAAGTGTGACAGTGTGAATCATTTCTATCAGTGCCAGGGAGAATAGGGCAGTGCATGTGTGGCATATGCCTGCATAGTTAGCTGAAGTTTATAAATAATTTTGTGTCATTTGACTACCACACTGACTCATACATATGCTTGTGTTAAAATGTATCAATGTTGTTGTTATAACTGATTAATTGTATATGCTTAAACAAGGAAGTCTGGAAGGGAAGAGTAGAAGTTTTTGAAATTGTTCTATAATTTTCAAATTCTGCAACAGATCTTTGCAAAGCTCTGAATGTGTATTGTACCAGAGTCAGATGATCAAATGTGATGCCATTCTGTAACCAGCACTGAGGATGGAACTTTCACAGGCAGTTTATTTCATTTTATTTTCTTTGGAACCTGATATAAAGATGTATGTTAGTTATCACAGTCAGTTCAGTTAGTTGAGTTAGTTCAGTTAGAAGTTTGAAGATTATCACCTTGCCTTGTGGAAGTAAGCATCTCAGCATCTAATCTCGCCTTGCTGTATTAATTAAGTTAGCTAGGGAGCAGTTATTCTTTAAACAAACAGGAAATACAGCGAGATTAGTTAAGTAGTGTTTTTCTGCATCTGTTTAAATCTGTCCAATTGTGTTATTTTTATTTCTCCTGTGACCCTGGCTTTTATTGTACTTAGATACTTATTATTCTCATGTTTTCTATTTTATTATTTATTAAATATTTTATACCTTTCATTGTGGCTGGTCTTTTAGAGAATACTTTTAACATTTTGAGAGTACTTGTGCTATTTTACTCACTGTGGCCACTCCAAAAAGCCTTGCTGCTTTGGTTACACTCTACCATTTATATTAGTATTGATTTTACTCAATATGATTGGATACCCTTGTACGATTCTAAGAGTAGTTGAATTGTGGCAGCATGGTTATGGTATAGTCTGGACAGAAGGGGTACAGCTAGTAAATCTGTACTAGCCTTTCCCAGGTGTGTGTATGTGTGTGTGTGTGTGTGTGTGTGTGAAATTAAATACCCCAGGTGTGGGTGTGCCATTTATTTGGAACTGGGACACAGTGTTACAAAGTGAGTCTTGTTTGGGATCTGGAGAGTCAGAAAGTGTGTTCCCTGTGTGCTCTTGATGCAGAAAGCTGTGTTTGAAGATACTGTGTAAATCCATTCCTGTTCTTAGTGGCTGTCTGTCACCAGTGTCAGGGGTGAGGATTGAGGCTCCCTTGACTACGGGCCGGAGTAGAGAAACCATCACATAAAGCATTGCAGAATAAGGGGATCTCACAAAACAAGAAGAGGCACAAATACAGAGTGCTAAAGAGAAAATAAGGGAGTATCTGGATAATATGCATGAGTTTAGAATGACTGCTGTCAGGCAACTGTATTTTGATAATAATTCCAGAGCACAAAAACCTTTAGCACAATGACTTGGGCAACAGAAAGTAGAAAGGGTTTTTGCTAAACTTAGGGAGTCTATAACAAGAAATATAACCAGAGATCCTGTAAAGGTATTAGAGATATTTGGAACTTTTAGGAAAAATATATATAAAAGCAGAGGAATGTATAAATTATGAAAAAGCACAAATGGAAATACTTATGGAAGAATTAGATAAACCAACATTAGAGGCAGCTGAGGCTCAACATTTGTCAAGAGGAGATGAGGTAGAAATGGTGATGTATAATCAATCTGCAGGAGAGTCTCCACGAGTAGATAGTACTCTTGTGGAAATTTGAAAGCTAGGAGGGAAGAAAATGATAAAGATCTGGAAGTTTTTTAACAGCATTGTAAAATAAGGAGGAGCACCATCATCCTGGAAGAAAGTTGTGGTGTCTATAATACCTAAAGATGGTAAAGACCCTTTAGACCCAGATTCGCATAGGCCCATTTCAATTTTAAATCATGATTATAAAGTGTTTGTCTATAATAGCTAAAAGAGTAGCAATGGTATTGCCAAATTTCATAGATATCACTCAGTTGTGGTTTTGTAGAGGGGAGGCAAACATTTGACAACATTAGTAGAGCAATGATGATCCAGAGGGAAGCAGAATGTAAGGAAGTATCACTGTTGGTGATTGGTCTTTTTTTTAAACAAGAAATATCTTTATTAAATTATCACATACGACATAAGCAATCATATATTTGTATAAATGAAAAACTGTATTGACATAATTTTAGTTGCAAACATTATATATCACAAACAATGTTGACATAATTTTAGTTGCAAACATTAGACATCACTTATAATCTATTCAGTCATTGTCAGTCAGGCATTACATAGCTCATTCAAATCCTGCCTTATTAGTAGGGAGTATAAAATATTGCATGATAACTATAGAAATCAATCAGAGGAGGTTAGAAAAGATTGGGAAGAGAGACTGGATAAGCAATTCACAAGAAAGCAATGGGAGGACATATATATGGCTACCAAATATACAACAAAGTCTAGAAGATTTAGGATTTTTGCTTGGAAGTGTTTGCATTGGTATTTTTATACCCCAAGCAGACTTCAAAGAATTTGTCCTCAGGTAGATGGCAAATATTGGAGGTGGGATGGGGAAGAAAGAGGTCAACAGGAACATGTATATTTGGGAGTGTAATGAGTTGGCAAACCTTAAAATTTCTTTACAAAGTAGTGAACAAATGTGTGTAATGGAAGGAGATTACTTGTTGTGAACTGGGATACAGGATCTAAATTGCCTAGACATTAGTCCTTGTTAAGTTTAATTCTGGTGGCTGCTAAAAAAGCAATTACTAGGAACTGAAATAAAAGTCTAAACTAAGTTTATATGAAGTAGTGAATATTGTAACACAGATAAAAGAACTGGAAATTGAATCTTTAAATAAGGGTAGGAGCAAATAACATAGAAAAGGTATGGAGATTGTAGATAGAATACATGCTGAGTAATGTTTTGGAGGAGGGAAGTTTAAGGGAAGGCAGGAATTGAATAACTTATGTAATGTTGGATTGATGATAACTGTACAGGAGAATATATGTGATGTATAATGTTTGTAACAGTCAACATATTAACATTGTTTGTTTTCTTTTAAATAAATGTATGCTTCTCTATGTCTTAAGTGATAATTCAGTAAAGGTGTTAACTTTTCTTTGTTAATTTAATTTTTAAGTTCCAAGTTCACACCAGCCTCACACATATGGTCTGAGAGCTTCATCAAATCTCTCATCATATTGTCCAGGGAGGTGCCCATCAAGTCATTTATACCTGTATGTAATATGGTGGTGTCATATGTGTAGTGATGACTTGAGTGTTTGCATAATGTCTTTTTACAGCACAACACCTATCTACAGGAACTAGAATCACTCAGTATTAAACCCAATACCATTTTCCTAGGTGATCTAAACTATCCAAATATAGATTACCTGCACCACCACCACAAGTGCCCAAGCACACAGATTTCTGGACTTTGTCAATACCATTGCCCAGAAACAATTAATAATAGTATCCACTGGGGGAATAACATCTTGGATCTTGTCCTTATAAATACAGGAGCATCTTGTACCATCCCTTGCCTATCATTATCATAGGTTCATGGGTATGTACTAGGCTAATGGTCCTGGAGCCTTTACAAGCCTAGCCCATAGAAGTGCCCTGGCATCATGCTGCCTGACATTAGCTCCCAGTGCCTCTATCAAGTAGAGCCACTGGAGTGATCCCAGGGGTGAACTTTCTATTTCTCATCCACTCATCAAGATTTCTCTTGAAGCGGGCCGTTGAGGTGCTCTGCTTGACATGTATGGGAAGTCTATTCCAGAGCACGGGCAGTCTCTGGGTTATGAACCTGTCCCTCCAGCATATTCTGTTGATTGTGGTAATGAGGTTGAGGTATTGAGCATGTGGTGCAGAGGGATTGGGATTTCTTTAGATGTAGCATTTCTAAAAGAGCTGGGTCAAACATGGCTTTGTAAGTCAAGCAGAGATTGCCTCTTAGTAGACGATACGAGACAGAGAATAGCTGGAGTTTTTTTAGTCTGTCCATGTAGGACATGTGTTTAAGCCCTAGGATCCTCTTCATGAGGTACTTTTGTGGCCTTTCCAGTTGTTGCATGTGTCTAGTGAGGTACATGCCAAATAGGGCATTATACCCGATCATTGGCCTAATGAGGGAAGAGTAGAGAGAGATGATGACCTCTTTCTTCCTGGATGCAAAATCCTTGGTAATGAGATGTGCCACATAGAAGGACTTTCTGACTACAGTGGCAGTGTGGTGGACGAAGGAAAGGCTGCTGTCAACCTGTGTCCCCAGATCTCTTATAACGCCTTCAGTATTCAGTGGGCTCCCATCGATGTGGTAATTAGTGGGAACTGAGTTTTTCCCAAAGGGGATGATGACGTATTGTTTGGCAATAAACTTAAGGCCATAGTTTCGACACCAGTCATTGGTCTCAGTGAGGCCTTTCTGTAGGATGTCTACATCACTTGGGGAGTTAATAATGGCTCCCAGTTTGCAGTTGTCTGGGAACTTGGTCAGCCAGAGTCCCAACGTGTTGGCCTGGACTTCTGATAAGTAGATGCCAAACAGGAGAGGACCCAGGACCGATCCCTGTTGGACTCCACTTGTGACTGGTTGGCAGTCTGACTTGGAGTCTGCTACTTTCACACTGTGGGTTCTATCTGCCAATTTGCAACCCACCTAGTGACATGGGTGTTGATGCTTAGTGTGGTGAGTTTATCAATTATTTGTGAGAGGCGAATGGTATCAAAGGCCTTGGCCAAATTGAGGTAGGCTGTATGAACTGCCTTGCCCTCATCCACAGCTCTGGTGACTGACTCAAAGAAGTCAACCAGGTTGAGCAGGCATGATCTACCTTTCACAAAACCAAACTGTGTTTGATCTAGAATTTGGAAATTCCCTGTATCCTTGTTAATTAGGTCCATGATGATGTGCTCCACAGACTTACATATCAGACTCATCAAGCTAATGGGGCAATAATTCCCAGGCTCTGTAGTCGCTCCCCCTTTATGTTGAGGGATGACTGTAGCAGTGCACCATTCGGTAGGGACAAAGCCTGAGGTAAGGCTGTGATTGAACAGAGCACACAGATGTGGTGCCAGTTCACTTTGTAGTTAATGTAGAACACATCCAGGGATATTGCTGGGTCGCATGGAAGCTGTATTCTTGGCCTTTGGCAATGAAGCTTTAACCTGTGCTGCAATAATGCTGGGTGCCTGGCATTCCTCCGGTATTGTGATTGGTCCTCTGGAGGGGGGGGTAAAGTTGGCACTGAATCTGTTGGCCAGTATGTTGGCAATATCTGTTGGCTCAGTATAGAGGTACCATTGTGCAGTAACTCAGAGCAAACCTGGGTAATGCCGTGGAGATTCTTGATATAACTATAGCAGGCTTTGTGGTTGTTTTTAGTGTCTGCCACAATTCTGCCTTCATGGCTGGCTTTAAAGGTTTTGATGAGGAATCTCAACTTTTTGTTGAGGCTGATAAGGGAGTTTTTCCAGTCTTGGGACTTCACCTTTTTCTGCAACAGTTTCTTCCTTCGGTTGTAGAGTTTATTAATGGCAGGGGACCACCAGATTGGCTTCCTTTTTTTAGAGGAGAACGTCTTGGTTCTGTTGGGTATGGCTAGTTCCATGCATTTATCTATGTGCATTGGTGTATGATTTGGCAGTCATGCATCTATTTTCCATTGACATGGGTGCTGTGAGGTTAGCCATCTCTGTTTTTAGGAGCCCAAAGTCAGCTTTTCAGAAGTTTTTCATGGTAGTTACCTTTGCGGGGGTGTGGGTGAGATATAGATTTCCATGGTGATTCGTTTGTGGTTGGATCTAACCAGGGATGAATTGACTATTGGTTTACAGCAATGGTTGCCCATGTTAGTAATAACCAGGTCAAGAATGTTGCTTCCTCTAGTGAGGGTAAGAATGAGCTGGTCCAAGGCATTGGAATTGGTGAATTCCGGGAAGCGTTGGGCCAGTGTATTGGTGCATGAGTAGATGTTCTTCATCTCACATTGCTGCAGTCATAACCTGTGGGGGTAGTCCGCTGTCCTCGGTCGGCCCGAATACCAAAGTGTTAGGCTGGCGTCGGTCATGGTCGCTCAGATCTGACGTCAGTACGCCGTGGTACTAAAGCGCATGACCAACGCCATATCCTCAGTCTTTCTTGCCACATGGTCCGAAGCAGAAGCAGCGTTTTGCAAGTGCCGTTCGGCGTCCTGAAATTTTCGTATTTTGAGTTTCAGACCGAAGACCAAGTTGGCTAAGTACCCCGTTGGGGAATATTTTTGTCTTTTCTTGCCTCAGTTAAATCCGGATGTCAGAAAAAGTGAGTAATTGTATTTCTTGTAGGAAACAGATACCTCATAGGGATTACCATTCTCTTTGTATTCCTTGCTTGGGGCCTGAGCACGACGTAGTCGGGTGTCGCTTTTGTGCTAGATTTAATAAGCGCACCATTAAACGTAGGTTAGATTGTGCTAGGCTTGTCTTCGGTAAGCGGTGTAATTACAATATGCCGTCGGATCCTCCGACGCCCGCTACCGCTAAGAAGCGTAAGGAAAAATCGTTAAAGTCCAAGCAGGATGAGTCGTCCTTTACGGACGCCAGTTCTTTAGAAACTACGGTGGAATCTGTGGATCCGGCCGAGGTTTCAGCTGAGTCTCAGGGGGAGCCTTTAGTTTTGCAGGATGTGGCCTCTCAGGAGTCGGGGCAGGCTGAGGGGGCCTCTCAAGTCTCTGTAGTCCCTTCTTTGCATAAGGTGGTTAGGCCTTCTACTTCTGTCTCTAAGGTTCCTTCCAAGGTCAGGCCTGGTTTATCTTCCTCTGGCGTCAGCCCTAGTTCTGCAGGTTCTGTACCTAAGAAGCATATGCTTAAAATGGCAGAAGATTTGATTACCTTTAATCAGGGGTTCTTTGCCTCCTCCAGATAAGAGGCCTAGGGTGGAGCCAGAGGTGGAAGGATTGGAGCATTCCTCAGATTATTCGGAGTCTTCGGCTGAAGACATTCAGGATTTTCCTCCTTATTCTGATTCAGATGCAGAGGATTCTAGTCCTTCTGCTTCCCCACCAGAGGATTTTTCTTTTTCTGAAACCCTGCATTCCATGAGAGATCATTTTAAGTGGGAAGGTCAGGATTTCTCAGATTCTAGAAAGAGGCTTAGGGAATTTTTATTTTTACCACAGCACAGGCCCTTGGCTATACCCCCTGTTTTGGATGTTGTTCAGGATGTTTTCTCTGAAGCTTCCCTTAATCCTGATTCTTTGCCTCCAGCCCCGGTCAAGCCAGACAGGTATTACAGAGTGCCTGAGGCTCATAAATATTTGTATAAGAGCCCGAGAGCTGACCCGGAAACTATTAGCCAGGGTCCTAAGGGTGTCAGGGCTTCTGTTGTAAAGAATCCAGTTCCTATGGATAAAGACTCTAGAGCTTTGGATAGGTGGGGTAAAAAAGTGTATACCTCTTCCACTCTAGCAATGAGGGCTTTGAATTGTCAGTTTCATATGCTGAAGTACCAGAATTTTCTCCTAAGTCAGTTGAAATCTAAGGTGGATGCTCTGGCAGAGGGCATTGAGTGTATGGAATTGCAGGATTTAGTTCATGCCTCTGATCAGGTGGGTAAGCATTCTTTGCAGTGTGGTTTCGATGCTCTTCAAGCCTCTTCCAGGGTGGCTGCCACTGGATCAGTTCTTCGTAGGCACGCCTGGCTTAAGGATCAGAACTTGTCAGAGCATGTTAAAGCTCGAATTTTGGATGCTCCCCTTCAGTCTGAAGTTCTGTTTGGTTCACCTGTGGAGTCAGTTTTGAAGAAAATGGAAGACAAAGCTAAGTCAATGCAAACAGTTAAAGATTTTTTACAGGTGCAGCCCCCTAAGTTTAGCAGAAATTGGCCTACTAAGGGATGGGCTTATCCTTCTTCTGATTTACAGTCTAGGGGCAGATCTAGGCATGGTAGGGGCAGAGCTCAGGCTCAAGGTTCTTTTAGGCCTAGGACGTGGAGTTCCCCTGCACAATCTTCTGGTGAGGGCAGGGGCCAGCCTTTTCGTAAACAGACCCAATGACCGGTATCTCCAGTTGCCAGATCCCTCCTGTCTGGCAGCTCCTCTGGGAGGAAAGTTGGCACTCTTCAGGCAAAATTGGCTTTTAGTCACTCAGGACAAATGGGTGTTGGACATTATAGGTCGAGGCTACAAGTTTTACTTTCACACCTTGCCTCCTTTCAAAGGCATGCCAGACGTTCCTTCTCAGCAAAAGGTGGAGGCTCACAAACAGATTTCTTTACTTCTAAAAATGGGGGCTATTCAGGAGGTCCCTCCGTCAGAAGTAGGCCTAGGATTTTATTCTCGCCTGTTTCTTGTACCAAAGAAGGGAAACACTTGGAGGCCAATTCTGGATTTGTCTATTCTCAACACATACCTGGACATCCCAAAATTCAAGATGTTAACTTTGCAACAACTTCTGCCTCTTTTAGGCAAGGATCACTGGATGGTAACTCTGGATCTCAAAGAGGCTTATCTTCACATTCCTATCAGGCCCAGTTGCAGGAGGTTCCTGCGCTTTCGGGCTGGGACTTTACATTATCAGTTCTCTGCATTGCCCTTTGGCTTATCTACTGCGCCCAGGGTGTTTACAAAGGTCCTGGCTCCGGTAATAGCCTTCTTAAGGTTAAGGGGAATACAAATTTATCCTTATTTGGACGATTGCCTGATTCTGGCTCAAAACAAAGTCAAGCTACTTCACCATCTACAGTATGTTATGGCAGTGTTAAGGTGCCTAGGGTATTCTGTGAACGAAACAAAGTCCAGTCTAGTACCCTCTCAGGACATGTGCTTTCTGGGTGTGAGACTGAATACAGCCTCTCAGATGGCATTTTTGACCCCGGACAAACAAAGAAATCTTACCCTTTACTTCCAACAATTGGCTCTATGGTCCAGGCTGACTGCAAGGACAGTCCTTCAAGCCTTGGGGTTCATGGCATCTTGTATTCTAGTGCTTCCCAATGCCAAACTGCATATGAGGAAGCTACAATGGTATCTCAAAAGCGTATGGACTCAACACTGCCACGATTTGGACACTGTCATTCAGATGATACCTTGCATCCAAAGGGAATTTTTGTGGTGGGCTCAGGAATGTCACCTAAACAGGGGACTCTGTGACCCGACCAGAGGCGAGTCAGATCTTAACGACAGATGCCTCAGACATGGCTTGGGGAGCACACTTCAAAGGAAAATGGGTTCAAGACACGTGGCCTGCCAGACTTCAGCATTTGCATATCAACATGAAGGAGATGTTAGCAGTCCAATTTGCACTGATGGCTTTCAAGGATTTACTTCTCCCAGGACAAGTGTTGATTCAGACAGACAACACAATAGTCATGTGGTACATCAACAAGCAGGGGGGGTACCCATTCATACCCTCTTTGCAGACAAGCTATGATTTTATGGGAGACTGCTCTCAGTTTGCATCTCACCCTTCAGGCAAGGTTTCTGCCAGGAGCACAGAACTCCTTAGCAGATGTTTTGAGCAGACAGATGGTGGATCCTCACGAGTGGAAATTGGATCCTCATGTTTTTCAACAGTTGACGGTGGCATGGGGGACTCCAGACATAGATCTGTTCGCTTCTCCTCTGAATTACCAGCTGCCAAAGTTTTGCACAAAGCTGTTTCACCCAAAAGCTTGGAAAGTAGATGCTCTATCATTCAGTTGGAACAACCTTCACGTTTATGCCTTTCCTCCTCTGCCTCTCCTTCCCAAGGTGCTCCTGAAGGTCAGGCAGGACAAGCCTTGCATGATTCTGATAGCTCCGGATTGGCCACATCAGCACTGGTACCCTCTGCTGAGGACTTTAGTACGGGAGCCTCCTTGGCCTTTGCCATTAATTCCAAACCTTTTGTCCCAGGCAGGCAATCATTTCCGCAATGTCAGGGTTCAGTCCCTACATCTGACAGCCTGGCGTATTCTGTTTTAGACCCTGGGGGGTCGCAGCTTCCTCAACAAGTTTTGAATGTCATTTTGGAGGCCAGACAGCCTAGTACAAGGAAAGTTTATGCTGATAAATGGAGGAGATTTTTTCTTTGGAGCGAAACAAAAAACTTTGATGTTTCAGTGCCTAATTTGAGTGTTTCCCTTCAGTATCTTACAGAATTATTAGACAAGGGTTTGTCTTTCTCCTCTGTAAAAGTTCATGCTGCAGCCATTTCTGCTCACTATGACTGTGACCCGCCATTATTCTCTCACCCTTTGTTCAAGCAATTTCTTAGAGGGGCAAGAACATAAGACCCCCACGTAGAGCTCCTACTCCTTCCTGGGATCTCAATTTTGTGTTGGAAAAGCTCACTTTATCTCCTTTTGAACCTGCAGCTACTTCAGAGTTGAAGTTTTTGTCTTGGAAGACTGCTTTTTTGTTGGCCATTACATCTGCTAGAAGGGTATCTGAATTACAGGCTCTAATGGCAGTTGAACCCTTCCTGATATTCCATAAGGATAGGGTCTCACTACGTACTAATCCTACTTTTATGCCTAAAGTTGTTTCTAATGTGGCCTTAAACCAATCTATTCATCTGCCTACTTTTTATGCTGATCCCCAAAATAAGGGGGAGAAAATTTTGCATTCTTTGGACATTCACAGGCAGTTACGTTATTATTTGAGCAGAACTAAAGGGTTCAGGCAGTCCCAACAGTTATTCATTTCTTTTGCCTTGGGATCTCAAGGAAAGCCTGTTACAAAACAAATTATTTCTAAGTGGATTGGGCATTGCATTGCCTTCTGTTATTCTCATCATGGTAAGGAGGTTCCGGCTGGAATCAGACCTCATTCCACTAGAGCTACTGCCACTTCTACTGCTTTTTTAAGGGGAGTGGCTACTAAGGATATTTTGGAGGCAGCTACCTGGAGTTCAGTGCACACTTTTTCTAAGCATTACCATCTTCCACTTTATTCCAAATCTAGGGCTGGGTTTGCCACTGCAGTATTACAGGGCATGTTAGCAGCTCCTAATGCTCTCTGATTATACCAACCTCCCATTACCTTTGCTTTGGGATTCTACCCACAGGTTATGACTGCAGCAATGTGAGATGAAGAACATAGTACAGTTTTGTACCTACCATAAATGTAGATGTTCGAAGATCCACATTGCTGCAGTCCAATTTACCCTCCCTCCTTGCCCTCTGTAGTTTGGGGTGGCTGTATGGTTTGTGGTGTATCTTGGTTGCTATTTTGGTGATTGGGCATTTTTCTATTTTTTGGCTATGGCCTTTCTTTTTAAGGCCTTCTGACATCTGGGGCAAGAAAGACTGAGGATATGGCGTCGGTCATGCGCTTTAGTACCACGGCGTACTGACATCAGATCTGAGCGACCATGACCGACGCCGGCCTAACACTTTGGTATTCGGGCCGACCGAGGACAGCGGACTACCCCCACAGGTTATGACTGCAGCAATGTGGATCTTCGAACATCTACATTTATGGTAGGTACAAAACTGTACTTTTTCCTAGTTGATGGAGGGGTAGTTGAAGTCATCTAGTATGAGAGTGTTGGGTTGGACCCTAATAGTTTCCAGGGTGCTTAGGAACATGGAGTGAGAGTTTTGGGACATGGTTGGGGACCTATAGCAGGCTATGACCAAACTCGCTGTCTTACCCAGTGTTAGTTGTACCTTAAGTATCTCAGATGCATTATGCTGGGCTAATAGCCTGGAGGTGTGCATATCCTTTATGAATATGGAGACACTACTGGCTTGGGAGCTTCGGTCCATGTTCTGGGGCTGAAAGGTGTGGTAGTGCAGGGGTGCTTTCTGCTGCTTTAAACCAGGTCTCCGTTACAGCACAAATGTCAATGTTCTCCATTTTTAGGACTACTTCGAGCAAGTGCATCTTGACATTTATACTTCTAGCATTGAGCAACATGACCATCAGATTGCATTTATTTATAGCTGTTATGATGGCAATTTGGTCTTTGAAACATCACCTAAAAAAGGCACTATAGGTGTGGCAAGAGCCTTAGCCAATATCCGGAAACCCAGGTGTGATAAATGCAGGCCATCTCTGGCAAAGCATTGAGGTCTGTCTATCATGTCATCCCAAGCAGACAGATACTGGATCCCCTTAGAATGACACCAGAAACTTAGCCAATTGTTGGTCAATCATTTTTTGCTTGTACTGTGGTATAATTCTGGGTGATGGTAGGATGCTGCTCAGGGCTAGGGTCATACCTGCCTGGGCCACATAATCCAAGAGCTCCTCCATGTCTCTTTTCATGTAGTCCAGGGAGGTGCATCTCAGGTCATTCACACCCACATAGACAGTGACAGAGTCATACTTGTACTTGTGGAGTGACCTGAGTGTGTGTATGTGTCGGAGTCTGGCACCTGATAGACAGCTGACTGTTACCTTCTCCTTATTCAACCTAGTGAGTGAAACATCAGTGTGCCTCACTATTGAGTTACCTATGATTAGTGTATTGGGAAAGCTGTTTTGCCTTAGGGACTTAGGTTGTGGGGCACACTGTGTAGGTGAGCTATGTGTCTTGTGGTTTGTGCTGTGTTGTGGTCAAGTGCATTTCTGCCTTGGAGGTCTCTATTTGGGTAGATTTCTGTTGAGAGCCTCTGCGAAGGTGGGTGTGTGGTTTGTGTTTTTATGTGAGAGCTGTGATGGTGGGTGTTCTGGAGGGCTATGTGTTGCATGTGGTGTGGTGCAGGTGTTGACCTTCTCCTCTTGACCAGTTATTCTGGTCTTGGCTTGAGAGTGCATGGCTTCCAATTTGGATAAATAAGTGCATCACTCACAAGTCTGAGTGTTGGGAGGTAAGAGGAGAGGGTTGTCTGTATACATGAGGCAGTTGCCACACTGCCTCAGAATGCCCAAGTTCACCAGGTTAATAGGAGAAAGCACAGCGAACTGACCTTTAGACATGCCAGGAGGAATGGTCATTATTACTAAGTACTGGAGCTGTTTCCTTATATATTCCTTTTACAGGAAAAATGTCATTCAAGGTGTCTGAGCCTGTACAGAGCACTGTCAAACACTTGAGGGGAAACTAATATGTAGACCCTACACATTTAAGGATGAAGTATTTAGGCAGATATTCTGAAGTTAAAAAGAAATCAAGCAGTACTTACTGAAAAATAAAGAATTAGCTTGTCAAGAATGATGAAAAGAGGGGGTTGCATGAATGGCTACTGCCTGGCTACTGCTGGTCTCAGCACAGCTTCACTCTGTTGGGATACAATACTCCTTTGCTTCTTCTCTCACCAGAAGCAAAATGTTAGCACCAATCCCAAGAAGAGAAGCAGGCCACAGCCTGTTTGGTGATCCACGGTCTCGTCCCAGATAATGCAAGGCTCTGCAGGCTTGTAGCCTTTTTCTGGTAGATGCCTTGAATAGCAACCAGACCAATCAGGTATGTTAAGCACAGACACTCACTTTCCAACCAGAAAGAGCCAGGAATCAATGCACTCTGCTCCTACTCTCATCGGGATCAGAATATAAGCACAGATTCCAAGCTGTCACCTATAAAGCAGTTATTAAGCTTTCTGGCGGCCAGCAGTCTCCAGGAAATAATGTAACTGCACTCCTCTCACCAGGAGAAAACAGAAGCGCTAACCCCAAGATGACTACTAAGAGGCAGAATATGGGTTCTCCAATAACTGCTGGTCTTGCAATAGATGCTTAAAGGTAAGATGAAAAAAATGGTTTATCCTAAACACTGCAGTGTGCACTAGAGGAGTTAGATGCGAAAGTAGGTAACTTAAGTTTTACCTGTCTAAAAGTTAAGTTTTAGTGGAGAGTTACTATTTTTAAAACAGCAAGATAGATTGAAAGAGGATGGTCACTTTTGTATTCTGGTACTATGGAATACAGTAGGAAGGCCAATAAATGTAAACAGTTGAAGGGAAGTGATTTCACAAAATGATAATTTTGTGCTTACTCACACCAGCCAGTAAAAGCAGAGAGGAAATGAGATATATGGTCAAATTAACATAAGGGGTAGGCAACTAGAAAGACAGTGGTGTTTAAGAACACAACAGTAACCAGGTTGGGGGGGGTAGGAAACATTTCTGTCTTACAAGAGACAGAGCTGTGGTCCCTTTTCATGTTTTAATATGCAGTTAAAAGCTTAGGTCTGACTATAATGCAGTCTCCCTCAAAATAAAACTGAAACCATAAATCCCTTCCATCCCAGGTACCTTTAGAAATTAAGACAAACTACCTATTCCTCAGTAATACATTAGCAAGCTTGAGATCCCCAACACACCAAGTTAACTCCACTGAACATGCAGAAATGAACATCATCACACTACGCCAGCATATAAACAGCTACACAGATGGAGCCATACGCTGTAAGAAGTGCATGGTAATCCACAGAAATAAACTCACATGGTGGAACTATAATATCAACAAATTTTATAATAAAAGGAAAAGAATTTTGACCAAAAGTAAAGAGAATAATTCTCAGAATGTTAGAGCCTTTGCCATTGAAATAAATAAACAAACAAGTCAGTAGCTTAATAAAATCCACCAATGCCAAGTTTGAGGCTAAAATAACTACCCAAGAAAAAGACAATCACAAGGCATTTGTTATATTGGTAATCTCAAAAGCACAATGCAGCAATGCATTGAGATGATCATAAATGTTTCCTACACCGAAGCTGAAGATACAGCTAACCTACTGACTGATAAGTAGCTCTAACTTCACCCCCTCTCCCCTCCATCTGTCCCTCAAGATATAGCTGATACTGGCTGGTCTCCAGCTATCACACAAGACAAAGTCCTTAAACTGTTATCAAAAGCTAAAAATAATGCATGAGTGGGTCTTTAGAATATCCCTGGATACATCTTAAATAGCAATGAAGCATGAGTTTTCCACATCCCTAACAACACTTTTCAAGCTCAGCCTCCATGCAGGTTTTGTACCAAGCAAACGGAGAACAGCTACAGTCATTCCCTTTCATAAGGTTGAACCTTCCACAGACCCAGGCAATTACAGACCCATAAATGTGATCAGCCTCATATGCAAAGCCATGGAAATACTTATCATAAAATTAATAAATAAGGACATAGGGAACCTCTAAACACTGGACCCATCTCAGTGTGGATTCCTCAAGGGCAGATCATGCTTATTCAACCATGTGGATTTTTTTGAAAAGGTCACCAAAGAAGTGGATGAAGGCAAAACTGTACATACCGCACACCTTGACCTGGCCATAGATTTTGACACAATTCGCCACTCAGGCATAGTAGAAAAGGTAAATAAACTGGGAATAAACTCCTTTGTCACCCACTGGATTGCCAACTGGCTCACAGATAGGACACATATAATCAAAATAGGGGGAGTTACCTTTACAGAAAAAAACAGTCACCAGTGGGGTCTCCTAGGGATCAGTGCTGGGACCTCTGCTATTTGGCATCTAGTTTTCTGAAGTAAAAGCCAATACAAAAGGGCTCTGGCTGACTAAGTTTGCATGACTGCAAGCTAGGAGCAGTCAGTGAATCCCAGATGACCAGCCATCCTGCAGGAATGCTTGTCTCAAATAAATAGCTGGTGTCTAAATCATGGTCTGAAACTTAATACCAGAAAATGCATTATCATACCTTTAGGAAGTCATCTACTCCAGGGAACTTCCACATTGACAATATGCCCCTAAGAACCAACCCAGTTGTTTGGGGCTTGAGAACTTATGTTGGCAGTGACCTAACTTTTGATCAACATGTCCCTATTGTTGCAAGAAAATTCTCCTTCTATATTGCATAGCTTATAAACAAAGGGATTTTGTCCAGATCTAGGAATGTCATTTCCCCCCTTTACTTATCCCTAATTAGGACAGTCATTGAATATAATGCCCACAGCGATACCTTACTAAAAGGATAGAAGACCTAGACAACATGTCCTACATGGAATGACTCAAAGCCCTGCCACCATACTTGGTAACCTATGGACTGCTAAGAGTTGACCTGTATCTGGCATTTACTTCACATCAGCAAGTCAAATGCCATCGTAAACACTCTGTATAGGGATCTAAACCTCTTCTGCAACATCAACAGAATAGTTTGGAGGGGGCAGGTTCATTTCGTAGAGGATACCACTGCTGTGGAGCAGGCTCCCCATCCACATAAAACAAAGTTCATACTTGTCCATTTTCAAGTACATCTTGGATCTATGGGTGGGAAACAGAAAATTTACCCCAGGACTTCTCCTTGTACTACTAATGGATGGATACAGCTCCTAAATGCTTTATCCCATGCATGGTATGATCCCAGTTATTCTCATTGGGGTAATAAATAATTACTATTTATGGAATGGGTAAGGCTGCTCTGTAACCAAATGGGATAGGTTATTTTGAGCACAAAAAGGGAAATTGTCTAGGCTTAGAATGGCTCTCAAGGGCAGATAGTCTAGTACTTACTTATGAACCTATTTGGTGAATCCTGGTGCTTGATAGGCAAGTGACCGTGACTGTTATCTTGCACAGTCTGGTGAGTGGTGTATCTGTGTGTCTCACTGTGGAGTCACCTATGATTGGCATATTAGATTGTGTGGAAGTTTACCCTATAGGCTTTTGAAACAAGTCAGTGTGCCTCTTAGATGTATGTTTCATGGTGGGTGTTGCCTGTGTTGTGCTTTTGTGATGTTGGTGAGTAACTGCTGTGACTGTAGACAAAGGAGCAGCCCTGGTGTGCTGCCATTTGTCTGTAACACTATGTACAGTCTCTTAAAGGAATTGTGTGTGATGTTGCTCAACTTCAGTCTGGACAGTAGCATGACTCTATTTTATGAATCACTCTTCTGTGATGGCTGCAAGCAAACAACTCTGAGCACAGTCCCTTTAAAGGACTGTGCACCATGTTTCTGAATAGCAGGAAACATGCTCGCCTCATCAAGTTTGTGAATATTCACATATAAGTATTACCTGTAAGTTGTCCTGCTTCTGTCAAATGTATTTGTTAATTTGGCAAATGTCTTCAACTCACAAGCTGATGTTTTTGACAGTTGTAAATATTACTGTATACATTCTCTGTACTGTGATTATGTCAAAAACCCTTAGAAGATTTTTTTAAATATTTCTGACAGGATTTTTACAGAAAACTCAAAACATTTCAAAATATGATGTATCTATAGTTAAACAACTACTGAAAGATTTTCTACAAAAAAAAAAAAAAAAAAGGTTGAAACTTTTATAATTGTTTTTTCCTAAATAGAACTGTCTCAGAATGAGCCACTCTAAGTCCAGTGTACAGGACAGTACAATGAAAAGAGACATAAAATCTATACTCTCTAACATCAATGAGCTATCCATGAAAATAGATAAAATAGAACACAAAATGGACAATATTAAAGAGGAATGTAAAAAAAAAAAACCAAGTAGAAGTGCTGAGTGAAGCTCTTAAACAACTATCATCACAGATCTCAAGTATATAAGAGGCAATGTCTGATATAAATGGAAAAATGCTTGAAAATGAGAATAACACTGAATTTCTCCTGAAACAAAACAACTTATTCTGGGAAAAAATAGAGGACCTAGAGAACATATCCAGAAGAAAAAACATCAGGAATTATGGAATTCCTGAAAAAGAAGAGGGAAGACAGTATGATTCAATTCCTTAGTAATTGGTTGCCTAAGAATTTGAACCTGCCTGAAGCTTTTTCCTTTAGTATTGAAAGGGCACATAGATCACTTTCCAACACATCTTTAAAAAAATTCCAGCTTCACCAACTTAAGTGATCATAAAGTTTTTTTTTTTCAAGTCAAGATAAGGATTTCATTTTAAAAGCAGTATGGACTAATTATCCATTTAAAATAAAAAAAAAAAACATTACAGGATTTGACAATGATTATTCAAAATGAGTTATGTCAAAAAGAAAAGCATGTGTGCCACTTATCAAACGCTTAAAGAAAAACAATGTTAAAGCACAAATTTTGTTTCTAACAAAAATAAGGATTCACCTTATAGAAGGAAAGAGGTTTTTAACACCTTGGAAGACACAATGGACTTTAAACAGAAAAATTAAATTCTAGGAAAAAAAAAAGAAGAAGAAATGGACTGGACTCTATCAACACTCAAGTGTGATAGCCACTTCTGTGCATTTAAAGTGGTTTTTTTTATTGTATCTGCCTTATTTTCTGAAAAAAAAAATACTTGTTTCATCGCCTTTCTAAGCTAGTATAGTCCAGTTTTCAGGTTAGTGCTGAATTTAGGGCTGTGTTATAAGTTTCTGTGTTTGCCCATACCTTATTTGGATAGAAGGAAGGTTTTCTGTTCACCTGTGAAAGAGGGGAGCTTTGAGCAGCCTATCTTTCACTGGAGGAGTGGTTTCAGTCCAGAAATTAGTAGTTTATTGGCCATTTTGGGCTAATTTCTATATCTTTCATTTCCCTGCTATAAAACCCACATTTGCAAGTTTTTTGTGTTTGCTTGGTACCCTGTAGAGTTCTACAGCAGCGAAGAGACAAAAGAGAGACTTTGGAGTGATTAAGTATCATTTTTCTGCATTTTCTTGCTGCCTTTAGCTAGTTCCACCTAAAACGCTGATTTTTTAAGTGTTTCTGTGATTTAAAAAGCTTGTTTCAGCTACATATTGTACTTATTTTACTGCCTGTACTTTAACAAAGTCATTTTTTTGTTTAAATTACCTGTTTAACTGTTGTAGGCTACACACTCAAGTGTGGTAGCCATTTCTGTGCATTTAAAGTGTTTTTTTTATTGTATCTGCTTTATTTTCTGAACAAACAAAAAAAAACTTGTTTTCCTACATTTCTAAGTTAGTATAGTCCAGTTTTCAGGTTAGTGCTGAATTAAGGACTGTGTTATAAGTTTCTGTGTTTGCCCATACCTTACTTGGATAGAAGGAAGTTTCTCTGTTCACCTGTGAGAGAGGGGAGCTTTGAGCAGCCTATCTGTCCCTGGAGGAGTGGTTTCAGCCCAGAAATTAGTAGTTTATTGGCCATTTTGGGCTAATTTCTATCTCTCTCTCTCTTTCCCTGCTATAAAACCTGCATTAGCACAGTTTTGCACGCCGGGCAGTGCCAGTTAGCTAGGGTATAACTATTCCTGGCTCCACAAAGTTTACTCTTCAATTTTTCCCTTGGAACTAGACAAAATTTCAACTTAAGCACTCAAACCATTCACTTCTCAGCCCAGCACTTGCTCAGAACTCTTAGCAAGCGCTAATAAACCTTAGCACTAGACCCCCCCATACATTAGAGAAGGACAAGGCTGTCTATTCAACCTTACCAGCCAATCAGTACAACAGCTCACTGTACCTATCCAGGCATGTCCAAAGGGCAGTTTTAGGTGTACTCTCTGGTCCAACTAGTGAATCTGGGCATTTTGAGGCAATGTTACAAGTGCTTCATGTACATAGACAACCCTCTCCTCCTACCACCAAACACTAATACATGCGAGAGATGCAATTATATAGCCAAACTGGAGGCTAAGGTCTCTCAACCCAAGACTGGACCAGACAGTCAAGAGGAGAAGGGAATTACTTGCATCACACCACCAGTCTCACATAGACCTATGAAACCTAGACCGGCAAAAAACACACATAAATACACAAAAACATACTCAGAGGCTCTAAATAAAAATCTGCAAAAGCAACAGAGACCTCCAAATCAGACATCCAAGTAACCTCCACCCCCCCCAACACAAACCATGAAACACATACTTCAGAAAACCAGTGTGCCATGCAATCCCAGCCCTTAAGGCAAAATAACATACCCAACACACTAGTAATAGGTGATTCTATAGTCAGGCACACTGACGTTCCACTCACTAGACTGAACAAGGAGAAGTTTACTGTTAGCTGCCTGTCAGGTGCCAGGATCCGCCACATAATACAAGCACTCAGGTCACTCGAGAACAAGTACAAGTACGACTCTGCCATTGTCCATGTTGGCATGGATTACCTGAGCTGTAACTCCCTGGACTACATGAAAAGAGACATGAAAGAGCTGTCTGATCATGTAGCCCAGGCCGGTATGACCCTGACCCTGAGTAGCATCCTGCCCTCACCAAGAATGATACCACGGTATAAAGAAAAAATGATCATTTTCAACAATTGGCTAAGCCTCTGGTGTCATTCAAAGGGGATCCAGTGTCTGTCAGCCTGGGATGACATGCACGACAAGCCACGCTGCTTCACTAGAGATGGCTTGCACCTGTCACCCTTAGGCTTTTGAATACTAGCCAAGGCTCTTGCCACCCCCATAGTGCCTTTTTTAGGCAAGGCTCAAAAGACAAACCCACCGCCGTAAATAGCACAAGTAACAAAAAACTGCGGGTAATGCTACTCAATGCCAGAAGTCTAAACCTCAAAATGCATGCACTTGAGGCACTCCTCAGTATCGAGAAAATCTATATATGTGCAGTAACAGAAACCTGGTTTAAGGATCCAGAGAGCAGCCCAGCACTACCAGGCTACAACTCATACCATACATTTTGGCCACAAAACCTAGACCAAAATACAAAAGGCAGTAGCGTATCCATATTCATCAAGGATACCCACACCTCCAAGTTAGTGGCACAGCACGATGATTCAGAAATCATCCACGTGCAACTAACAATGGACAGAACTGCAATTCAAAGTGTAGCTTGCTACAGATTACCCATCATGTCCCAGGACTCCCATTCCGCATTTCTGGAAACACAGGGAAACATAAAGGTCCTACCAAACACCCTGATATTGGGTGATTTCAATTGCCCAAACATTAACTGGAAGAACTACTCAAGTACTAACTTCCTTGCCCAACATTTCCTAGAATTTATAAACTCAAACACCCTGGATCAACTGGTCAACACCCCCACCAGAGGTGACAACATATTGGACCTGGTCATCACCAGCATGGGCGACCGGTGTTCCACACTGGAGGTCAACCCCTCACTGGTTAGATCTGACCATAAACTAATCACTCTGGCTATCCACTTTCCACCCCCACCCCCAGTCAAAAAAAACACCATGAAAAACTTTTCAAAAGCAAACTTCACGTTACTTAAGACCGAGGTGGACAGTTTCAAATCCCCCATGCTAAAGGATAACGCTGCCCAAGCTGCAAAATCCTTTACTAATGCACTCTATGGGCACCTATAAGAATGCATGGATCATGCTATCCCAAGTAAAACCAAGACTCACTTCTCCAAGGAAAGGAAACCAGTCTGGTGGACCCCTGCCATAAACAAGCTATACAATAGGAGGAGGAAATTAGTACAGAAAAGAGTAAAATCCCAAGTGGGGAAGACATCCCTGATCAGTATCAGCAAGAAACTACGATCCCTTATAAAATCATCCAAGGCTAGCTTTGAAAGAAAAATTGCCAAGGACTCCAAAGATAACCACAAGGCATTTTTTAACTATGTCAAGACTAAGTGGCAATTCCCATATCTGCTCGGAGTTAGTGCAGAATGGCACAAAATACACTGAACCGACCGATATCGCCAACATCCTGGCAGACAGGTTCAGTGCAAACTTCACCCCCTCTCACCCCCAAAAGGGCCCATAACCATACCAGAAGAATGTAGTTCCCCTGAAATCACAGACACCCAGATTAAACAGCCCTCTCCAAAGCCAAAAACAGCATCAATGGGACCAGACGGTGTCCCAGGCTGCATCCTACATGAGCTCAAAGATGAACTAACCCCTCACCAAAATACATTATTCAAGCTCAGCCTCTCCACAGGCTACATGCCCATAGAGTGGCGCACAGCAACAGTTATTCCACGCCACAAAGGTGGAGCCACAACAGACCCCGGGAACTATCACCCTATAAGCCTGACTAGCTTGGTCTGAAAGGCTATGGAGTGCATCATCATGGCTCTCATTAACAGTGACATTGGAAACCTCCAAACACTGGACCCTACCCAGTTCAGCTTTGTTGTTTTTGAGACAGTTACCAAGGCTATAGACGATGGAAAGGTAGCCCACACAGCCTACCTAGACATAGCAAAGGCCTTCAACACCATTCCCCATTCTGGTATTATAGATAAGCTCACCAGCCTGAACATAAACCCCTACATCACAAGATGGGTTGCCAACTGGTTCACGGACAGAACCCACATGGTAAGAGTTGCGGGAGCTAGGTCTGACTCTAAACTGGTTACAAGTGGCATTCCCCAGGGCTCAGTCCTAGGACCCCTCCTGTTTAGCATATACTTCTCAGAGGTACAGGCAAGCACAGGAGGACTATGGCTGACCAAGTTCAGAGATGACGGCAAACTAGGGGCTATAATTGACTCTCTGGATGACACAGACATCCTCCAAAAGGGTCTCACTGAGACAGATACCTGGTGTCAAAACCATGGCCTCAAGCTAAATGCCAAAAAGTGCATAGTCATCCCCTTTGGAAAAAACAAAGTACCCACAAATTACCACATAGATGGTAGCCCCCTAAATACAGAAGATGAAATAAGGGATCTGGGGACATAAGTAGATAGTAATCTCTCCTTTGATAATCACATTGCGAAAGTGGTTAGAAAATCCTTCTATGTGGCCCACCTAATCACAAAAGGGTTTGCATCCTCTACGCATCACTCATCAGACCCATCATAGAGTACAATGCTGCATTTGGGATGTACCTTACAAGACACCTGCAACACCTGGAAAGACCACAGAAGTACCTCACCAAGAGGATCACTGGCCTCAAACAGATGCCCTATGCAGCTTGACTGAAGAAACTCCAGCTGTACTCGGTTGAATACCACCTACTCAGAGGTGATCTCTGCCTGACATACAAGGCCATGTCCAACCCAGAATTGATGGATATGCGCCACCTAAAGAAAACCATATCCTCTCGAGCCACATGCTCTAGGGATCTAAACCTCACCACAACAATAAATAGGACATGCTGAAGGATAGATTCCAGTCCCAGATGCTTCCTATGCTCTGGAACAAGATTCCAATCTACATTAGGCAGAGCTTCTCACTAACAAAACCTTGACAAGTGGATGGGAAACAGGAAGTTTACCCTGGGGATCACTTCAGTGGCTGTACTGGATAAAGGCAAAGGGAACTAATCTAAGGGGGCGGCGAAAGCCAACACATTCTGGCTAGGCTTATAAATACCTTTGGGCAGATAGCCTAGCACCTACCTATGAACTTATCTTTGAAGAGAAATGCAATAAGGAATGGATGGTCAGTGAAGGACAAAAACAGTAAAAAAAAATGAAAGACAAATGAAAACATTCATTTTATGGTTATGAATGTTTAGTAATTTAGTAATTTAAAGAAATGCTTAAATAGTAAGGAACAGATGCTAAATACTGCTTTTTTACAAGGTAAATCATTTCTTTTTTCTTTCCTTCAACTTCTACAATCATCACTACCTCTAACACCATCTTTGATCTGCTGACACTCACCAAAAACATCTCCAACTCTGTTGAAAAATGGCAGACTAACAACAAACTAATTCTCAATCCTAAGAAGACCAAACTCCTGCTATTTCTCCCAAAATCACTCAACCACCACCACCACAAATCCAACTTCTCCTTAACATCTCTTAACAACACTGTCATCAATGTCAAAACCCACACCAAGCTTCTGGGTGCCATTATAGATGATCAACTTAAATTCAACCTACATGTTCAACACTGTATAAAGAAAACCCACCAAAAACTTGGTCTAATCTACAGGAATTAAAAATCCCTTACTGATGAGTCACGTACCTCTCTTGCCTATGCCTACCTTCTATCCAGCCTTCTCTACAGCTCACAAATCCTAACCAACCTGCAATCAGGACTACTAGGTAAACTCAAAGCCACCTATAACAAAATTGCCAGGTTTTCAGCTAACCAGACCTATTCCTACCACCACTGTGACTCTCTCAAGGCTTTAAATTGGTTTGAGTTCCCACATCAACTACTATCCTCCCAGCTACTTATCATTCATAACATCCTAAGTAAGCTGTCTGCCTGCCCTAACATCTCCTTACTTATCTCTGTTCACACACCAAGTAGAAACCTCAGGAGTGCTGAACAACTACTCTTAGACATATAAATGCCAGACAAACAACAAAACTAAATTCCAAAACAAAAACAGGGTACAGGCTCATGGTATACAAAAATAAAAACCTTTTTAATTAGAATATATAAAATAAAAATCTGTAAATAAAATAAAACTTTACAATACAGAAAACTACAGAGTATGATAAGCACTTTCATCTCTTAATTTGAAACTTCATCAGATAATACTAATTCTGAAAGATACAACTTAAAAAGGCTCAATGAAACATTTTAGCCAATCATCACCCTCATATTTACCAAGCCCCCAGGTATTCCAACCAATCCCAGAGAACAAACAGCAGCCAATCATTTTAGGAAAGCATGGCAAACAACCTTTGCTCTGGTCAAACAAACACCACCAACCTCCATCACATGTGCAACAATCAAGCAAATAATATAATAAAATATAAATAGAAAAGAATAAAAAAAATATGAAGTATGGTGGCTAAACAATTCTATCTTTGCAGCGATTTTGACTTCAATAAACAAGACATAGAGATAGAAACAGAACCGTTCAACCCCAAATAATTATATGCATTGGTTCACAATTGCCAAAAAAGTTCATGTTTCTCCAATAGTAAACTCCAAGGGCAACCTTTCATATCATACACTAACTGTTCAAGAATAAAAATTTGAATTTGTGTCCAGGATGTGATTTAACATATTTATATAGGGCATTCATCTCCTGTTTACATTTGTTGCCGTACAGGTGTTCATAAATTCTGTTCCTTAGTTTTCACTCAGTTTTAATAATATAAAAACTAGGACAGAGTAAACAGCAGGCAGAATAAACAACTCCTTTGGATTGTCAGGTAAAACATCCATTTATCCTCATCAAAAACTTATTTAAACAGAGTTCCTCACTAACAAGAATGAACGGACAATAGTTACAAAAAACACACCTTTTCATAGCCACCCCCTCCAACCTGCCATGGATTTTAGACTCAAAAACAGATTTAAAGTTTCTGCCTCTTTTGAACACCACAGGTGGTCTGATACCAAGTCTTTCAATAAAATCAGCCTCATTGGTCAAAAAACAGCAATTCTTTTCAATGATATTCTTGATGGACATGCCATCACAGGAAAAGGTAGTAATAAAAAAGTTAATATGATCACGTTCCTGTTTGACATTGAAAAAACTCTAATCAACATTGGCTGATATATCCATGTTATATTGATTATTGCATAACACTGGACCACCTAGGATGTGAACAAAATGCTTATTTCATGTTTATTAATAACTTCAAACATGAGTTTGTCAAAAATTTAATAGGGTAACCTTGTCTCAAAAACATATTTTTCGACAGGAGACATTCATCCCAAAAACCTTCATTGGCAGTGGTCATTTGTGCTGCTCAAACAAACTGGCCTTGACCACTGCCCTCTTTTGGGCCACTGAATGGATAATATAGTGCAAAAAGCTATTGGAGTAAGTCTCCTTCCTGAAAATTTTAGAAGTGAACCTTTTGTTACAGTAATCCTTCTCTAATCAGACATCCAAATATGCATCTTGTTATTGGTAAGGGCAAATTTCAAAAATTCAGTAGTTTGATTCATATAATCAAGAAGACAAGAGACATCTTCATCTACACCATCCCAAAGAATAAATATATTGTCAAGGTAATGTGTATAAAAAACAATAGTGAAAAAAATCAGATTCAAATAAATGTTTCTTCTCCCACTGGATTATTGTGATGTTGGCAAACAAACCACCACATGTAGCCCCCATAGCCACACCAGTCTTTTGTTAAAAAAGGTCATCCTCAAATTGGATGAAGATATTCTTGGGAACCAAATCAACCAAAACAAGCAAATCAGGAAGTGTCTTACCAAGTATTTACCAAGTCTTGTGATAAACCTTCTTCAGCTAGATATTCTAATTAAATAGGTTTTTATTTTTGTATACCGTGAGCTCATGTCATATTTTTTTGTTTTGGAATGTACTCTTAGACATATACAAACCTAAAAGATCAATAGGCCAAAATGCGTACAACCATAGTCCAGCCCCCTCCTGGAACAAGCTTCTCTTCACCATCTGCAAAATACCACACACACACATGAATTTAAAAAAAAAACACTCAAAGAACACCTCCTTAACTCTTGGACATGTCATTGTAAAAACCCTCCCTGAATATCCTTTTGCTCACTCTACACTAACCTCACATACTTCTAACTATTCACAACTTCTCTCACCTCTACACTATAATCTTGTTCTACTTACCACCTCTCACATTTTCCTTCTTCTTCCTACTGCTCTATGTCCCTTAACTCATCTCATGTCCTACTGCTCTCACTAACTGTCCCTCAAACTCCCTCTCACTTTACTAAACAGACCCCCACAAATCTTTTCCTAGACTCTGTCTTTACATCTCACAACCTTTCTCCTTCTGGTTTGAATATGTAATAATGTATCCCATATATATATATATATATATATATATAAAGTAAAGGCATTGCAGTTCTTAATTTTATCTATAATTCACTACGTCTTTCCCACTGATGTTAACTATGAATTTATGAATGTTAGTAATCATTATTTGCTACTTTTGTAAACTTTTTGTGTGCTCTTGTTAAAATTTTACTGTGATAATTTTATTTACTCATGTGGAGCTTTTCTTCCTGGGCCTCCACTGAAAAAGGGCTCTTGCTCAGTTGGACTTTCCTGGTCAACAAATGTCAAATAAATAAGTAATAAAATGGTTACTGGTTACCTTTTAAATATGAAAAAGATGAATTATTTTAGCTATATATAAAATTGAAGCTATTCAACTTCATTTAAAATTTAAGTGGTTAAACCATTCGTCATTAAAAGCTAATCATTAATGAGATGAAGCTTATGTTAAGTGCCACACTTTTTGAAATAATAATATGGTTTATTAATGTGCTATTAAACATACTAGAAACACAAAAATGACACTAAAGGGGCGTGTTAGGCTACATTCTAATTTACAAAATATGTGGCTGCTTACATATACAAAAGAGAATATGCAAATTATATAAAATAATCAGTACTTCATTGACATCCACACAAGTTAAAGTCTGATCTTGCATAACTGTCATTTTTTTTAAATGTAAGTTTAAATGTTATATGTCTCCTCTAAAGAATGACAGTATGCTTCATCTAAAACAGCTCATATTAAAACTTGAGAATATAAATGCATATATGATGCTAGTAATTAATGTTATATAATGTTTAAGGGGTTGTCCCATTTATATGAATAAAAGTAAATCATTAATGAGATGAAGCTTATGTAGTTTGATATACTTTTTAGGGTCTTAACTTGGTTCAGCAGTGTGCTACTAACATAGTACTTGAAAGACATTTTAAGTTATATACTAAAACACAAAAATATGGCTGTTTACATATATAAAAGTTATTACTGGAATGATATCAAATAATTAGAGTAACTTTGACACAGATTAAATCTGGATTATAGTAAGCTTTTATATTGAAGCATAAGTTAAAAATGAACACGAGAATGCTGCTAGTATATTAGTGCTTGCAAAATCATTAAAATGTTATTCCTTTACATACAGAAGATTTTTAATGATAAAAATGCATTGGAATAATTTTTATTGTTTTTAGTGGATTGGAAAGGCTTGAGTGATTAACAAATACTGTAGAAGTGGCTTAAATTCACTCGTGAATGCCACAAACATTCTTGTGTGAATTATAACAGATAAACAAATAATTTTTGTGCCCTTAACATGAATCATCATCTTCTTTCAGCTGTTCCTGTTAGGGGTCGCCACAGCGGATCACCTGTTTCCATTTCTTCCTGTCCTCTGCATCTTGCTCTGTCACACCAACCACCTGCATGTCCTCTCTCACCACATCCATAAACCTTATCTTAGGCCTTCCTCTTTTCCTGTTACCTGGTAGCTTCAACGTTAGCATCTTTTCCCCAATATACTCAGCATCCCTCCTCAGCACATGTCCAAACCAACATAATCTTGCCTCTCTGGCTTTGTCTCCAAACCTTCCAACCTGGGCTGACCCTGTAATATACTTATTCCTAATCCTGTCCACCCTCGTCACAACCAGTGCAAATCTTAACATCTTTAACTCTGCCACATCCAGCTCAAACTCCTGCCTTTTTGTCAATGTCACTGTCTCCAAGCCATATAACATAGCTAGTCTCACTACCCTCTTGTAGACATTCCCTTTCACTCTTACAGGTACTCGTCTGTTACAAATCACTCCTGACACTCTTCTCCACCCACTCCATCCTGCGTGTACTCTCTTCTTCACCTCTCTTCCACACTCACCGTTACTCTGAACTATTGACCCCAAGTATTGAAATTCATCCACCTTCGCCACCTCTACTCCTTGCATCCTCACCATTCCGCTATCCTCCCTCTCATTCACACACATATATTCTGTCTTAGTCCTGCTGACCTTCATTCCTCTTCTCTCCAGAGCATATCTCCATCTCTCCAGGGTCTCCTGCACCTGATTCCCTACTCTCACTGCAGATCACAATGTCATCTGCAAACATCATAGTCCATGGGAACTCCTGTCTGATCTCGTCTGTCAACCTGTCCATCACCATTGCAAATAAGAAAGGGCTCAGAGCTGATCCTTGATGTAACCCCACCTCCACCTTAAATGCATCCGTCACTCCCACTGCAAACCTCACCACTGTCACACTACCCTTGTACATATCCTGTACCACTCTTACATACTTCTCTGACACTCCTGACTTCCTCATACAATACCACAACTCCTCTCTAGGCACCCTGTCATATGCTTTCTCTAAGTCTACAAAAACACAATGCAACTCCTTCTGACATTCTCTGTACTTCTCCATCAACACTCTCAGAGTAAACATTGAATCTGTAGTGCTCTTTCCAGGCATGAAACCATACTGCTGTTCACTAATCATCATGTCCCTTCTTAACCTAGCTTCCACTACTCTTTCCCATAGCTTCATGCTGTGACTGATCAATTTAATCCCTCTGTAGTTACTACAGCTCTGCACATTACCCTTATTCTTAAAAATCGGTACCAAAACACTTTTTCTCCATTCCTCAGGCATCCTCTCACTTTCTAAGATTTCATTAAACAATCTGGTTAAAAACTCCACTGCCATTTCACCTAAACACCTCCATGCTTCCATGGGTATGTCATCTGGGCCAACAGCCTTTCCATTCTTCATTCTTTTCATAGCTATCCTTACTTCCTCCTTGCTAATCCATTGTACTTCATGATTCGCTATCCCTACATCATCCAACCTTCTCTCTCTCTCATTATCTTCATTCATCAACCCCTCAAAGTGCTATTTCCATCTCCTCAACACACTCTCCTCGCTTGTGAATATAACATGAATACTAGTTTAAAACAAGTTGCAAGAGCTTTTGTGAGACATTGGGAGCTTTGAAAATTGTATAAGGTGTTCAGGTTACTTCTTCCTGTCTAAAAATGAAAGCTGACCTTTCAACTCACCCTCTGAACCAGAAGTGACACATTAGAATGTTAAAAAGCAAACTACAGGGTGTTTTGACTATATAAGCTGATAATACAGCTTTAAACAATACATATTAGATCAATTAAACATACAGTTTGAATCATATCAAAGATAATACTGAATACATGTTAGGTAATAAGTAAAAGACAGCAAATTGCATTTTAAAACCACTAACAACTATCCAATAGTTTTGAATACTTGCAGTATGTCTAAAGATAGACTATATAGTAACTTACAGAAATGATAAAAAAATAGGATTGTATTTTTTTTTTATTGTTTCTTTTTAATGATAACTAAATTTAAAAACTCAAGACAGTTTACATTGGAAAATTTGAATTTTAAAGGGTAGATTTTTCAAATGTTTGTTCAAATACCCATAGCTATAACATATAAATAAGAAATAGGACTGATTCCACTGGTAGAACTAGATTAAAGATTGTGAGATATATAAGGGAAAATATAGCAAGCTATACTAGGATTATATCTAAAATATGGAACTTAGGAATACAGTAATAGTATAACATAAAATATACAAGCAGACATAGTAAGAGATCAGGATAATTTATATATATATATATATATATATATATATATATATATATATATATAATTAGGATATTGTTATTTCAACAACTTTACACATAGTAAATAAATAGAAAAAATATGAAATCACCTGACTTATAAATTAATAAATATGAAAATAACAACTAACATCCTGCTTATAGTAAATTAGGCAGATAATGAGAGGTTACAGGGAAAGATGATAATAGAGATGACCAGTCTGATTTATTTATAAAGAAACAGAATCAAAGCAGCTTTTTACCTTTTCTCATTCATAATAACTCGAGGAACTTTTATGAGATGCTATCTACTAAAAATGTGAGGCACATTAACATGAAACAGAAGCATGAGCTAGGTGTAGTTAGTCAAATGAGAAGGTTGAGAGGTAGTTTGATTTATTTCAACAAACTACAAATATGTTATTCCATGGTAAAATGTTTTACAGTTATATTATTTTTTATTTGTTTCAAATGTTTGTCCATAGCTGAAGGTTTCATATTGCTATTTATAAATTATATAATAAATTCTGTACATAAATGTGATTTTATAATATGTGTTTTCTTTTTTTATATAAATGACTGATTTTAAATGTATATCTATTAACAATAATAGATTAAATAATCTAGTAAAGAGGTGGAGTCTGCTGAAATACTTGCAGTTACATAAAACTCAAATAGTATTTCTAAAATAAATGCATTTACTTAATAAGGATGTAAATAAACTATCATTAAAGAAGTATTTAATTTTAGTAGGTTCTGTTTTTTAAACTAAAAGAAGAGATAGTCTAATTCTATGTAAGAACTCATCAGTAATGCATAAAGTAAAATATACCTATGTTGATAAAAATGGTATGTTAAGCATTATTGTAATTGAGTGGAATAGAAAACTATACACACTAGTAAACTCTTAGGGTCTAGTTCACTTTGTCAAAAACCTATTTGTCAAATACCTTTTTGTCAAACCATATTCATCGAAGCCTTAAGCTATCAAACATTAATTTAAGCAAATTTTTGCCCAGAAGGAAAAATGCTTGGCCAACCAAACCAGCATCCCAAAATTCACAAAATTTAAAACCCACCCAGGTGGAGTGCTGTGCCCCCCACACCCCCCCAACTAAATATACCAACTCTGAGATCGCACTACAGTGGGGAAAAGGGAAAATTCCTGGTATTGGCCAAGCATTTTTTCCCCTGGGAAAAATTTTGCTTAAATGACCATTTGATATATTAAGGCTTTGATGAATAGGGTTCGATAAAAAGGTATTCACTAAATAGGCTGTTTGACAAAGTGAATTAGAACCAACTCTTATTGGATTCTAGGGGTTGGAGCTAAAGATGCAAAAAATTATTTAGAGACTATAGCCTATTACATGAAAGGTAACATCATTATGGCTGGTGATTTTAATTGTAGTTTATCAGACAAAGACACCATTGCTGATAGGAAACTGAGAATCAAGTCATCAGCCAAATACTTAACAAATTTCCTAAATCTAATGAACTGAAAGGATATACATGAGCTAAGAAAAATGCACTCACTTCAATTTACACATTATTCATATAGATACGGAACCAAATATTAATAAAATTTTTGTCACAAACAATCTGTTATGCATATTATAAAAGTTTCAATGGTATCGTGTCCATTATCAGATCACAATGCTATAGAATTCAATATTATATTAAAAACTGACAGCTTAATACATCATAGAAGATTACCGGCATACATTGTTAAAATAAAAGGATTTAAGGAGTGGTATATTAAAGAGGTCAAAAATTTCCTAGAAATAGCCATGAATGGTGAAGTATCTGACATTGTCCTGTAGGATTCACTAAAGGCTTATTTAAATGGAAGAGTTACAAATTTGTATATTAGTAAACAAGAGAATGGGACAAATAATTAAATACACTACAGTCAAAAATAGATAACGTTAAATCTAAAACCAAATGATACTATCAGTCAGTCAGAACTTAAAAACTTAAATACAAAATACATTAAAATTCTAAATCATAAAGTTTCAATAAACCTGGACAAACTTAAGCTTCAGCCATATTCAGTAAACCCACTAAACTTACATAAACTTGCTATTAGATCAAAGAAAATGAATAAACTAAATCATATCAAAGTTATGACACACATAAATAAAAAAGACATGAGTAGACATTAAAGGTATTCTTGAGAGCTTTAGAATGTTTTATGAAAATATAAATGAAATGCAAATAACTTAGATAATGATGAAATAGTTGAAACTTTTCTAAGGGAAAATATAAAAAATAAATTATCAAGTGAACAAATAAAAATCTGCTAGACCATTCAATTGAATAGAAACAAAAGATCAAATAAAAAAGTTAAAACATAATAAGGCACCAAGCTTTGATGGTCTTATATCAGAATTATATAAACTACTACTGGATGATGCTGTTAAAATATTAGAAAAAAAAGTCTATAGAAAAACAAAAACAATTGCTGAAGTTCCCCCGTCATGGAAATATTCCTTTATATCACCCAATTTAAAACAAGATAAGGATCCTACAAAGTGCTCATCATACACACCCATTTTACTTTTAAATGTGGACTATAAGATGCTCGTGTCCATTTTAGCCAACAGAATTAATTTACTAATACCTAAACTAATTAACATTAACATAAATTACTGATCAAACAGGGTTTATTTTAAATAGAGAAGTACAGAATAATATAATAAAAATACATACACTATTAGACTATACAAATAAAAATAAAAAAATTCTTATCTTTAGTCTTGATTCAGATAAACCTTTTGACTCAGTCAATTGGCCTTATCCGTTTAAAGCACTTAAAGTATATAACTTCTCAACTGAACTAATTGCATTAATTTCAAAGTTCTACTATAACTCTTGTGCTGATGTTAAAATAGTCTCTTTTCTTTCTAATTCTTTTAAATTAAAAAAGGTACAAAACAAGGTTGCCCATTATCACCTTTACTTTTTGCATTAGCAATAGAACATTTTGCTAATTGTATTAGATCTAATAAGATTATTAATGAAATCAAAATAAAAAAAAATTATTTTGAACTAAAGATTCATTCAGCTCTTTGCTGATGATATTTTACTAACAACAGGAAATATAGAAAAAGCATTAGAACATCTAATTAGTTCTATGAGACAGCTTGAAGACATCTCAAACTTAAAATGTAATCATAACAAAACAAGTACATTATTAATTAATAAGAAATTAAAAAAAACTTGTACAAAAATATTCTAACTTCAACTGGGGTAATGCTCAAATTAAATATCTTAATATAACCATTATGTCTAACAGTAAAGAAATGATACAAACAAAATTTTCATCAGGTTATTAATAAAAAATTTAAGTTTAGTCACAAATTTTAATAAATTATTCTTCTTTACTATGGAAGAACAATTAATGTTAATTAAGAAGATGATTCTCCCTAAAATATTATTTGTGATACCATATTTAGTACTGTCTTCATCAAAAAGAATTAATGAAGAAAATAAATACCATTCTACTTAAATTTCTATGGTATCCCAATAAACCAAGAGTTTCTTTTAATTGGCAGAGAAAATATTGGGATAATGGTGAAATAAGATTCCCTGATATTCAATTTATGCTACTTCAACAATTGTAAAAGTTATTGCATTGTGGATAAATTCATCATATGATTCAAAATGGAAGCAAAATACATCAAGAAATATTATTTATAAATGATAAACATATCACAACCAGTCATAAACAACTAGTCCTTAATAGTTGTATCTGGCTATTAAAATTTTTTGAGTAAATGGAAATATGTATTCTAATCAAATTCTGTATATAAATAATGTTATTCTAACTATTGTATTAAAGATTTAATATTTTCTATATTTCCAATAACATATACAAATGAATGTTTAGAAACTCACAATTTCACCAAAATAGTAGGATTGAAAGAACAAAAATAACATCTTATTGGCATAGATTTTTAAATGGTATCAAACTACACAGTTTTGATAATGTAAGGTCTAGATACAATCACGATTCTAAGAATTGATTAATACTACAAATATGTAGAGAATTTGTGAACACGAAGATAAATAAAATAATTTGGATAAGAAATAATTCCCCAAAATGTTTAAATTCTTAATAAATGTTAACAATAATGCAATGAAAAATAAATCATACTTGTCACAAATTTATAAAATTCTTAGGTTAGATCTCACTTACTTAGACAATATTGGAATTATTCATCAAAAATTAATAAAGAAGACTTCATTGAAGAAAACAAAAACATAGTATTAAAGTCTATAGATAAAATGACATCCTCATTATTTTGAAAAATGTTCAATTAGTTATTCTTACCCAGAGCTTCTGTTACTCCTAACAAAATTACAATTATACATAAATCAAATAGAATTAAATGCTGGAGATGTGATTCATATGAATGTGAGTTCCTCTCCCCTTTTTGGAAAGAAATTAATAACTTCATTCAAGCCCTATGGTGAGATACATGTAATATTTCCAATTTTTGGTTTTATTTAATGTTCCAGTTCCTGTGATAATTCTAAAAACTCAAGTGCCTCTTCTATGTTCTATTCTAGCAACAGTGAGAAAATAATAACTAAAAACTGGAAAAGTAAAGCTACCCAGTCTAGTGTTGAATTTATTATTCTGGCAAAATTTGTTTGCCATAGTGAATTGCACACTATAAAGATGAGAATTTTTAATATTACACATTCATGTAAGTCTTGGCTTAAACTTAAAGATTTGCTTGAAAATATTAATTTTTGATTTTTATAACTATGATGTATTAATCAGCCATGGGTATATGTAAATAGTTATTTGTTTATTTTATACTAAAGTTGTTCATTGTTATGAAAACAAAATAAAATATGCTTAGAACATCTGTAAACAGTAAATTGCATGGACTGTTACACCTAATGTTGTTATTTCTGTAGTTTACTACATGCTGTGCTGCTGTAACCTCGATGTCTCTGGCCCACTTTATGTCTGAGAAAAACCTTTGGAGTAGCTCATCCCCCTAATTAACAGATTAAATAAATACAACATAATAGCACATGAGCTGTATTACTTTATAAGCTGTAACCATGGCTAGGGATCAGAAAGATCCTAGGTTTTCCAGGCTATCTAGGATACTGTCATCCTGAGTAGTATTAACATCATCTGTTTTAAACTGTTTAACATAGTCAATTAATACTTGGACATATATGATTTTGAGTAGTTTACCCAGTCAATGTATAGGTAATAAAAATCCTTCATAAGGATTACATTTGCTGTGATTTCTAACATCCAGGAATTTAGATAGGAATTCCTCATGTTTGCATGGATTCCTGTAATAATACATTCAGTACCACTAATAGTAATTATTGTATGAGCAGCTTCTAATTCTGAGTTGTCCTGTTTGATGTTCAACAAACACACTGCCTTATTTGCATTTGGGTAGTGGTGACCCACTACCCTTCCTCTGACAGTCTACTAATGCTACGAGTCCCTCACACTGTCTATGGATGTGACAGACTAATCACTAGGCAATACAGAGGGCTGCCTTTCAGACCAACAGACAGGACACTTTCAGTTTTCTAGTACCATAGTAAGAGAAGGATCTCATGAAAGACTGCTCCTTACTCTGAATCTCTTCAGCTGTTGAGCTCAGATAAGAAACCCTTTTGAGTTTTATTTTTTCCCTCTGCTTTTATCTATCAGTGCTTGAATAGTGTATTCTGCTGCTTTGTTCATTTATTTATTTTTTGGACTGGGTAAATGGTAAGTGCTTGGGGTTTTACTTTACCTGCAGTATAAGATTTATACTATTTATTTAAATCTAATTCTTGGTGTCTGCATATTTAACAGTTGTAATGTGTCTTATGGCAGTTGAATGTTTAACTAAGTTTTTATACTAAAACCTTTTTAGAATAGTTCCTGTCATTGCCTTGTGCTTCCAGAGCTGCAAGTTATTTGCTTCTGTTATTTCTGTAGATTAAAAGCTTCATTTGAAAATTTTAACAGGAGAACTTGCTGTTTTGGCATTTTTTTCTTTGAGGCTATGATTATTTATTTATTATTTATTTTACGTTTGGTTACCGGGAAAGTCCAACTGGACATGGATCCTTTTTCAGTGGAGGCCTGGGGTGAAACGCTCCATAAATAACATTTACATAAACAATAATAGTTTACAATTTAGTTCACACAGTCAAGTACAAATGATGAATAGCAGTAATTATCATATAACAAAATGTATATAATAGGATCAGGAATTAGCAGTCTTAGTTTCACTATAAAATATCTTACATTTTAGCAGCTGTCAAAGGGTAAACAAGGATGAGACATGGACAGATGTAATTATATAAGAAATTAGAGGAGAGAAGTGGGGTGAATGTGTAATTGATGGTTACATGAAAGGAGAAAGAGAGATTAGGAAGGGAGGGACTTAGTATTAGCCTGTAATGTCACATTTGCAGAGCCTTGAGCTCAACAAATGTGATTTTAAGGACTTTTTAAAATTCAAGTATAGAAGCTGTGGCTGTGATGGCAGGTGGGTGTTTGTTCCAATGTTTGCTGTATTGCTAGAGTAGAGGGATGATCCTGCTGTATTATTATCTTTAGTTACTTTGAGGAGAAATTTGTTAGTGGAGCGTAGTTGTCTGGTACAAGAGTATGGAAGTATCAAGTCTCATAGTGAGGGGTTTTTTTGGGATGATACAGAATTTTGTGTGTCAGGGTAAGTTACTTATATAGTAGTAGATGAGGAAGTTCTAGCCAGTTGAACTTTTTGAGAGCAAGACACTGGTGTGATCTGTAGGAATTGTTGGTAGCGAAGTTGGCAATTTTGTTGTAGCAGGCTTCTAATCTGGTTAGGTCAGATTTTCAAAGGTTGGTTAGGATTGGAGAAGCATATAGTAGAGCGGAGATAAGAATTGACATGATTGAATTGGTTTTATAGCATTTTATATTATCGTTTTAATTTAAATTGTTATTGTTGGCACCATTTTGTATGTTAAACATTTCTGACAGGCATTTTTCATAATTTTATATTTTATTCCTTGTCTAAGGCTGTTTATTCTGTTTCTAATCATTAGGGGCTAAAACTAGCCTTTGTTTATTAATATTGGGGGGATGTTTTGATATGTACTTTGTGCTTTGAACTGTGTCAATGAAAATACTGTCATTTTCTTAGTGCAGTGTTCAGAATAGTATCCCTGCATATATACACTTCAGATTCAGATTGCTATTTAGAAAGAGAATAGTGGGATTTGTCCATGTTTGCTGTGCTGACCATGCAGCCAGTATTTGGTAGTGATCTGGCTAGTTTCTCATCCCCTTGCTCGATGGACTCAGATATAGTGCCCCACCACCATCTACCCCTTGTCCACCTAAAAACAGAAATAAATCAAGAAATATACCTCAGCCTATGGTTTTTAACGTGACAGTAGCCTTGGGCAGGCTATCAGATCACTCACTTTATTTTGTCCCCAGGTCCCCTGGTGTGGTGTTAATACTACAACTGTGCATAATACAAGGGTCAGACATGTCCTCTGGGGCTGTACCATTGCCTAGTTCAGGTATGGGACAACCAAGCTTTTTGGGTGTAGGGAAAATCAGGAATATGGAATCTGTTGCCAGTGTTGATACATCTCTCGATGGGGATTCTTCCACTTGTGTAGTTTATGTAAAAAAGAGAGAAAAGATCAACTACATTGCAGGGCAACAATCTTTGTGTTTCCACCTGAGCTGGTGGCTATGGTTAGATCCATTTTTCAGCCAGTTGATTATGGGGTGCAAACCTGGGTTTATGAGTAATGCCAACATTCCCACCCATGTTCAGCTATGCTCAGATCCTGATTTTGAAGGGGATCTGGAATCTGAGGTTTTGGAAGTGTCAGAGTCTGATCAGTCAGTTTCCTCTGAGGATGAACATGTTCAGAAAACCAAACAGATTTTTTCTTTTTCACAAATTCTAGATAGATTTAGGAATTTATTCAGTTGGGAGCAATCCTTGGCTGCCCCCAAAATCAGCAGGGTATATGATCTTTTGGAGAATGAGACCTTGGACATAGCGACCTTCCCTCCATTGATTGCTGTGTTGGAAAATGTTTTTATGAAAGCTTGCAATTCTCCTCTACTGAACGAGTTTCTGCATAAAAAAAGTGTGTAAGAAATTCAGGGTGTGCTAAACCATGCCTGGCCTAAAAGCCTCCTTGTCTGTGGACCCTGGTTCTGTGTCCATAGCTTCCTGTTCCAAAAAAAAAAAGACTATCCCCCGGATTCATGAAGCTCGGCGCAAGGCCGGTGTAAGGCCTGCGCCGGCCGTGTGGCGTATATATGGTGTAGTAGCGCCATATGCATATTAATGAAGGTGCACTGCCACCACATCCATGTGCATAGGACACGTGCGCGAGTGCATGGGGCATTACTAAGCTGCACCCGGAGGCGTGTCAATGTCGGCTGGCGATGAGCAACCTAAACTGCTGAATATTATAGCCTGCCTGCAATAGTAATCGCACCTATCAGTGTCCGTGGATAATGAAATGTATGCAAAGCATGCAAGACAGTTCCCGGCCACACAAAATGGAAAACCAAACAGAAATGCACGCAACACAATATGAGTTTCCGTCCATGGAACAAATGATATTTAAAATCGTGTGTCCGTAATGTACTGCACTGTCAGTAGTTATACCCAGTGGAAGTGAAGTGCATCATGTCAGCGTGCCGCCAATACACACATCTAGCCCCATGGGCATGGTCACCAGCAGTCCCACAGTGGTAGTGATAGTACACAGCTGGGCAGTTGTGGCTATATAACAACCGTAAAGAAACCTGACAGTCCAAATTGTATACCAAACACACACAAACATATGTATATTAAAATGTGCTATACACATGAAGAGGAACGTAACCGGCACATACACATAGGATGCTATATGCGGAACTGGGATATCCAAAAGCAGAACCTATGCATGCAAATGCAATACGCAACAACCCCTGTATAGCACATAACCCGCACCTATGTCCGAATGTCCACCAAATCCAGCTACCAGCCTTGCGCAGCTGTACACCTACACATAGCGAGTATTCCCCATATGTAGTAGGAAGTCAAGAAACTTTCTTGCCCTGAATCTTTCCCCCTGTGTCATTGCCTGGGTGGATACTGGAACTTACTAAGCTGAACTCCCTATTGCCAAAGCAATACTCCCTGCTGCTTCAACTCCTTCTTGAGGAAAAGTGTACCTAGAGACTCTAAAACAGAACTCAAGAAAGTATGTACATCTGCTAAACCAGAACTGCTCTACTCTGTTAACTGTAGTAATACATTCCCTGTCAGGAATGCCAGCAGCCTAACCCCTCAACTCTTTTCCCTTGTCCTCCATACCTCACTTAGCTCTCTGTTCTGTTGCTCTCCCCTTCCACCTATCTCATCAGCCTAGTATGCCCTGGTGAGCCTTTGCATTGTGCATAGTCCACTACAGGGCACCCCTTTTTCCTTTGAATTGAGACTAAATTCTCCATTGAATTAGAAATTTAAAACTACAAATTTAAAATAAAACCAACAAACTTATTTTAAAAACTGTCTCCTTCTGCTTCACAGCTCACACATCTCTGTCCCTCTCTTTTCACCTAATACCTTAGCCCACTCTTCCAACCTTAGCTAGGCCACCTCCACTTACCCTTCTATTACTTACACTTTACAAACACTGCTCTACTGATAGTCTCTCGTACCTCTTCTGCTCTCTGGGCATACCCGCTCCGTTAAGCCCTGGCTCACTCCGCTCCCCTACCCTGCCCCCAATTCCCACCCGCTCCAGTACATCTACATTTATTCCTCCTAATACCACACCCACTGCCACACTACTACAATCAGTATCCCACTTCCAAAACACACCCTTTTTTTTCCCGCCAAAACCAACTTACAGTCAACTCCCCATCATTATCTTACATAACCAGTCCCATTATATTCCCACACCCAAACCACACCCCCTCCAATCTAATACAACTCCCCATACACTACTACCTAGATAACACCTAGTTCCTATATACATACTATCTCCTATATACCTTACTTCTCTAGTTTAATACTACTACTCTATTAAACACTTTCCCATCATGCTCTCTAAACACTCCTTCCTCTTCCTTTCACTATTACTACTCCTTACCTTATCCTCTTTCTACCATCTTTCCCAGCCCACAATTTCCATCCAATTCCAACCCTTTCACACAACTAATCCTCACAACTCACCTTTCTCACACTCATACCCTCTTATCTCCCCCCATTTATTCCCCTCAGATAACCTCCTTCTTTTTTGACACAAACGTATCTACTACCACGCTAACTCTATCACCATAACTACTAGCAAAACCCTCCAATTCACAAAAGAACCCAATCTCATCTCCTTGCTAACTACTCACCCAAACTATTCCATACTACATCTGATTAGCACTCTCATATCTGGAGACATCCATCCTAATCCAGGCCCCACCACTACAACCACCATAAATAAATCCCTATTATTCACTTCCTTAAACTCCCAAAGTGTAGTAAACAAAGTCCCAAACCTTCATGCTTGGCTCACACACAATAAACCTGACATCCTCACTATTTCTGAAACCTGGCTAAAACCACACATTAAAGACTCTGAAATAGTCCCTCCAAACTACTCCATCATAAGAAAAGACAGAGCTCACAAAAAAGGTGGAGGAGTAGCCCTTCTATATTCTTCCTCCCTAGTAGTTTCTCCCTACAACAAACCTATCCCACACTTTAACAACGCCGAACTTCTCCTTACCCTACTACAAATCAATAATTATAAACACATATGTATAGCTTCCCTTTATATCCCCCCAGGGGATAATATCTCCACTCTTGAACTTATCCTTTCCTGGCTATCCAGTAACATTAGTAATGAAACCATAATCCTAGGAGATGTAAACATTAACTGGGCCCTTATCCAGTCTCCTACAAACCCCATTAACATCAACCTCTACAATTTCTCACAACTCATCACTTTGGTAACTCACCCAGCCAAAAAACCCTCCAATGGGAGTATATTGGATTGGATTCTAGTCTCCCATCCTCACTATTTCACCAACAGTGGCACTCTTCCCGACCCACTTGGTGACCACATACCCACCTTTACCCACCGGCTTCCCTCTATCCTTCAACAAACCCATAACTATATTACTATCCGTGACCAAAAAAACTTCAACCCAATAACCTTTTCTAACTCACTACAAGCAGTTAATTGGAATTGTTTAAAAACACTACCTCTAGACAATGCAGTCTCATACTTCAACTCAACATTCTTGAAATTACTAGACTCCCAAGCTCCCTTACGGGCAAAGAGAATAAAAACTAAATCAGCCCCATGGCTCTCCAAAAGTACTCTTGCTACCATGAGACAGAGAGACAAGTCTGGGCACGCTACCAAAAACATAAGACAACTCCACTCCTTAACGAATACAAAATGCTCCGAAATAAAGTAAAAAAACTCATTACTTATGATCATCAAAACTATTTCTCTACACTCCAAAACCATAACAAAAACAACCCTCAAAAATTCTGGAAAGTGATCTCTACTCTCCTCCACCCCAGCAAACCAGATACTCCTACCCCAGACCCAAATTCTACAGAACTTGATTTAGCCACCCAATTTAATTCTTTCTTTATTGACTCTATTTCCAAATTGACCTCCTTGTTCTCCAACTCCTCCCTATCATCCAATACCCCCTCACCCACCCCCACTGTCTCTACTTCTTCACCCTACTCCCCACCCACTAACTCCACTACCCCCTCTTCTACACAAATTCTATCCTCATCACCACCACCCCATAACCCCCCCCCCCTGACTGCACTCACTTCTCTCTAAACCCCATACCTACATCTACTATTAAGAAACTCCTTCAGAAATTGAAACCATGTACCAATGCTCCTGACAATATCCCTTCTTACTTTCTCAGTATAGCTGCTGAAACTCTTGCCTACCCCATTAGCATCTTAATTAACCGCTCCCTACAAGAATGCATAGTTCCCCAAATTTGGAAACAAGCCTTTATTATACCACTACACAAAGGTGGTAACAATAATAACATTACTAATTTCTGTCCCATAGCCATCCTGTCCCCCATTTCAAAAATCCTTGAAGAATGTGTGCAACTTCAACTCCTACCCCACCTCCTAGACAACAATCTTATAACTCCCACACAGCACGGTTTCAGACCTAATCATAGCACTATGACTGCCCTCCTCTCCTTCCTTGAAATTGTAAATAAAGCCCGTGACACGGGACAAATTGTTTCCAGCTTACTCCTTGACCTTTCCAAAGCCTTCGATACTATCTCACACAGCCTGCTCTTAACTAAACTTTCCAAACTCTACCTATCCTCCTCCTCTTTGAACTGGTTCTCTAGTTATCTATCTAACAGATATCAAGCTGTAAAATGGAAAAAAGCCACTTCCTCTTTCCTTAGTACCCCTACAGGAGTTCCTCAAGGTTCCATACTGGGTCCTCTTCTCTTCAATATTTTTATTAACGACTTCCACAAATCAATCCCTTTCTCTAGCATCATCCAATATGCAGATGATTCAACTATCATCTGCTCTGCCTCTTCTATCACTACACTACAAAAACTTACTCAAGATGCCTTCTCTTCCACAGGGCAATGGATGCTAAGCAATCATCTAGCTCTCAATGCTACCAAGACCAAACTAATGTTATTCACTCCTTCCAAAGTCACTCCTCCCGACATGAATACATTCTTAATTACTAGTCAAAACAACTCACCTCTCGAAATAGTGTCAGAGACCAAACTACTTGGGGTCCAAATCGACAACCAACTTAAATTTAACTCCCACCTGCAAACAAACATCAAAAAAATGCATCAAAAACTTGGCATGCTTTATAGACAGAATGCCTACCTCACCATCCACCACTAAAATCATTCTCTCTACTTCCTTCCTTATCCCCTCCCTTCTCTATGGCGCCCCACTACTAACTAATCTTCAGTCCTTGTTAAAAAAAACAGCTTACCTCCTGCTATAACAAAATTGCAAAATTTGCCACCAGCCATAGGTCTTCCACTCACCACTGTCTCTCCCTCCATAAACTAAAATGGCTAGAACTTCCCAATCAACTAACTTACACTCAACTAACTCTAGCCCATAAGCTTATTCTAAACCCCTCCCTATGTCCCTCCCTTTCCTCTGCCTTTAAAATGCACCTACCTAACAGAGTTCTAAGGTCTAATAATCAAAATCTGCTAGAAGTGCATAAACCTACTCATCCCCCAGGCAAAAACCTTCTTTTCTTCAGCCTCGCTCGCCTCTGGAACTCCCTACCACCAAGCATCCGCACCACCTCTAACCACTCTACCTTCAAAAAGTCTCTTTTCTTACACCTAGCATCACAGTGGGAATGCTCTTGCTCCCACCCCACATAACTAACTCTACTTAATGTCCTTCAGTATCATATCCTACTTTATTTAGCTACTATGCTTGTTCTCTAATCTGTATTAATGTTTTCATTTGTTCTATTACTAGCATGTTCCTTCTCATTGTATTAACTGTTATGACTGCTATTCTATATCTGATTAGTTTTACTTTTATTCTGCCTACATTGTATTAACAACTCTCTGTACCTAGATTGTCACTGTCAAATGTTGAATGTACATTTTGTTTTTTTTTTTTGGAGCTTTTCTCCCCAGGACTCCATTGAAAATGGGTTCTTTATGGCCCAATGGACTATCCTGGTAAACCAACTGCAATAAATAAATAAATAAATAAATAAGTATCGTCCTAGGCAGTGTCAGGATTGCAAATATGTATCCCATGTTTGTAAACATCCCATCACAGTTACGTAAATCCAAATGCCTGCGCGTTCATGTTTCGGCAAAATGTGTGTACATCCCGCATGGGATAAGTAAACTGTTGAAACCTCAGAGTTGTATACACGCCATGGTGTCCAGTACTGTACACATCCGGACAAAACATGTATGTGTAGTCACAGTACTGTTCAGTTTCTACACAGACATGCAAAACATACTACGCAGGATGGAACACCTGTCCACCATGCAGGTCTCCCCACTAGGGTTGCCACCTGTTCAGATGCCCAAGGTGGGACATCCCTTGTAGAAATGTGAGAATTTGCAGGATAAAACATACCCCCGGCCAGTGCAAAGGACAGAATTACACTTGTATGCCAAGATAAAAGCTTATTCCATAGCATTTGAATAGCTTATGCTATCCCAAATAATAGTTATGTGTTCCAGATACAAAATACCTGTATCATGCAACTAGTAAAGAAAATAAGAAATATATTTTTGTCTTAAAATCACAGGACATTTGCCATGTCTTAGGTTTCATGCAGGACACAACTGTCCAAAGTAGGACTTCCCTCAAAGAGGAACAGGTGGTAACCCTACTCCCCACTGAATTATCGACAGTATATATTCAACTCAATCACATACCGACACCACCTCTCAACCTATTACAGCAACAAAATCTGGACAAAGCCAAAAAGGATGGGTGGACAAATAGGGACAAATGTAATTACTGCTCTCACAAACTTCGAAAGTTCACAGAATAATAGTATGTACATAAGCATGAAATGTTGTGAAGGATGTGGGGTAGTCCCCAGTATTACAGAGGTCCGTACATTTATACTGTAACAAACCGTCACATATGTTGACTGTACTACTGCATACCTGTAGTTAATTCATAGTTAAGTCATGTGCAAAATAATAATCCTCGTAAGAATGAATACAGGAAATAGTCAAATGTGAATGGGAACACCACTCACCGTGAATTATGTATTGTAACCACCCCCACCCATATTATGTATTGCCAACATTATAAGCTGCTGACAGGTGCCCAAACACCTGTGTCTGTAAACACAGATAAAATGTTTAAAATGGACAAACCCTGTCCATGTGCTTTGTCTGACATTTGAACACGGTCAGGGCAGTTCCGTTCACCAGGCGGACAAGCCTAAACCCAGATCACCACATGAACACCCTGACAATTAAAGACCTGTATGTGTCAGGACTATAAGCCTTGGGGTTCTGAATATCCCTGCAGTGATTAAATATGCAGCTTGGGTCCAGAGCAGTAGGGAATGTAGTACCACATTTTTCCCAGCAGGAGAATGGACGCCTGTGTCGTAAGTGAAGCAGTGAGGCATATGTTAATGTAGCTATGTACTATGGGTATGCATATAAATGAGTTAGAACACCAAACGTATAGTGGTTACAGCATCCGGCCAACATGAATGCAGTCCCGGTTCAACTACGACTACAGCACATATAATGTGAAAGTGTAATGAATGCGTCTGTGCTGTACAGACAGTTAAATATGTAAAGGTGAACATGTGTCTCGCATACGTCCGTTAACCAGATTACAGATAATTTACTGGTACTGTCACAAGTAATAAAGCCCACGTAAGCACAAAGACTTAGTAAACATATGTAACCCACAATAAGGATATGCATGTGCGCCTGCGCGTAACCCACAATAAGGAAATGCAAGTGCGCCTGTGCGTGTGTGATCCGCTCACAGCATAGTAAATGAATGCTGTTTCCCCCACATTAGATATACATGGCTCAAACCTGTTAACCCCGTAAAGTATGAAACCGGACAAAGGCATGCAAACTACCGGTACAAATAGGGACAAACCCCAGATATGTGCCAGAACAAACATAGAAAGTGGATAGAATAACGGGTGTGTCAGTAGCATGGATTCTCTGAAGGGTATGCAGTCGTAACCTGAACTGCTTGCCAGTATTCCCCACTGTAAGTCTCAAATGAAATGCCACTACATTGCCAGATAGACACAGGTTTATGTAAAACACACCGAAGATAAAGAGGCAACCAGCTGTACACTCTGCTACAATCTGTACAGTGGAAACGTATGGTATGGATATAGATATATGTGTAGACACATAATCCACAGTCGTAAACCAAAGCAAGTTATGAAATGAGGATTGTACGTGTATATATGTATACACAACAGACATATGTCCCGTAGATATGACATATGTACATAAATAGGCCACGTTATAGCTAATATGGGTAGACAAACAGACATGCACGAAAGGTGAATAAACCACTGCATTCCAAACCATTGGCCAGAAAGTGACAGTCCAGCAAGTTCTACACTTTAAACATGCAGACAGGTGTCCATTGCAGGACCCCAAAAATTGATCCATGCGTAGTGTCAACCGACATTGACGCAAAATAAGTGACCTCAGCAAATACGATATAGCTGTACATGCAACAGTAGCAGGTGCAAGGGTGATGACACATGTGTCGATAGAATGTATGATGTACGAACTGATATCCGGAGAGTGGGGAGTGCATATAAGTGTCTCCACACTTCAGTACCGCACACATTAAACATGTGTAATGGGTACTGTAGAGGGTTGTCAGGTATGGGAATCATGGGTATGCAGAAATGGGCCTAGGTGTTGTTTGGCAGAGATTTCATAGGCCCGCCCCGTGGGAGTGATGTGGGCATAGCACATGCCTATATTCTCAATAATGGGGCAAACCATCCAGTGGATATTGCGTAAACCATTTTGGCAATATGTAGGGCCCTATATCAGTGTCATGTAGGCGATTATCATGGATGGACATGCGTACGATCAAGATGGTACCCATAACTGGCAAACTGTCAGAATAACACAGCTGCACTAAGGCATAGTACATGAAATACAAATAGGGACTATATTAGATATACCCCAGACAAAGTCAGAACGTTGTGAGAATACTGACATAGCCAGGAATACGTATGTTATGAGTGTTACTAATCATGTAATGGAAATGTCAGTCACTATTATCTAACCACACAGTTCATAATGCCTTGCCAGCAATTTACCAGAAAGGCACATTACTATGATAAATGTAACAAGGGCAAAGGTCAAACGTCAGGCCGTTTACCCATAATGTGTACAGGTTAGGGGTATGAAGGTAACCTGTCCAAAATACATGTACAGAACTAGTGATACTAGGTGGACAGGTGAGAAGAAAGACATCAGGACAAATGAGAAAACATGCACAAGTCATACGCATGTACTCTGACAAATGTGAATGACAATGTATGCCCTGTGAATGTCAATGTGGAAGGTTAATAGACACAAAAGTAATGTGTCCCTCAGGGTGTCATGCAGTGTCACCGTAACAATGTCCAGTCCCCCATACTCGTACGTGAACTCTGCCACTGACGGAAAGCGCAAATACCGGCGCACACATATGGTACATGATAGACCAATTAGTGTGGATAAGCAGCTGTTGGCCTGTGTGAGGAATACAACTGTCTGGGTGGGTGTGTCCTGCAATATAAATGTAATGGCATGTGGCCTGTGATGCCGCCATGCAGGGTGTGTATTGGTGTCAGAAAGTTGATATCTTGTATCAGACACATACTCCGCAACTGTACAGATTTACGCAGAATGTGCAGAGTTCTGCCTCATATGTTTGGTGTGTTCCACGTAACATCAGTAACATTCTGGCACATTCCTGATAACTGAAGTCATGAAATAATGACAAACATGTGATTAAGACACCAAATCCAATAGAAAAGCCATACTAATGCAAAACCTTTTATTGTGTCAACTATCTACGTTTGTAAGAGCAACATGTCAATACTGCCCCTATGTGTCCCACTATCAGATAAGGCCTTGTCCAGAAATTTGCTCTAGGAGGTGGAGTGGTATGATCAGACACAGATACATGTGTGAGGAAACAACAATATCGACTGCAAGATAACGCAGAAGGTATGAAATGCGCTGCAATAGGACGTTCAGTACTGTCCGCAGGAATGTGCTGACATGTCAAATGACACAGCAGTCTACATGAAGTACCTATAGGGCTGTCACCTTTACAAATGATGATAGTGGGACATACCCACAGCCATGCACACAGCACAAATAGACATACACACAGCAAAACTAGGCCATGATACATTAAGCCTCCGGCGTGTACGAGTACAGTGAGAGTACAGCAAGGATAGATGTCTGCCAAGATATACAGCAAACGCCTGTAAGGGCGTGTAACACCACCCGTAACACGGACGTTGCATGGACAATGTTGGGATTTGCAACATACCCCATTGGTATGTGAAAGCTATGCAAATATGCGATACATGAAACAGTCAGCTATCCATGCAAGAGCAGAGTTATGGGCAGAAAATAGATTTTATATATATATATATATATATATATATATATATATATATATATATATATACATTATATATATATTATATATACATATATATATATATAGACAGAGAGAGATACAGACATACACACACAGACACACACACACATGTGGCAGGGCTGGTAATTGAACTTACACATTACTACCCTATCACACTACAGCATGATGCATTTACAGAACGTGCTACTGAGATTACTAAACACAGCAGACACACAGGCATTCTACTAGGTGCGTGTCAACATCCGCAAAGACAAAGACGTCAGCAGGATATATCTGTGTTGGGAAGCGTCTAAAAGCATAACCTGAGTCCCCAGGCGGATGGGAGCATGCACACACACACACACACACACACACACACACACAATCTGGCAGGCCTGGGAATCGAACTTACACCTAACTACCCTATCACACTACAGCATGACGCATTTACAGGATGTGCTACCGAGATTACTGAACACAGCACACCCAGAGGCATACTTCTAGGTGGGTGACATCATCCGGAAAGGCAAAGACGCCGATAGGGCATGTATGTGTTTTGAGGCAACTAAAAGCATTACTGTGTCCCCAGGCAGCTAGAAACACACACACACACACTTGCCAGGGCCGGGAGTTGAACATACACCTAACTACCTTATCACATTACAGCATTACACATTTACAGAACGTGCTACCGAGATTACTGAACACAGCACTCCCAGAGGCATACTTCTAGGTGGGTGACATCATCCGCAAAGGCAAAGACGCCGATAGGGAATGTATGTGTTGTGAGGCATCTAAAAGAATTACTGTGTCCCCAGGCAGCTGGAAACACACACACACATACACACACACACACACACACACACACACACACACACATACATACATACATGCATACATACACACACACACACACACACACACTTGGAAGGGCCGGGAGTTAAACATACACCTAACTACTTTAACACACTACAGCATTACGCATTTACAGAACGCGCTACCGAGATTAATGAACACAGCACTCCCAGAGGCATACTTCTAGGTGGGTGACATCATCCGCAAAGGCAAAGACACCGATAGGGAATGTATGTGTTGTGAGGCATCTAAAAGCATTACTGTGTTCCCAGGCAGCTGGAAACACACACACACACACACACACACACTTGGCAGGGCCGGGAGTTGAACATACACCTAACTACCTTATCACACTACAGCATTACGCATTTACAAAACGCGCTACCGAGATTACTGAACACAGCACTCCCAGAGGCATACTTCTAGGTGGGTGACATCATCCGCAAAGGCAAAGACGTCGATAGGGAATGTATGTGTTGTGAGGCATCTAAAAGCCTTACTGTGTCCCCAGGCAGCTGGAAACACACACACACACACACACACACACACACACACACACACACACACACTTGGAAGGGACAGGAGTTGAACATACACCTAACTACTTTAACACACTACAGCATTACGCATTTACAGAACGCGCTACCGAGATTACTGAACACAGCACTCCCAGAGGCATACTTCTAGGTGGGTGACATCATCCGCAAAGGCAAAGACACCGATAGGGAATGTATGTGTTGTGAGGCATGTAAAAGCATTACTGTGTCCCCAGGCAGCTGGAAACACACGCACACACACTTGGCAGGGCTGGGAGTTGAACATACACCTAACTACCTTATCACACTACAGCATTACGCATTTACAGAACGCACTACTGAGATTACTGAACACAGCACTCCCAGAGGCATACTTCTAGGTGGGTGACATCATCCACAAAGGCAAAGATGCCGATAGGGAATGTTTAGAGAGTGAGCAGTCTGAAAGCATATTACTGTCCCAAGGTAGACGTACACAAACACGGCAGTGCTGTCATCGGGCCAACTAAATATCTACAGAGCACTACAACACTAAATAGATACGGGATGCGCCACAGACAGTACACTCTTCGAGAGAGCAACCAGTGTGTTCAATGTAGGCATCCATCGTGACATTGAAAATGGACATCAGTTGCCTGGATGACCACCATGGCTATACAGGATGTCAATGGCCATGCCCACACGCTTAGTATCACACGTCTGTTTGGAATGTACTGTGTCTCCATCTACACAATGGCATACTGGGCATGCTCACACACATAGCAGTTGCAAAGGGCCATCTTGCATGCACACAGAGTCTAATCACGGAAGGGTGCAGTGTGGAATGTACTGTGTGCCCATTTACACAATGGTGTACTGGGCATGCTTACACACTTAGCAGTTGCAAAGGGCCATCTTGCATGCACACGGAGTCTAATCACGGAAGGGCGCAGTGTGGAATGTACTGTGTGTCCATCTACATAACGGCATACTGGGCATGCTCACACACTTAGCAGTTGCAAAGGGCCATCTTGCATGCACACGGAGTCTAATCATGGAAAGGCACAGTGTGGAATGTACTGTGTGTCCATCTACACAAAGGCGTACTGGGCATGCTCACACACTTAGCAGTTGCAAAGGGCCAACTTGCATGCACACGGAGTCTAATCATGGAAGGGCGCAGTGTGGAATGTACTGTGTTTCCATCTACACAACAGCATACTGGGCATGCTCACATACTTAGTTGCAAAGGGCATTCTTGCATGCAGATGGAGTGTACACACAATAGGGCACAGTACAGAAGGGCACAGTAAGGTATAACTGTCCTCACGCACAGGACGGTCACACATGCAGTGACCTGTACACACACAGCTGCCATCACAGCTGTCACAGGTGCAGGTCACACACGTACACACTGCAGTGTACACTGTAGCTGTCAAGTCAGCACCATGTCGTCGGTGCAGCATTACACAGCCTTACGGTCCCACAACACCATGTGACACATGACCACTGGGCTGTACAGTGGTATACACCAGCTGTGCAGAGTACACATGTACCAACAGGGATCCAACAGGTGTTATGCATTGCAATGATACCAGTATACATGAACAGGTCGGCTCAACACATACCACGGCCCTTACACAGCTGTGACACCTGACTGTTGCTGTACACCAATGAACACACGTCTGGATATGTCATACATGTGATTGTGTGGATGTGTGCATGGACTGCACACACAACACATACATACATAGCCTTTGATGTACCTCATGCATAACACTGGCCTAATCAATGCTACACAAGCGAATGGAAGGTGGGCCCATATCTGTTGAATGCTCACACTACAGGGAGTAGCAGTGTTGACCGGGATGCATACCCTTGTACTGGTCGCCTGTGACACCCGTGATATCATACCGCAGTCCATGTGTTATGTATGTCAACACACATGTCCAACAATAGCAATGCATACAAACATGGCAACAGGAGACACATGTGACATCTGTACTGTGCATGCAGTAACCATGCATGTGCAGTGGCCGATGTCTGTAACATAGTTGCACCTACCTATGACATGCAGACGCAATGCAGACCCATCATTGACACCTGTATATGGTGACATACAAACAGCATGTATGGAGGGATGCATGTACATAACGTGGTGAACCACCTGTCTAGATGTATATGTGCAGGGGGTGGCTCACAGTTGTGTCACACACCATCCTGTTGGTGGATCTGGGAATATTGAGGCAATGTTACAATTGCCTCATGTACACAGACTACCCTCTCCTCCTCCCACATAACACAAATACTTGCGAAAGATGCAGCTATTTAGCCAAACTGGAGGCTGAGCTCTCTCAACTCAGGACTGGCAAGACCAGACAGGAGGAGAAGGCAACTACACACACCACAAAACCAGCCTCACATAATGCTACCACACCACTGAATCAAACACATAAACACACAAAGACATACTCGGAGGCTCTGAGTAAAAATTTACCTAAACAGCAGAGGCCTCCAAAGCAGACACCCAAACAACTGCTACCTCAAGACACCCCACAAGCAACACATAAACCACAAAATCAGTGTGCAAAGCAGTCACAGCCCTTAAGGCCAAATACAACACCAAACATACTTGTCATAGGTGACTCCATAGTCAGACACACTGACGTCCCACTCACCAGGCTGAACAAGGAGAGGGTCACAGTAAGCTGCCTATCGGGCGCTAGAATCCGCCACATAACACAAGCACTCGGGTTACTCCACGGCAAGTACAAATATGACACAGTCATTGTCCATGCTGGTGTGAACGACCTGAGACGTACCTCCCTGGACTACATGAAAAGAGACATAGAGGAGCTCTCTGATTATGTAGCCCAGGTAGGTATGACCCTGACCCTGAGCAGTATCCTTCCTTCACCAAGAATGATGCCACAATATAGAGACAAGATGATCTGCTTTAACAATTGGCTTAATGTCTGGTGTCATTCAAAGGGGATCCAGTGTCTGTCTGCCTGGGATGACATGCTTGACAAGCCACGCTGCCCATGAGGGATGGCTTGCACCTGTCACCCCTGGGATTCTGGATATTGGCTAAGGCTCTTGTCACCCCCATAGTGCCTTTTTTAGGCAAGGCTCAAATTCTAAACCTACCACCCTAGAAAACAAAAATGGGAAGAAACTGAGGGTAATGCTGCTCAATGCCAGAAGTCTAAATCTCAAAATGCATGCACTCGAGGCCCTTCTCAGTATGGAGAACATCGATGTCTGTGCTGTAACTGAAACCTGGTTCAAGGCTCCTGAGAGCACCCCAGCACTATTAGGTTTTACCTCATATCATGCGTTCCGGCCCCAAAACCCGGACCACACCACAAAAGGAGGGGGTGTATCCATATTCATAAAGGATACCCACACCTCCAGGTTGGTGGCAATGCAAGCCGGAAACCATCCAGGTGCAACTAACCATAGGCAAAACTGCTCTACAAATTGTAGCATGCTACAGGCCACCTTCTCAAACTCAGGAACCCCACACAGCCTTCCTGAAGACACTGGAGGGTATAAATGTATCTCCAAACACCATCATATTGGGTGACTTCAACTACCCGAATATAGACTGGGAACATTACTCAAGCCCTAACTTTCTAGCCCAACGGTTCCTGGAGTTCATAAATTCAAATGCCATGGAACAGCTAGTCACTGTTCCCATGAGAGGAGAAAATATTATCACAAACATGGGGACAAAATGCTCCACACCGGAAGTATATCCCTCATTGGTGAGATCTGATCATAAACTAATCTCACTGGAAATCCACATCCCGCCCCCACCCCAAACAAAAAAGACCACAGTGAAGAACTTCTCTAAAGCAAACTTCACACTACTCAAGACTGGTGTGGTATCCTTCAAGGCCCCTGAGCCAGTGGAAACCACAACCCAAGCTGCGGAAGCCCTTACAAATGCCTTCTATGAACACCTCCAGGACTGCATGGATCAGGCAATCCCAAATAAAACCAAGACTCTTTCCACAAAGGGCAAACGTCCAGTCTGGTGGACCCCAGCCATTAACAAACTTTACAATAAGAGGAGAAAGCTATTACATGATAGAACAAAATCCATAAAAGGAAGTCACCCTTGATCATTATTAGTAAAAAAATATGAGCACTCATTAAATCAACTAAGGCCAATTTTGAGAGAAAAATTGCCATGGATTCAAAGGACAATCATAAGGCCTTTTTCAGCTATGTTAGGAACCTGGGTGGAAACTCCCAGATATAGTCAGAATTAGTCCAAAATGATACAAAAATCACTGAACCCACAGACATTGCCAACATACTGGCAGACAGGTTCAGTGCAAACTTCACCCCCCTCCCCTAAAGGAGAGATAACTATCCCAGCAGAGTGTAGCCTCCCAGACATCTCAAATGCAGGTGAAAGCTGCTCTCTAAAGCTAAAAACACAGCATCAATGGGATCGGATGGTGTCCCCGGCTTTGTGCTACACGAGCTAAATGAGGAATTAAACCCGCACATAAGGCAGCTGTTTAATCTCAGCCTTACCACAGGATATGTGCCCAAGGAGTGGCGTCGGCAACTGTGGTCCCACTCCACAAAGGCGGTGCCTCTCACGGACCCTGGTAATTACAGCCCCATAAGCTTAACAAGTCTAGTCTGCAAAGCTATGGAGAGGATCATAATGGAGCTCATAAACAAAGATATAGGGGACTTGCAGACATTGGACCCGACCCAGTTTAGCCGTCAAGGGCAGATCATGCCTTTTGAACTTGGTGAGCTTCTTCGAAACAGTCACCAAGGCCATTGATGAGGGAAAGGCAGTCCATACAGCCTACCTTGACCTTGCAAAGGCTTTCGACACAATACCCCACTCGGGTATTGTAGAAAAACTTACCAGCTTAAATGTAAACCCATATGTCACAAGATGGGTTGCAAACTGGCTTAAGGACAGAACCCACAGGGTTAGAGTTGCTGGCGCTATGTCAGACTCCAAGACAGTCACAAGTGGTGTCCCACAGGGTTCGGTCCTTGGCCCCCTATTGTTTGGCATCTACTTCTCAGAAGTACAGGCCAACATGGGAGGACTTTGGCTGACAAAGTTTGCAGACGACTGCAAACTGGGCACCATAGTGGAAAGTGCATCGGACACGGATATCCTTCAGAAGGGACTCACGGAAACAGATAGCCCAGAGCCATGACCTGAAGTTAAACGCCAAAAAATGTATAGTCATACTCTTCGGGAAAAACAAGGTAACCCCAAGCTACCATATAGGTGGCAATCCACTAAGCTCAGAAGAGGTTATCAGGGACCTGGGGACCCAGGTTGACAGTGGCCTTTCTTTTGACACTCACGTTGCTAAAGTGGTTAGAAAGACCTTCTACATTTCCCACCGCATCATGAAGGGATTCACATCCAGATCTAGTGAGGTCATTGTTCCCCTGTACTCTTCATTTATCAGACCAATGATCGAGTACAATGCCCCATTCGGGATGTATCTCACCCGACATCTGCAGCAATTGGAGAGACCCCAAAAGTTCCTCACCAAAAGGATAAAGGGACTCCAAAATCTGTCGTATGCTGCCAGACTGAAGAAACTCCAGCTCTATTCAGTTGCATACTGTCTGCTCAGAGGTGACATGTGCCTGACATACAAGGCCATGTCCAACCCGGAATTAATGGACATGCTCCACCTCAAAAAATCCAAATCCACCAAAACCACTAGAGCAAGCGACTTAAACCTTAGCACGGATATAAATAGGACATGCTGGAGGGATAGATTTGTCACTCAGAGGCTCCCTATGCTGTGGAATAAAATCCAGGTCCATGTGAGGCAGAGCACCTCGCTGGCTCTGTTCAAGAGAAATCTTGACCTGTGGATGGGAGATCGTAGGTTTACCCCGGGAATCATCTCTGTGTCACTGCTGGACAGAGGCACAACATACTAATGGGCACAGTATTTTTTCATATAAAGGGTGGCGTAAGCCACAAAACTTTGGGCTAGGCTTATAAATGCCTTAGGGCAGATAGCCTAGTATAAACCTATGAACCTATGAACCTATCATGCCATGTGCAAACAGTACGCTATGTCGCTGTTACGTGATGGTGCTGACATAATGCATACACAGCGGTCAGGTGTTAACAACTATATGTCACATGGCACCTGTAACACCTACAACCTCCCGTGTGCATATAGCAGCACATTTGCCAGATATAGCGTTGGTACACATACTGCAATCAATACCGCTGCATGTCTATCAAATGTGTCATCATATGGCAGGTGTATCATTCCCAGCACTGCCATGTGTGTCCGAATGTGTGACCAGGGATGCCACATATCGCAGGGAATATGTCCCAGTTGCTACACATCCCTGTACACCATTGTAGAGATCTATACATACGTCAGTGTGGGAAGCATGACATCAGCCGGTGTGGTGCATCACACATGTCGGCTGTCCGTATACACTTGTGTGGTCACCACAGTGTGTGTCTGTATGTATGTCTGGTGCTTGGTGTGAGGGTGTATGCTAATATACGGTGGGAAATGATCACTAACCCCACGTGGTGACTAATCCGTAATGGTGATGCATTGCACAACCCTGTTGATGCCATAGGTCCCAGCCATACTGGCTACCTGTGCATGTCCCTTCTCTGTGACACGTCGTGTGGGTGCAGAGTACTGTGAGGGTGATGACCACACAGGCAAGGGTCCCCACCTGCACACTATGGGGTATGCGTTATAGTGGTGTACACCCCGTGAATGCGGCCATGTTCCCGTACTGTTACAGGGTCCTACTGCTGCACAGTGTGGCCTCCAGCTACCAAGTGACACCTCGTATCATCATTGGCCAGGCCGCTGTGTACAACCCCCGCACCATGTCACCATACTTGTAATGTGTCCTGCTATGTATGTCACGTCTCTGTCCAGTGTAGCCTGTGGCACCGACCACATGCGTCAGGTGCAGTATATGTGCGGACATCTGTGTCATGTTGGTGTGTCCAACAGTCAGGTTGAGGGTACATGTAGCATGCTGATATTGCCAGACGTGCCTGTGAGTAATCCACAGTTACGTGGAGACTGCAAACACTGCTACCTGTAGGCACATGCAAGTACACCATAGGAGGGAACCAGGGTATCACAACCAACATGGTGCTACAGATGTAACCGAGACACATACCGTGAACACATCACAATGCATGCTGCACCTGCACTACATGGTATGACTGGTGCATGTCGACAGTACACAACCTATGTCACAAACACATCTCTCAGTATTTACACACAACCACTGCAACATACACATCCCTCACTATGCATACACAGGTAATATTACATATACCTCTCACTATGCTGTTCACCCTGTCCATCAGAATATTTGTGCATAACCCTGCACCGACAGTGTGGATGACAGGGATGCGGCACAGGCTTCATCATATGCACAGGGTGATATGTTTGCCAGGGGCATAGGCTCCACCAATGGATAACATCATGTGTGTGTGTAAGGGCCGGTGAGTTGACTGGACATGTCTGTGCAGAATGCATGTGGATGTTGTGGAGCCCTACAGTTGTGTTTGCTGTAATGCGTGTATGTGTGTACACAGTTCTGCCATTTGTGATGCCTACACGGGGTATAATTGACAGCCCCAGATTGTACAGAGCAGGTTGTACAGCTCACTGTGTCCGTCCACGGCCACGTGACCTGTGCCTGCCTGGGGTTGCCCGGGAACTACCAGGTGGAGGTACAGAGTGGCTACTGTCTGACAACACATGTCCACTGGAACCGTGTCCCCGCTGAGACCATCCAGGGCCACGTCCATGTGGCCTGCTGTATCCTGGTGTTGACAGCGCATCACCAGCTGCACTGCTACTGCTACCGGCACTATGGGAGCGGGCATGTGAGGTGACACGCTCACGTCGACCTACACTAGGTGGTGTTGCTGGCCTACGTCCACGTGGCCTGCACCTCACTCCTACCAGGTGTTCCAGCACAGACAGCTCCCGCTCGTGGATTGCCATGCCTCGGTCAAGGATTCCAACCATTTCACCTAATCGCCTATCCAGAACATTAGCAATCTGCTGTTGAGCATTTGCATCTATGTGAAGAAAACCTTGCCCTTTGGGGAGGCTTTGACCCAATACCCACTGTGGAAAAACCCCAACTTAAAGGGGCCCCCAAGCACAAATGGGTTGCAAACTGAGGCAAAACCCCGGGGTTTAATTGTTCCTATGAACCCTCCAAGCCAGTCAAAAGTGGGCCCCACAGGGTTTGGGGTCCTAAAAATTGATCACCTAAATTTTAACCAACATAGGACGGGCCCCTGAACAAAAGTTTGCAGCATTTTCCCAAAACTTGGGACCAAAAGGGGAAATAAATACCGGTTTCCCTTCAAAGGGCTAAAGGCGGGGATACCCAGAGCCATGGGGGAAGTTACCAAAATGAACATATCCGGGAAAAAACCCAAGGTAACCCCGTACCCATTTAGGTTGGAATCCCATTAAGCTCAAGGGTTATAAAAGGGCCTTTTGGGGACCCATTTGGGGCTTTTGGCCTTTTTTTGGGGGAATGTTGCTAAATGGTTTGGGAAAGATTTTTTCCCCAGGTGATTAACCGTTGGTGAGGCATTGCCCCCTTTTATCCTTTTACCCCAGCCAAGGGTAGTAAAACCCCCTTTTTGGGGGAAATGTTCTAGACTTGGGGGTTGAGACCCCAAAGGGGTTCCCCCCCCAAAGGAAAAAGGGGACCCCAAAACCCCATGTTCCAACTGAAGGGGTCCACTCTACATTTGGGGCCTCCGCTCCAAAGGAACACCTACATAAGGCCATTTTAAAACCCCCGGGGGGCCCCATGCCCAAACCTTTAAAATTTCCCAAATTTTTCCACCCCCAGGAAGCCTTAAACCCCCCTGGGGATATAAATGGACATCTGGGGATGTTTTGCCCAACTCAGGGGGGCCCCCCCTTGCTGTGAAAAAATTCCAGGTCCTGTGGGGCCAAGACCGGGGGGCCTGCAAAAAATTTTACCTGTAGGGAACTTTTTGAAAATCACCTGGAGGGAAACCAGGGATACAAAATGGGCACAGTTTTTTCCAAAAAGGGGGGCAACCACTTTAGATACTTATGTTTGGGCAGTGCCGGTAAAACCTATGAAACCTTGAACCAAAACCATTGAAAACATACCATTCCTTTCCCGGTAATTTACATAATCTCACAGCTTTTCATTTTAACAAATATTTGTCAAAGGGCACCGGGGTTAAAAACCAAAATTTCCTTGAAATATAGGCCCCACATTTGCCCAAGGAAAAATAGGTTGGTAACCTGAATTGCGGGCATGTCTTCAAATGTGTATTTTGGGGGGTTACATTTGGTTTCCCTGTGTGTGAATGTGTGACCGGGTTTCCCAAATTTATCCCAGGGAAAAATTGCCCCCAGTTGTAAAACATTGTACACCATTGTGGCCCAACCCATCCCGTCCTGGGGGGGCCCAACTCCGGGGGGTGGGGGCATTCACAAAAATGCCCCGGCCTGCCCCCGTAACCCTTTGGGGCCACCCATGTGGCCTGTTGCCCTGGTGTTGGGGGTGATGCTAATATACGTGTGATCACTAACCCCCCCCGGTGGGGGCTCCCCGTAATGGTGATCATTCCCCCCTGTTAGCCAAAGGTCCCGCCTAGGGCCTCCTGGGAAAGGTTCCCCTTTCCCTTGTTAAAAACTTTGTCGTTTTGGGTTTCCCAAGTATTTTGAAGGGTAGGGAAAAGGCGGGGCCCCCACCTTTCCCCCCTTTTTGGGGTTTCCCGTTAAGTGGGGGTTACACCCCGGTAAATCCAGTTCCCGTCTGTTCGGGGTCCATGCTGCCAGGGTTCCCCTCCACCCCAACCAAGGGGGCACCTCATCTTTCAGGGCCCAGGGTGTGTAAACCCCCCCTGTCCACCAACTTTTTTCCCCGCTAAAGACGCTCTGTCCTTCCCTTTTGGGGCCCACGGGGAAATCGTAGGGCAGAATTGTGGGGGGAAAGGGGCATGTTGGGGGGTCCAACAGTTCGGGTTAAAATCCTGTACCTCTGATTTTGAAACCCCGTGCCTGGGGGGAATCCACAGTTACCCGGGGGAACGAAAACCACTCACCTGTGGAATGAAAAGTACAAATAAAAAAACCGGGGACACAACCAACACACAAAACAACACAACCAACACACAAACCAGCCACCCACACAGGAATAGGGGCCACACAGACAAAACCACACAACACACCCAAACACACAACCACCAACAACAAAACCCCACAGAAAACCCCACAGGTTTTTGTCAATCCCTTCACATCCCGGGCCACCCTGCCATCAAAATTTAATTTTGTGCAAAACCCCCTGCACCAACAGGGGGATACAGGGATGCGGCACACTTCTTTATATGCACAGGGTGAAAACCCGGGGGTGGCCCAAAAAGGATAACATAAAATGGTGTGGGGGGCCATGAATTGCGGGACATGTCTTCAGAATCATTTTTAAAAGGGTTGTGGACCCTTACAGTTTGGGGGTTTCCTTTTGCGTGTTGTGTGTACCCACTTTTTGAATTTTTTTAAAAAGGCCCTACGGGGGGAAAATTAAAGCCCCAATTGCAACGGGTTTTGGTACAGCCACTGTGCCTTCAGGCCCAACTGAGGCCCTCCTTGGGTTCCCGGGAACTAATAGGTACAATTCTGTCTGCAACACAGCCCAGGGAACCCGTTTTTGGGGAGACCCCCAGGGCCCCCTCCATCCCTGTGACCTTTTGGTTGCCAGGTACCACTAAACTGAAAATGGTAACCGGCAAAAGGGGGGCCATGTGGGGGAAAATTTAAAGGGGTGATACACTAAGGTTTTTGGGGCCCTCGTCCCTGGCCACCCCCCTCCAAATGTTGCACAGGTTCCCGTGTGGGGGGGCCATCCCGGTCTTTTTTTCCCCAAACCTTTTCCCCCTAATGCCTTTTCCAAACATTAGCAACGGTTGAGTTTGGGAATGGGGGGTTTTGGTCATTTAGGGTTTTGGAAGCAGCCCTTCGGGGCAGTCGGGGGCCCTTCCTTTTCCCCTGGGGGTTCAAAAGGGTGCCCTGGGGGCTCCCCATTACAGCCCCTGGTGGTCTGGTGTTTACCAGTTGCCTGCCTCTTCCTCCAGGTGCACCTCCAAAGGGTTCCAGCGCCACCCCAAAATGCCTTTTGTGGCAATCTGATCATTATTTTTGAAACCATGGGGGGTTTTAAGAACCCTTCTGTGGAAAAAACCACATTCCTGTTCCCACGGCAAAAAAAACCTGAACTGCCTTTCTATGGCCCCCTGGGACCCAGTTGGGCACCAAAACCCTGTTGGGGGAAAAGGGGGGAAAACTTTACCGGGGAGGGAAACCCAGGCCACGGGTTCAGGCCCGGGAACAACCCTGTGAAAACCTTAATTGCAATGTTCATCACGTAGATCGGGGGGGAACCAACTTTTCCAATACCGAAAGGGGGGTTTTTAACCCCAAAAACATACCTGGGAATAAAGAAATATGTAAAGTACTGACCCCGGGAAAACCCACCAAACACCCACCCCACACACACACGCCGGGGCCCCAACCCAGACCCCGGGGGTTTAGGGGGGGGGGCCCACCCCCCCCACCCCCCGGCAACCACACCCACAACACCACACCCAAAACCTGTGGTTACCCCCCCACAGCCCCCCCCAAGATTGACGGGTCCCCTGGGGCATGGGGGCCAGGGGAACAAAAAGTTTTTGGGCAATGTGGGTGGGGCATACCTCCCATGCTGGGGGTCCCTTTATCAAAAACCCCAAAATGAGGTACGGGTACAGTTTCAGAAACAGGGTATTTTTTGGAAAAATTTTATAAATTAACTTTGAAAGTTACTTTGAAAAGACAAAACATACATGCTGACTGTTTGACACATGAAAATTATGCTTTGGATATACCCCATTAATGTTGCCATTTTACTTTTCATTTTTTGGTTTTTGTGTCCATGTTCCCTGCATTTGTTTTAAACCTATTGAATGCCGGTGTGCCACTAACTACTTTTGGTAGTGTGTATATTACATTGAAAAAATATTGACATTGTGAAATAAATGGACCCTGAATGCATGGGAAACAAACACATGTCAATGTTAACTTGGCCACATCCCCTGTATTGCACATGTGAAAACTGGGAAAATTTTAAAACAAAAGGGAAACCCATGAAATGGCGGGCAGGAAGTGTAAAAAACACCAGTATGAAATTACCCATGACTTATGACCACGGGTTTGCATTCCATGACCTTTCCACCTTGAAATGATATAAATTGCACTTTGATACACAGGGTAGGCATATGTTATAGGGCCACAACCTTAAATTGTTCACCTAATTAAGGGGGCTGCCAATACTTTGGTTTAGATAGGATAGGGCTTACAGGCCAATCCAGGGTTAAAAAGGGTTTTGAAAGGAGACACACCATGTGGGGGTGGGTTTCTGGATGGTTCCATGAAGCCTTTCCCCACAGGGGGTTGTAAAATTTGGGTGGGGTGAATGTTCCCAATGTTCCGGCTTGGGAGGGGGTGTTTTGCAGGGGTACCCTTTGCATGGGCCTGGGATGCCCGGGGGGTCCACCCAGCCCACCCTTTCCTGCCAAAATTTGCCACGGGTAGGGGGTGGGGGGGGGTTTTCCCCTGGTAAACAACGGTATATTTCAGGACTGGGGGAATAGGACACATGGGTTTGTATGTTTTTCAAACCTGAACATAATGTGGTCAGGTTCACAGTTCCAAATGTAAAAAGGTCTGGGGGTTTTTAAAATTTCAAACATTAACCCTGCACTTTTATCCTTTGCCACATGCACTCTGATTTTGGGTGTTGGGGCCCAACACCAGGGTAACCTCCTTAATGAAAAGGTTTTTTAATCAAATATGTTGCCCCTTTACATTTTCTACTGAAAGGGTTCTTGGGGGCTTTCCCATTTGGGGGCCTGAATTTCCCAAACCCCCTATCTGTATTGTATGGCATGCTGGGCACTTTTTCAAAACCCTTGACATTTTATGACCCCCATTATAAAACACCCATTCCACACCATGCCCCACAGGTACACTGCTGCCCACATTTTGTTTGTTTGGGCAGCTGTTGTCAGTAACACACATATCCTGTGGGACATGGTTGTATATACCTTTCCCTGTCAACCAGTGTATGCCTGTCATATGGGGATATGTAAACATGTGGCAATGAGCTTGCCCAGTAAAATTCAATGTATAAAAAGGGCACACAGCCTGTGGGGATGCACTTTGCACCCTGCTGGGGCATATCTTTTATTACCTCATTACAAACCCTCATTTGGGGTTCTGGTGCATGTTCCTCATTTTCCCACAGGGTCTGTCACACATTCATTGTTGAAAATTGTTTACCTGCTAGCCATGGCTAAATAGATGGGTCATATTTTTTGGAATATCTTTTGACCACCTTTTTACCCAAACAAAATTTCCATTGAAGCTGTTGTGCCAGTTGTAATTTTCCCCCTTGCCCATTTGTCACCATTCAACCTCTTTTGGGACAGGATTGCACATGGGGGGGGTAATGCTGTCCCAACCCCCTGTGCCCCTTTAAGTCATTTGGGATGTGTAACTTTTGAACACACCCCCCCCATCACATAGTCTCACATGATCTACCCCATGGCCACACCTGGGGACAATTGGCATTTCCCTCCATACTCACTGTAGGCACCAGAGGTGCCCCATCATGGAAGACAACATCACCAGCTTATACCCCACAGACTCATGTGTGCCCATCACATACAGCCAATAGTGAGTTATAACATTCAAAACACCCAGTCGCTGACTCTGTGGGGAGTCCCTGCATTCCCACACAGCAGGCTACACGGCTTGGTCGTTTACATCTTGCTGGGGTAATCCCCAACATAACCTATGCACCCATGCCACACCTCACCGGGTTGGATTGACTGTCATTCTCCATGTTAGTGTGACTGCCCTGTGATGCCACTTCACAGACTCTTGTGGGGACAGAAATAGCTCACCAGTCTTATAGTGGGGGTGGGGGCCCTAGCCCGGGGGCATTTTGCTTTCCCGGACAGTACCATTACAATGCCCAACTTTTCACTTAAACAGTTGCCTATTTTTGTCATTCCACAGGCATGTGGTATCTGTGCTTGACTGTTGGTAAAACAAATGCTGGGCACAGATGACCCCCCTGTCAGCCCTGGGAGTACAGCTAAATGGGCTCTTGCTGCTTTTTAATGCCTGTCTTGCACAGTTTCCAATAACTGTCACCGGCGGGGCGGTAACGGGCCCGGGAAACAGGGGTCATGTGACAAAATCCCATCTTCCTCTGTGAACGCAGGCAAGGCACACCAAATGACCACTAAAACATCTCTGCAGTGACGGGGACCTCCCTTTGGGCTCTGCAGAGCACACCTGAAATGACAGGTTATAGACAGACCATACCTTTCAGGCACATACCTGGCCCCACACCCACAGCTGGGGGTTCCCATATCCCACTATTTTTTCACACATCCTGGGTTACTTGGCACAATGCATCAGAGGTGCTCCACGTGCAACTAACTGTGTCGGGGAAACTGCTATACACATTGTAACAAGGCAGAGTCAACACATACCCCAGGGAACATACCTTCATGTTGGTATAGTGGACAGTGGGCCTCAGACCTATTACTGATGTGTGACTGACACCCCACACTTCACTGGGATAGCCACTCGTACCGACACACCCTTGAGTCATCCCTCCGCCTGCTGGATCAACCCATACACCCACCTGACCAACATTACCCTTGGCATGAACACTACCCCCATGTGACTGGTGTTACAACCTGGGGTTATCCCTCATTGGTGGATTAACATATGCTAATCCCCTTTTTAGCCACATCCCCACACACCCCTCCCCATTCACAGTAAAGTGTACTACAAAACCTACTAAAACGCCCGTGACAGCGGGTTTTTAACATCATGACACCCGGATGGAAAAGACATACAAATGCACACATACCCCAGTGCACTTCATTAGCATGTACACAACTGCATGGATCATGCTATTCCACACAGAGCCATGATGGTACACACCAGATAAAAGAACCCCTCTGGTGGTCATGTTCCATGGACATATGATGTACAACAACAGGTGTACTGTTGCACAGGGGGACATTCCCATGTGGGGGGGCTCACTGGTCATGGGGGGACAGGGTCCCTCATCACATACTCCAAGACTATATGTAAACATGGCTGACACATTCCGGGTGTACCCCAGGCATTATGGTGGTATGTCAGTATTGGCAACACCCACATTTCTGTCACATAAAAAGTCACTCAGGAACATTTTGGGGTGTTGTTGGCAAAATGCTGGAGGATGGTTCAATGCTGACATTACACCCTCTCACTCACTACAGGGCCCAATCCATACATGAACATTGTGGTGTCCCCGTGGGCACACCTAAAAGTATACCTCTCATATGTCCTGGGACACCCCCATGTCACCTTCCAACTCCCAGGCTGTGATGTCCACCCAAACCCCTGGTTCATGTCTCCCCACTAGGCCACCATATTCAGTAATAGCCTTGTTTCAGACATTGTGCCCCTGAATGGCCCCCAGCATTATCACATTAAAACACAGGTGGCACCCTTGCATAGTGGGACTATGTCCTACACACCTGACTGGACTGTTCTGCATGGCTATGGGGCACATTCAAGGCGTCATTCACAGAGACATTGTTGGGCTCCGGGCTTTTCTGCCCCCGGGGTTGGGGTTGTTAGGGCCCAAAACATGGCCCCCCGGGGGGACTCCTTTCATACAGTTACCAGGGCAGTTGTGAAGGGGCCCACATTTCATTGTCCTCTCATTGCCTTTCAGCACCTTCCCCATTCTGGTATTGACAACATAAAATCCACCTGCACCCCTTGCCCTTTTCTCAGGATGTTATGCATGTGGCTCATGGACAGGACACACAGTGAGGCCAGCATACCATTACCTACTACATGTCAGGTACATTTGGCATACCACGGGCCTCAGTCATAGGGCCCCTCATGTTCAGTATATGCTTCCCTGTGGAACAGGCTAGCCCGGGACTTTCCTGCCCACCAAACCCCTCATACCAAGCCATGATTGCTCCACCAGCTGATACTGACTCCAACCATATGGGTGTCCTGTGACAGATACATAATATGACTATCATGGCATCAAGCTGCATGACACAAAGGGGCATGCACATCACCTTTTTACACCATTCCCCCTGACTATCACAAAATGGTAGTCCCCCTACATATCACATTGTACATGTTTGCAGTACACAATTGCACCCACTCCTTGGGTTTCCGTTTTCCACTGTGGCATGGATATCCTTCTGTCCACACCTATCTGTACTGGGGTGTGGGTGGTACATAGGCCCCTTTTACCTCTGAACTCAAGACATCTACACACATTCAAGGGGACACCCCCCATTTAGGGGGTACCTTACACAACAGCTTCAGCTTTACATGCCACAACATTAACCCCATCGTTTTCTGAGCTCACAGTTTAAATATGTGGGTGCACTATGGACACCCCATCTGTACACATTTGCATACTACATACTCAGGGGTGACCTCTGCTGATAAGACAGGGCCCATGTCCCCAACATTATTGATGGATATACTCCCATAAGACATAAGCAGAGGGCCCCTGTGAGCAACATGCTCATGGATATGTGCCCCACGCCACAATGAGTGGGATGTGCTTGGTTTTCATTCCCAAACCGGGCACTCACCATGCTTTGGGAAAATAAGTCCTATTTTACATCACACAGGGACACTCAGTAGCACTGTTCATGTGATACCTCCCTTGGTGGTTGGGGGACACATGTACCTGGGATCACTGCAGTGGCTGTACTGTGCAGAGGGGCAGGTACACCTGGCTCTGCTGTTCCGGGGCACTACCCTGGAGGTGCCACTAGTGTGAACACTGTGGTGCTTAAAATGGACTTGCCAGACTGCATAGTACCCCCCTATGAAACCCGTGAAACTATTACATGTCCTTTGTGCATGGTTACTTGGTAGCCCTTCCATTTAGATTAGCTATCATGCTATTACATTCCCCCTACAGGCCATATGTATCCTGTTTTGTACATCCTTGGCATACCTGTGGTATGCATGATATGCCTGTTATGCTGTGGAAAATCCATATCTACCCATAATACATTAACATATTTCCCTTGGGATCCCATAATGCAAAGCATACTTACGGGGGGCCACCTTACATATGTCATTAACGTTATATGCCCATACACTGCTGTGACAGTATATCAACATATACTATCCCCCGCTATGGGATCCGTTGGACATACCCTACCACTGATGGCGGGTTGTATGGCATTGTTCTGTTTGCCCCCATGTAGCATCCCTTGTGGTGTTTTGCTGTGCCTTGTGTCCCCCTGCTGGACCCCAGTTTCTACGTTAGTATGCTCAGCAAGACATCACTACATAAATACCTTTCCCCCCTTTATGCATTGGGAAATTTTTAAATTTAAAGCAAACCAGGCTATACATACAGTAAAACTAATTAATACAGATATGCTTCAAATTTCATATCGGGCGTTCTACATACCTTATTGTCTTCGCATTTTGTGTCTATTTTCTCACAGTGTTTCAACTTTTTGGTATGAGCATACGGGGTTTTAATGTCTGGCAAGTCATCCATATACCCCTACCTGAAACATGTGGGCATCCCGCCCCCAAATTTGGGGTTCCTGGTGACTAATTACTTGCATATCAGCTGTGCAGCTACTCCATTGCCTTTATGGCAACAGTGGGGGATAATTGGTTCTCCACTTGGGGGTTGCCATTTGCCCTACCCCAAAGGTCTGTATTGTGTTTTGTTA